>NC_083279.1:93799717-94137782 GCF_963506605.1 Zootoca vivipara
GATCGGGCCAGGGGGCAGACTCTGATGGCTGAACCAGTTTTCTAGTTTTTGTGTCTGAGGGCAGACGGCAAGCCAGAATTGGTAAATCATCTGTTAATACACAGCTAGTTCCTTTTATCTAAGAGCACCAACCTGGATTACCTATGATCTTATCTTTAAAGGTAGGACTGGTTTTAAGGGATTAAAGGTACATATAACGAAGTGGAGAGATGGGGCCAAAAATACCAGACAGGACATGTGCAAATTTACCTTGATTAGCTGTGCCTTGCCTTATGATACAGCCCTGAAGATAAACATGGAGATATTTTGGAAGGAAGGGTTTTTTTTTAGGGTGGGTTTTAAATTGTGGTTGAGGCCACGGTGGCCTTAATGTTGCTTGTGTATTTACATATCTAACCCTCTCTTGTACACCCCAGGGCTCAGGGGAACTTATATCAACGTCTGCAGTTGTTTTTGCTTGCAGCGCAGCTCAGTTTTGAAACCTTTGAAGGCAGGGTGGCACTTCCGTAACAAGGCTTTTGCCCATTTGACATCCTCCAGGTGTCTTGGACTCCAACTACAGCTCCCATCAGCACCAGACACCATGGCCAGGGATGCTGGGAGTAAGTCCAGCAATACCTGGAGAGCCACAGGTTACTCACCTGGTCTGCACTGACTGACAACAACTCCAGGGATTTCAGAACAGAAGAATATACCGTGTTTCTCATATTATAAGACATGTCTTATATTTATTTTTTCCTCAAAAAAACACACTATGGCTTATTTTCAAGGGATGTCTTATTTTTTTCCTCCTCCTCCTGCCGCGGCCGGCATTGCTGCTGTGCCTATCACTATGGCTTATTTTCGGGGTATGTCTTATATTCCTTGAATGCTTAAAAATCCTGCTATGGCTTATTTTATGGGTATGTCTTAAAATATGAGAAACAGGGTACAGTCACACCTTGTTTTTCGAACAGCTAGTTCTCGAACGTTTTGGCTCCCGAACGCTGCAAACCCAGAAGTGAGTGTTCCGGTTTGTGAACTATTTTTGGAAGCCGAACATCCAATGCGGCTTCCGATTGGCTACAGGAGCTTCCTGCAGCCAATCAGAAGCTACGCTTTTGTTTCCAAATGTTTTGGAAGTTGAATGGACTCCCGGAACGGATTCCGTTCGACTTCCAAGGGACGACTGTAGAAAGAGTCTTCTGTATCCAGCCATTTGCCCTTACCCTCCAACATTTCTCTCATAAAAGTAGGGGTGTCTTCTTCTTCTTCTTCTTCTTCTTCTTCTTCTTCTTCTTCTTCTTCTTCTTCTTCTTCTTCTTCTTCTTCTTCTTCTTCTCCCCACCCATCTGACTTGGTTGCCCCAGCCACTCTGGGTGGCTTCCAACATATATAAAAACATACTAAAATGTTAAACTTCAGATAACTATATGCATCAAGCTACCCACTGCAACTCAACACAAGTCTCATTCCTTTGCACTGAGCTATGGCTCTTTCATAGGTGGGACCCAGGTGGCGCTGTGGGTTAAACCACAGAGCCCTAGGGCTTCCTGATCAGAAGGTTGGCGGTTCAAATCCCCGCGACGGGGTGAGCTCCTGTTGCTCGGTCCCAGCTCCTGCCCAACTAGCAGTTTGAAAGCACATCAAAGCGCAAGTAGATAAATAGGTACCACTCCGGCGGGAAGGTAAACGGCATTTCCATGTGCTGCTCTGGTTTGCCAGAAGCAGCTTTGTCATGCTGGCCACATGACCTGGAAGCTGTACACCGTCTCCCTCGGCCAATAACGCGAGATGAGCGCTGCAACCCCAGAGTCTGTCACGACTGGACCTAATGGTCAGGGGTCCCTTTACCTTTACCTTTATGGCTCTTTCATAGCCTTTCCTATGTAGACAGACACAAAATTGTCCCCCAAGTTAGCCGTCACTCCACAGAGAGGTGTATCCTTGCTGTAGCTAAAATACAGAACGGCTCTGGCCAGTTGTTTGACATTTTTTCAAGGTCAGTTAAGCCACTGCTTTGCCGATAGTTATTTTGAAAACAAAGGGGGTGGAATTTGTGCAGGAGCAAAAGTTCACCGGCGCAGCCACTTGTTTCAAAGCTGGGCCGTCAGGTTGGACCACAAGCATGGAGAAGGTCAAATATCCACATAGGACTCAAAGGTCCCTCACTGGCGACCTTTGACTCATGTGCACATCAACACTCTCCACCCAAGGGGCCAGTTTCCTACCTGCGATTCTGTTATCCTCCAGGTATTATCTAGGCCTTAAGTCAGGGATGGCTAAACTTCAGTATACCTGAAGGAGCGTCTCCACCCCCATCGTTTAACCCAAACACTGAGGTCCAGCTCAGAGGGCCTTCTGGCAGTTCCCTCACTGTGAAGATGTGAGGTTACAGGGAACCAGGCAGAGGGCCTTCTCGGTGATGGCGCCCACCCTGTGGAACGCCCTCCCACCAGATGTCAAGGAAAGAAACAACTATCTGACTTTTCGAAGACATCTGAAGACAGCTCTGTATTGTGAAGTTTTTAAATGTTTGACGTTTTATTACGTTTTTATATTTTGCTGGAAGCTGCCCAGAGTGGCTGGGAAAACCAGCCAGATGGGCGGGGTATAATTATTATTATTATTACAGTGGTACCACAGTTCTTGAACTTAATCCGTTCCGGGAGTCCGTTTGACTCTCGAAACTGTTTGAAAACCAAGGCGCGACTTCTGATTGGCTGCAGGAGCTTCCTGAACTCAAGTAGAAGCTGCATTGGACGTTCGGCTTCTGAAAAGCGTTTGCAAACTGGAACACTTATTTTCGGGTTTGGGGTGTTCAGGAGCTGTTTGGGAACCAAGGTTCCACTATATCTGCCTCTTAATTATGCACCTGCATAATGGCATTTTGTCCCCTTGGCAAAGGGCACCTATTATTTTGCGCTTCAGAGTTGCAACAACAACCAACTGAATTGTTGTTGATAAGTTTATAGTTGATACAACGAAGGGTTTTTATTATGATTTCTAATTTTCTTCGATGATCAATCTTACATATTTTTACATGCCCTTCCTCGCCACTTACCAGTAGATACTTTCCGTTGAGCGGTATACGCATTCTTCACATTGTTTTATTTATTTGTAATTTGTTCCATTTATTAATCGCTTCCTCTAAAATATTTAGAAGCCATTTAACAATACAGTAAAAGCATAAACAAAGCAAAAATCGGACCCAGCTTCCCATAAGAGGCATCTATCTGTTTGGTTACTGTGAGAACTGGATGGTTCTCAGGAATATATGGCTGGCCACTATTGGACTTAGGACACAGATTAGTTTTAAATGTGTTATACCACCGTGACACCAGATGGCGCTGTAGAGTTTGATCCTTCGCTAACGTGATTTCCCGTTATGAGCTTTGCAACGTGTTTTCCTGAAACGTTTTTTTAAATGTGTCTAGATCCAGCCTTAGAATGCAGACGGAAAACTTGTGCTCATCCAGCAAAACATTTCTTGCGTTTCTTATCCCTTGTGTTTCCCTTGGCACCCTAATTGGCTTACTCCCTCCAAGATCACTCTTTGCCCGAGTGGTCTTACCTCACGGATGGGTCGGTGAAATAGTCTTTCCAGCCTTAAATCTCACCTGACGCAGTGAATAAAGAGTCGTGGGGAAAGGCCCGTCCACGCAGCCAACTGTTATTCTTCTCTTCCATAACATGCAAGGATTCAGCACGCCGTGTCATAATGGAGTGAAGAGGGTCTGAAAGTTCTGACTCCTAACACACCTTTCCATAACCTGGTACAGTGGTACCTTGGTTCTCAAACTTAATTCGTTCCGGAAGTCCGTTCCAAAACCAAAGCGTTCCAAAACCAAGGCATGCTTTCCCATAGAAAGTAATGCAAAGTCATTCCAGACTTTTAAAAACCGTCCCTAATACAGCAATTCAACATGAATTTTACTAACAAGACCATTGATCCATAAAATGAAAGCAATAATCTATCTGCTGTACTATAAAATAAATATGTCAGTATTGTAGATGATAAAAATTAATTTTTTTTTTTGCCTTACCAGCACTGATGATAGTCATTGTTTGGATGGGGGGCTTTTATCAATTTCTGCAGTCACGCAATCAATCAGTCAGTAGCTGAACTGGGTTCCACACAGTCACAAAAACAGATTAACCGAAAAAGCCTCAAGAACAAAAACACAAAATACATAGCAAGAACAAAAGCACCAAACTTAATCCATTCCAGAACTTTGTTTGACTTCCAAAATGTTCAAAAACCAAGGCGCGGCTTCTGATTGGTGCAGCCGTCCCTGAAACAATAGCCGACAGCCGCATCGGACGTTCGGCTTTCGAAAACCGGAACACTTACTTCCTGGTTTGGGGCATTTGAGAACCAAAGCGTTTGAGAACCAAGGCCCCTAAGTAGGGTCCTCAGATTGTCGTTGTACTACAACAGCCATCAGCCCCAGCCAAGAAGGGGTAATGGGAGTTTCGTTAGCAAGTTTCTCTTTCTTTCTTCCCGACATGTATACCCCACAAGAGGAGCTCAAGGCGCCATACGTGGTTTTCATTCCTCTGTTTCATCCTCACAATAACCCTGTGAGGATTTGAACCCAGGTCTCCCAAGTCCTAGTGTGACTTTCTAACTATGCTGACTTTGTGCCAATTAATAAATTAGTAGACATTGTAAAGGTACCTTGTCTCCAAACGGTATATATCTGGCCTTGGCAGAAGACCTAGTGGTGGACTTGCGTGCAGCTTCTTGAATTCACAGCCCTGAGATTTGCAGCGGGGAAATTGTTGTTGACTTTGAGGCAAACTGGCATTCAGCACTGCTACTGCTGACCCATTACTACAGGTCTCCATTTTTCCCTGTACCCAAGAACTCATTCACACAGATTCATACCATCAGTTGATTTCCTCTTCACTGCGTTACTCAGAAGTTGGAAGCCTGGTGGTATCTGAAGGTGCAAAGTAGCTATGCTGAAAAGTGTTGTTTTCTGGAGTCATAGAAGTTCTACCTGTGGAAGTTTTGTTCCCACTTGCAAGCCTACCCTGAAAGCTGCAGTTACGATCTTGCACGTGGGAACCGAACACCTAGAAAGTGGGTCCTCAGGATGTTTGACAGACAGTGGAATGGTCTCCCTCGGGAGGTACTGGGCTTTCCTTCCTTGGGAGATTTTTAAGCAGAGGTTGGATGGGCCTCTGTCCTGAATGCTTTAGCTGAGATTCCTGCAGGTGACCCTCAGGGTCCCTTCCAACTCTATGATTCTATAATACAGCCTTCCAGGTGCTAGTACAGGTGTGCAAAGCCCTAATCAGCTTCCAAAAGAATAAGAAGAGTTTGGATTTGATATCCCGCTTTTTCACTACCCCAAGGAGTCTCAAAGCGGCTAACAACCTCCTTTCCCTTCCTCCCCCCACAACAAACACTCTGTGAGGTGAGTGAGGCTGAGAGACTTCAGAGAAGTGTGACTAGCCCAAGGTCACCCAGCAGCTGCATGTGGAGGAGCGGGGAAGCGAACCCAGTTCACCCAGATTACAAGTCCACTGCTCTTAACCACTACACCACACTGGCTCTCAAAAGATCATCTCACCCCCTTAGATACCCAACCAGTTATTGTGCTCTGCAGGAGAAGGCTTCCTGCTGATACTGTCAGAGACTGGCTAGAGACTGAGGAGTGGGGCCCTGGGGAAAAGGGGGTTAGAAGCTGAAGGAAGAAGGGATCTGGGGCAGCCCGTAACAGCCAGGAGACAAGAGTCAGGCAGGGTTGGAGAGTGAAGAGCAGGTCCAGGAGGACAAGAGGGATGGGTCCACCTGGTGGAGAGTCAAGTGCTTTCACACCTCCTCCTCCTCCTCATGTTCCTTCACCTCTCCTGCTCCACCAGAAGAGGACTGAAGAGGGAGGTAAATGGAAGAATTTTAATGCACTCAAGTTTCTCCCCCTCCAAAAAACAAAACAAAAATAAAACCATCCCTAAATGATGCATATGCTAATGTCTGATGCTCATTCCTTCCCGCCCAGATCTGCTCCTGACCTCCCTTCCTCCCACCATGTCAGAGCCTATAACGCTAAACGTTGGCGGGAAGCTGTACACAACATCGCTGTCCACCTTGACCAGCTTCCCAGACTCCATGCTGGGTGCCATGTTCAGCGGGAACCTGCCAACCAAGAGGGACAGCCAAGGCAACTGCTTCATTGACCGGGACGGCAAGGTTTTCCGCTACATCCTCAACTTCCTGAGGACCTCCCACCTGGACCTCCCAGAGGACTTCCAAGAAATGGGCCTGCTCCGCCGAGAAGCAGATTTTTACCAGGTCCAGCCGCTGATCGAGGCCCTGCAGGAGAAGGAGGTGGAGCTCTCGAGGGCAGAAAAGAATGCCATGCTCAACATCAGCTTGGACCAGAGGACTCAGACGGTTCACTTCACCGTCCGGGAAGCTCCCCAGATCTACAGCTTGTCCTCTTCCAACATGGAAGTGTTCAACGCTCACATCTTCAGCACCTCCAGTTTGTTCCTCAAGCTTCTGGGCTCCAAACTCTACTACTGTTTCAACGGCAACCTGTCCTCGATATCCAGTTACCTGCAGGATCCCTACCACGTGACCTTGGATTGGGTTGCCAGCGTGGAAGGGCTGCCAGAAGAGGAGTACACCCGCCAGAACTTAAAGAGGTTGTGGGTCCTCCCGGCCAAGAAGCAGATCAACAGTTTCCAGGTGTTTGTAGAGGAGGTACTGAAAATCGCCATGAGCGATGGCTTCTGCGTCGACTCCTCTCACCCGCACGCCTCGGATTTTATGAACAATAAAATTATCCGGCTAATACGGTACAAGTAGGTGGGGCCTCTCCCCCCTCCCCCGTTCCGCTACACATAGCAACGATCCGCTGAGGTTCGTGTCTGGACATGGGTTTCCCTTTTCGAGCCCGCTTCATGAATCATGCGCTAATAACCTGAATTAAGAAGCTAGTTTTCTGCTTAACGGACTAACCAGTGTGTGTCGAACCTCCAGATTAGGGATGTGTGACGGATTGGTTTGTGGGCCAGGTGGTAGGGGGGGACTGAGGAAGATCTCTGGTTCTGTGTCAACCAATTGCCCTTCGAAGAAGAAGAAGAAGAAAAAGAAGGGTTTGGATTTGATATCCCGCTTTATCACTATCCTAAGGAGTCTCAAAGTGGCTAACATTCTCCTTTCCCTTCCTCCCCCACAACAAACACTCTGTGAGGTGAGTGAGGCTGAGAGACTTCAGAGAAGTGTGACTAGCCCAAGGTCACCCAGCAGCTGCATGTGGAGGAGCGGAGACGTGAACCCGGTTCACCAGATTATGAGTCTACCGCTCTTAACCACTACACCACACTGGCTCTCACCACACTGGCTCTAAGACGTGTCATCAGGAAGGGACGAGTCCATTCTTGTAGGCACCAGCAATGACATCAGCACTGGGGGCCTGATGTACTGCCCTTGGATGCCCCCCTTGCATGTTCGATGCTATATTGTGCCTGGCAAGGAAGAGGCAGAAAGGGCGAGGGAGGGGGGAGGGGGGATGTTGATGGATAAATCTGTTTCCCAAACGGCACAATGCCAGAATGAAGCTATTCATCCCTGATCTGTTGGGGTTGACAGGGCAAAATAGCAATATTTAACTGTTTACACAGAGACTGGGAGTTGTGAAGAGATGCCACATTTTGTTTAACGACGGGTGACTCATTTTAACCTCTCTGCCTCATTTTTCCCACTGGGAAGAGACTTGTGCAATCTTAGCTTACTATAAAGGGCGGCCGAGAGGCTAAAGGCGGTTAAGGATGTCTGTGTTTGGGCAAGAGCTGGAGGATTCTGGGTGAGGGAGACTTTCTGACCCGAGGAGGACATGATAGCCATTGGAGTTGATTTCCTCCTGGGTCACATCATAACGTCTCTGGCACGCAGATATGAAATTGCCCAAGTTTCCCCAGTGCAGCAGTTGACCCTCCATGCTGTTGCTGTTTCCTTTAATGTGAATGACCAGTTGTAAGATTCAAACGATCTGAAGAGGCGGCCTCCGGGATATTTGGGGCTTTTGCCTGTGGTACAAAATGGAGCATGGATGGCTTCATGGTACTGTACTACATAGGCTAGTGGGGGATATCTGTCTCTACTAGCTGGCTGCTAGGTAGAAAGAAGGGCCTCTGCATGCAGAAGGCGCCTGGTTCAATCCCCAGCTTCTGCTGATAGGACTGGGAATATTCCCAACTGAAGTGCCGCTGCCGGTACGCGTGGATGATACAGCGCTAGGGAAACAAATGGTCCTGGTAAAACGTTGGCTTCCTATGACCCTGTTTGTTCCTAAGGAGAAAGGAAGCAACTGAAAACTGGCCTAGCATCTATATGGAGAGTGCTGCTAACAGGCACTTGACAAATGCAAGATCATAGAATTGTAGAGTTGGAAGGGACTGTGTGGGTCACCTAGACCAACCCCCAACCGTGGGGATCGAACCCATGACCCCGACATTAAGAGCTACATGGCTCAGGGCTGAGCTACCAGCTGAGCTACATGGCTTGGGGCCATTATATCTCCTTCTAGCCTTTCCAGAACCAGCCAGCAAAGAGAGCATTTTGCAGCTGGTTAAAGGTAAAGGTAAAGGGACCCCTGACCACTGGGTCCAGTCATGACCGACTCTGGGGTTGCGCGCTCATCTCGCATTATTGGCCGAGGGAGCCAGCGTATAGCTTCCAGGTCATGACAAAGCCACTTCTGGCGAACCAGAGCAGCACACGGAAACGCCGTTTACCTTCCCGCTGTAGCGGTTCCTATTTATCTACTTGCATTTTGATGTGCTTTCGAACTGCTAGGTTGGCAGGAGCTGGGACCGAGCAACGGGAGCTCACCCCATCACAGGGATTCGAACTGCTGACCTAGTGATCAGCAAGCCCTAGACTCTCTGGTTTAACCCACAGCGCCACCTGGGTCCCTTGCAGCTGGTTACCCCAGCACTAATAATAATAATAATAATAATAATAATAATAATAATAATAATAATAATTTATTACTTATACCCCGCCCATCTGAATGGGTTTCCCCAGCCACTCCGGGCAGCTCCCAACAAAATATTTAAAACACAATAAAACATCAAACATTAAAAACTTCCCTAAACAGGGCTGCCTTCAGATGTCTTCTAAAAGTCAGGCAGTTGTTTATTTCTCTTTGACATCTGATGGGAGGGCGCTCCACAAGGCAGGTGCCACTACCGAGAAGACCCTCTGCCTGGTTCCCTGTAACCTCAGTTCGCTTAGTGAGGGAACCACTAGAAGGCCCTCGGAGCTGGACCTCAGTGTCCAGGCAGAATGATGGGGGTGGAGACGCTCCTTCAGGTCTACTGGGTCGAGGCCGTTTAGGGCTTTAAAGATCAGCACCAACACTTTGAATTTTGCTCGGAAATGCACTGGGAGCCAATGTAGATCTTTCATGTGGTCTCGGTGGCCGCTCCCAGTCACCAGTCTAGCTGCCGCCTTCTGGATTAGTTGTAGTTTCTGGGTCACCTTCAAAGGTAGCCCCACGTAGAGCGCATTACAGTAGTCAGATTGAGAAGGGGTGTTGGACACGGGCGGACATGGATTCTCAGAGCAAAAAGAAAAAAGCATGAAGGGTCCTAGGTTTAGATCAGGCCTGCACAACTTGTGACCCCCTCACCCCCAAAGAGAACGTAGCTCACTAGCCACGCGCTTCATTTGGAGTTGATTGCATTCCTGCATTGCAGGGGGTTGGACTGGATGACCGTTAGTGTCCCTTCCAACTTGGCAATTCTATTGCTGTATTTATTCGCTTGAGGCGGCAATCCCACTCCCACTTATCTGGGAGTGAGCCCACTGAACACAGCGGGGACTTAACTTCCGAATAAACGTGCGTAGGAGGGTGCTGTTAGGGGTTCACAGCCCATATTTTGCATAAGTCTCCGGAGGGCTTAACGAAAAAAATAATATATTGCATAAAAGAAAGCAGAAGAAGCAACAGATTGTTTTAAAGCCATAGTGACTAAAATGCACGAAAGCGATTAAGAAAAGCAGGTGTGTTTCTAGGGTTTCTAAGTCATCTCTCTCTAGGAAGGCATGCAACTGACGCCAACAGTGGTAGCCAATAATAGTAATAATAATAATTATTATTATTTATTATTTGTGCCCCACCCATCTTATTTGGTTGCCCCACAGCCACCCTGAGTGGCTTCCAACCACTCTGGGCGGCTTTCAGCATATATAAAAACCATTAATAATAATAGCATTGGACCCTACGCTTGTTGTCATCCCTGGCTATCAGCCATAATTGCTGGGGCTGATGAGAGTTGTAGTCCAACAGTGATCTTGGGTCCCCTGGCCTATGGTATAGCAGCAGAGTGGGCAGTCAGGATAGAGGGAGCTTGCCTCAGGACGGACCAAAGATGTCTCTAGGAAATGGGTTGCAATCATTGTAAAAAACATCTGACTTTTTTGTGCACAGAAACTAGCCCTGTAAAAATTCTTTTGAGATTTCAGTTCACCACCTCTTGGAAAGAATTCAGAGCCTGGTAGAAGGTGACTTTGAAATCTGCTTCATCAGGATGCCAAAGTGACCCTTTGAAAGGTGTCCTTAGATGTGGACACTCGATGCTCCGTGGGGGATTATTACGAATGGCGTTCAGTTCTGCAATAAATGCCAAACTCCATGACAGATCCTGCAAAGACATCTTATTGCAGAGTTACGGGGTCTTTGGGACTCTCTCCAAGCATATTGGGTTTAACAGATGTTTATAATAAATCTGCTTGTTAACTTTAGAAACACGCCTCTTGAGAATTCCGCATGTGTGTCTGGGCTTGGTTTATGACCGGTCGCAGTATCCCACAGGTAGTTATTGAATGACAAAAGTAGAAGATGAAGCATGACCCTTGTCCTCACCCCACCCCCAAGTTGCATGGCCATCATTGACCAAAAGGCTGATCAAATTTAAGAGCATTTTTCCAGACACACAAACTGGCATGGCAGCCCCTTACAGATAGATTGTGATTTTCTATGCATCAGGGGCAGGAAGCATTGTGATCATGTTGAAAAAGCATTGCCTTTCATTAAACTGACATCTAGGATAAAGGTAAAGGTAAAGGGCCCCCTGACCATCAGGTCCAGTCGTGTCCGACTCTGGGGTTGCGCGCTCATCTCGCATTATTGGCCGAGGGAGCCGGCGTATAGCTTCCAGGTCATGTGGCCAGCATGACAAAGCCGCTTCTGGCAAACCAGAGCAGCGCACGGAAACGCCGTTTACCTTCCCGCCGGAGCGGTCCCTATTTATCTACTTGCACTTTGATGTGCTTTCGAACTGCTAGGTGGGCAGGAGCTGGGACCGAGCAACAGGAGCTCACCCCGTTGCAGGGATTCGAACCGCCGACCTTCTGATCAGCAAGCCCTAGACCCTGTGGTTTAACCCACAGCGCCACCTGGGTCCGACATCTAGGATAGATGACTGTAATAAATTGTACATGGTAGTATGTCTTGTCTTTGGAGAGTCTCCAGAAAACTGAAGTTAATTCCGAATACAGTCCCTGCATCACTAACTGTAAACTGCGCTGTGATCTTTGGATGAAGGGTGGAATCAGACAATAGGACTATTATCTGGGCATAGGCAAACTTGGCCCTCCCAATGTTTGGGGGCTACAATTCCCATCATCCCTGACCACTGGTCCTGTTAGCTAGGGATGATGGGAGTTGTAGTCCAAAAACATCTGGAGGGCCGAGTTTGCCTATGCCTGCAATAGTCTCTGGGTACCAAAAAAACAAAGCGATGATTGGTTTTCAAGCCTCTAGGGCACAGGAACCTGTGGCCCTCGAGATATTGATGGGAGATCTCCAACTCCCATCTGCTTCAGGCAGATTGGCCCTTTAGTCAAAAATGAATTTTGGAGGTTTTACCATAGCTGCCAAGTCTCCCGTATTCCCCGGGAAATCCCCGTTTTTCCAGCTGTTCCTAGCTGAAAAAACGGATTTTTTTCTGTTTCCCCCCGGTTTATTCTGGTGCGGTGGCCATTTTGAAACTGGGCGGAGCATGCTCAGAAGTGACTTTTGATGCTGCTCTGCCCAGTTCCAAAATGGCTGCAGTGCGACTTCTGGCGCGGCGGCCATTTTGGAACTGGGCAAAGCAGCATCAAAAGTCACTTCTGAGCATGCTCCGCCCAGTTCCAAAATGGCGGCAGCGCTACTTCCGGCCTGCTACTTCCGGCCCGGTCCCTTATTTCTCGGACAGCAACTTGGCATGTATGGGTTGTGTTGTGTATTGAGTCAAAGGATTTTATCTCTGTATTATTATTGTCTGTATTTGCATTAGGATAAAGTAACTGCCTTTTGGTTCCAGAGGGTACAGCTACTATTGGTTCATTTAAGCTGCTGTATTTGGATCCTCTGTCTTATTGGTTCCCTCCAAAAGGCAGCACTGTGATTGCCTGATATTGTTCCCTCCAAAATGTATCCCTTTCTAGCTAGTTCCCTGTCCCTATAAATGTAGCCTTCCTGCCCTCACAGTCAGTCTTGTTCACTTTAATAAAGAGCTGTTACTAGAGAACTGTCTCCAGCATGTTTTGTCAAGAGAGCTGAAATCACAAACCCCACGTCACAACAACTGGCGACGAGGATGGGATCCGGAATGCTGAGGAGCGGTTAAACACAACCCTGCCTCAGAGTCCGGATTGCAGCTGAGAACAAGACTCACTGGCCAGCTGAGAAGACGACCCTGCCCGCTAGGACAATGGAGAGTCCAAGAGTATTGGAGCCCTTCCAGCCATCAGAGCCTCACACCTGGGAAGACTACGTCGAACGCTTCGAGTTCTTCGCGGTGGCTCAAGGGATCACCGATGCCAGCAAAAGAAGGGCCACATTCCTGAGCTACTGTGGGCCCGAGACCTTCAAGCTAGCCAAGGCATTACTTGCTCCAGCGAAGCTGAGTGAGACATCTCTCCAAGATATTCTTGCCTGCCTAACAAGCCACTTGGCGCCTACTGAGACCAAGATGGCCCGGCGGATGGAGTTCCATAAGAGGCAGCAGCATGCTGGGGAGTCTGTATCCGCATTTCTGGCTGAACTCCGGAAGCTCGCTCAGCACTGCGGCTTCCAAAATCTGGAAGAGACTCTCCTGGATCGGTTTATTGGTGGTCTGAGCAGCAAGAAAGCCAGAAGACGCATCGTGGCTAAAGAAGAGGTTACCCTTGCATCAGCCTTGAAGGAGGCCACCGCCACGGAGAATTATGAAAGAGAGGAGCTTGATGCCAGTCGCAAGGCCACTAAGCCACAGATAGAAGTTGCGCATGCCATGGACGAGCTAGAGGCTACTCCGAGCCAGAGCCCAGTCCGTGGGGTCGAGTTGGTGCGTCAGGCCTGCACAGTGCACAAAGATCACCGAGGCAGTTGCCCAGGTTGTGGCGGAAACCATGGGCGGAAGAGTTGTCGTTTCAGGGATGCTATGTGCCGGATGTGCGGGAAGACAGGTCACATCGCCAGAGTCTGTAGATCGGCGGCGTCAGGAGCAACAGGAGCACCTAGACTGGAGCATTGCAGACCGCCCACAGCAACTCATTTTCGAAAGGACTGCCACTACATAACGGAGATCAACGGGAGGGCCGTGCAGTTTCCAGCGCAAGGCAAGGCACACGTCAAGGTGAAGATTGAGGGTCAGCAGTGCGACATGGAGGTGGACTCTGGATCTGCATTCACCATTGTGTCGGACCAGACCGCGAAGACATTCTTCCCCAGGGGTAAGTTGCCCCCTCTGGAGCCCTTCCCGGCAACCTTGCAGTCATACTCAGCAGGCCGCATCCATGTTATGGGAATGTGTGCCGTGAGAGTACAGTTCCGGGACAAACAGGCTGTACTCAAACTGGTGATTGCGAAGGGCAGTCGCCCCAGTCTCCTGGGCACTGACTGGTTTCCCGCCCTGGGACTGAGTATCTCAGGGCTTAATTCAATCCAAACCTGCCCTGAGATGAGCGAGGCATTATGCAAGGAATTTGCTGGTCTCTTTAATGGAAAACTGGGTTGTTATAAAGGGCCCCCAGTTGACTTCGAGTTGGACCCCGGGGTGACCCCAATCCGACTCAAACCAAGGCGAGTGCCATTTGCACTGCAACCCAAGATCGAGGCAGAGCTGGATAAATTGGTCAAGCAGGGAGTTCTCTCACCCGTGGACTCTGCTAAGTGGGAGACTCCAATCGTCACGCCCCTTAAAGCAAATGGGGAAGTCAGGATATGTGCAGATTACAAATGTACTATCAATAAGGCACTCAGGGGAAACTCATACCCCATTCCAGTCGTATCACATCTGTTGGCTAAACTGGCTGGGGGCAAGGTGTTCGCCAAAATTGACCTGGCACAAGCTTACCAACAGCTGCCAGTAACCCCACAATCAGCGGAAGCACAGACTATTGTCACACATAAAGGGGCGTTCAGAGTTAACAGATTACAGTTCGGAGTTTGTGTGGCCCCAGGGATTTTTCAAGGGCTCATGGAACGCCTGTTAAGGGGTCTGCCGGGGGTCTTGCCATTTTTTGATGACGTTTTGATTGCTGGAAAAGACCCACAGGAACTGGTTGCGCGTGTCCGTGCAGTGTTGCTCAAGTTCAAGGAGGTGGGGTTGCAACTGAAAAAAGAAAAATGCAGTTTTGGGGTGCCAACTGTGGATTTCTTGGGGTTTAAAATTGATGCATCAGGCATTCACCCCACAGATGCTAAGATTAAGGCCATCATCGAGGCACCACGACCACAGAACAAGACGGAGTTGCAGTCATTCCTGGGACTTATTAACTTTTATCATTCATTCTTACCCCAGAAAGCTTCGGTAGCTGAACCATTACATAGACTTTTGCAGAAAAAGAATGTGTGGCGATGGGGGCGGGAGCAGCAGAAGGCTTTTGACTCCTTGCGAGAAATGCTGAGTAGCAGGAGCGTCCTTGCTCATTATGATGAGTCGAAGCCGCTGGTCCTGGCATGTGATGCCTCTCAATACGGCCTGGGGGCTGTGCTGAGTCATAGGGAACCAGATGGGTCGGAAAAGCCCATCTCTTTCTATTCCCGTACGTTGTCACCCACGGAGCGCAACTATGCTCAAATTGATAAAGAGGCACTAGCAATTGTGTCAGGAATCAAAAGGTTCTATGATTATTTGTACGGTCGCCATTTCTCCATTGAAACGGACCACAAACCACTGTTAGGGTTGTTCAACCCAAACAAACAAACGCCACAAATTCTCTCCCCCAGAATGTTGCGTTGGTCAATTTTCCTGAATGGGTTCCAGTACACCTTGACCCATGTGCCGGGGAAACAGTTGTGCCACGCTGATGCGCTGAGTCGATTGCCCCTTCCTGGCGGGAGCAATGAGGATCCTGCTCCGGCGGAGCACATTATGATGCTAGAAACACTTCCGGGGGCTCCTGTAACAGCTACTGATATAGCTGAGAAAACGAGGAAAGATGCTGTTCTCTCCCGTGTGCTCACTTGGGTGGGGAGGGGGTGGCCAGGTGGTCCGCATGAAGAAAAATTCAGGCCTTATGCGACAAGGCAGCACGAATTGTCCATGCATAAGGGTTGTCTCCTATGGGGAGATAGGGTGATCATCCCAGCACCACTGAGAAACAGGGTTCTTGAGACGCTTCACATGGGACACCCGGGAATGGTCAGGATGAAGTCACTAGCCCGATGTTATGTGTGGTGGCCTGGAATGGACCAGAACATAGAACAATGGGTACGAACATGCAAGGCATGCCAAGAGGTGCGGCCAGAAGTGGCCAGAGCACCAGTCCACTGGTGGGAGCAGTCCAGGACTCCCTGGAGCCGGCTGCACATAGATTTTGCTGGGCCATTCCAAGGGAAGGTCTTTTTGGTTATCGTTGATGCATATTCCAAATGGTTAGAAGTGGCGATGGTCCCTAGCATGGCATCAGCTGCCGTAATCAAGGTGTTGAGGCAGCTGTTTGCAACCCACGGGTTACCTGAGACCATTGTATCAGATAATGGGGCAGCCTTTGTATCCCAAGAATTCAGGGCATTCTTGGCTGATAACTTCATAAGAGGGGTCACATCCGCGCCCTTTCACCCATCCTCCAATGGGCAGGCTGAGCGCATGGTAAGAACAGCCAAAGAATCCATTGCGCGCTTAATGGAGGGTAACTGGTCGGCTCGCATTGCGCGAATGTTATTTTTGCAGCATGCGACGCCGTGTACTGCGACGGGCAAGTCGCCAGCTGAGCTGCTCTTAGGTAGAAGACTGGTAACGGTGCTGGATTATGTCCACCCAGATAAAATGCCAAACCGTAATTCAAGAGCAACACCCCAGGCTGAGACTGACACAACAAGGTATCTCGCCCCTGAAGATCTGGTCTGGGTGAGGAACTATTCACGAGGTCCGCGGTGGGTGGCCGGTGTGATCACCCGGGCTAGTGGACCTGTGTCCTATTATGTGACCTTGGAAAATGGGCAAGTTTGGAAGAGACATATAGATCAGCTGAGGCGCCGGGCGCTCAGCAGGGAGGAGTCAGATAATTCATCCCTGGCTAATGACGCACAGCTGCGAGACCAGAGTGAAGATGGCCCAGAGGTGCAGTCACCAGGGGCTTCAGCAAATGAACCAGGGTCTGCTAGTCCTCAGGATGACGAGGTACAGGTAGGGGACCCTGAGATGTCTGGGACTCCATCTGTTCCTGATGAAACCCCTATAGCAGCCCCTCCACCACAGGTAACACCCAATCCAGAACCTGCAACACCTGTTGTCAGGAGATCAAGTAGAAGTTGTAGGACCCCACAGTACCTGAGGGATTACGTCTGCTGTGCTCACTAGGGGGGGAGGGGTGTTGTGTATTGAGTCAAAGGATTTTATATCTGTACTAGTGTATTTCAGCCCGTTCAATAACGGGCGCTAGAACATCCTGGGGTTTGGAGAAGCGCTTGCGCAGCGCTTCTCCGAACCCTGGGACCTGTCCTTACTGTCGGCGGCAGGGGGACAGGAACGGAGGAGGAGAAAGCGCTGCTTTCTCCTCCTCCGTTCCTCTCTCCCAGCCGCCGACAGCAAGGAGACATCCTGGGGTTTGGAGAAGCGCTTGTGCAGCGCTTCTCCGAACCCTGGGACCTGTCCTTGCTGTCGGCGGCAGGGGGACAGGAACGGAGGAGGAGAAAGCGCTGCTTTCTCCTCCTCCGTTCCTCTCTCCCAGCCGCCGACAGCAAGGAGACATCCTGGGGTTTGGAGAAGCGCTTGCGCAGCGCTTCTCCGAACCCTGGGACCTGTCCTTACTGTCGGCGGCAGGGGGACAGGAACGGAGGAGGAGAAAGCGCTGCTTTCTCCTCCTCCGTTCCTCTCTCCCAGCCGCCGACAGCAAGGAGACATCCTGGGGTTTGGAGAAGCGCTTGTGCAGCGCTTCTCCGAACCCTGGGACCTGTCCTTGCTGTCGGCGGCAGGGGGACAGGAACGGAGGAGGAGAAAGCGCTGCTTTCTCCTCCTCCGTTCCTCTCTCCCAGCCGCCGACAGCAAGGAGACATCCTGGGGTTTGGAGAAGCGCTTGCGCAGCGCTTCTCCGAACCCTGGGACCTGTCCTTACTGTCGGCGGCAGGGGGACAGGAACGGAGGAGGAGAAAGCGCTGCTTTCTCCTCCTCCGTTCCTCTCTCCCAGCCGCCGACAGGAAGCAGACATCCCGGGGTTCGGAGAAGCGCTTGCGCAGCGCTTCTCCGAACCCTGGGACCTGTCCTTGCTGTCGGCGGCAGGGGGACAGGAACGGAGGAGGAGAAAGCGCTGCTTTCTCCTCCTCCGTTCCTCTCTCCCAGCCGCCGACAGCAAGGAGACATCCTGGGGTTTGGAGAAGCGCTTGCGCAGCGCTTCTCCGAACCCTGGGACCTGTCCTTACTGTCGGCGGCAGGGGGACAGGAACGGAGGAGGAGAAAGCGCTGCTTTCTCCTCCTCCGTTCCTCTCTCCCAGCCGCCGACAGCAAGGAGACATCCTGGGGTTTGGAGAAGCGCTTGTGCAGCGCTTCTCCGAACCCTGGGACCTGTCCTTGCTGTCGGCGGCAGGGGGACAGGAACGGAGGAGGAGAAAGCGCTGCTTTCTCCTCCTCCGTTCCTCTCTCCCAGCCGCCGACAGCAAGGAGACATCCTGGGGTTTGGAGAAGCGCTTGCGCAGCGCTTCTCCGAACCCTGGGACCTGTCCTTACTGTCGGCGGCAGGGGGACAGGAACGGAGGAGGAGAAAGCGCTGCTTTCTCCTCCTCCGTTCCTCTCTCCCAGCCGCCGACAGGAAGCAGACATCCCGGGGTTCGGAGAAGCGCTTGCGCAGCGCTTCTCCGAACCCTGGGACCCGTCCTTACTGTCGGCGGCAGGGGGACAGGAACGGAGGAGGAGAAAGCGGCGCTTTCTCCTCCTTCCTTCCTCTCCCCCAGCCGCCGACAGGAAGGACGCGCGCACTCTCCCCCCCCCCCCGCCTCCTCCAACCGCCGCTCCTCACGGCCAGGGAGGGTTGTGAGGAGGCCTTCGCCGGCCTCCACCCCGGCGGGAGCGGCGGTTGGAGGAGGCAGAGTGGGGGGAGAGTGCGCGCGCGCAGTCTCTGCTGTCCAATCCCTGTATCCCTGGGGCACATGCGCAGTGACCCAGGGACACACGGGACATCTGGACGCAGGGACAACATGGACATTATTATATAGGATTATTATTGTCTGTATTTGCATTAGGATAAAGTAACTGCCTTTTGGTTCCAGAGGGTACAACTACTATTGGTTCATTTAAGCTGCTGTATTTGGATCCTCTGTCTTATTGGTTTCCTCCAAAAGGCAGCACTGTGATTGCTTGATATTGTTCCCTCCAAAATGTATCCCTTTCTAGCTAGTTCCCTGTCCCTATAAATGTAGCCTTCCTGCCCTCACAGTCAGTCTTGTTCACTTTAATAAAGAGCTGTTACTAGAGAACTGTCTCCAGCATGTTTTGTCAAGAGAGCTGAAATCACAAACCCCACGTCACAACAGGTTGTACTCCAGAAACAACTGGAGGGCTTCAGGTTCCCCACCCCCAGCCCTGTCAATAAGCATTTCCCGATATTCAGCAGAAACCTACCATCTTATAATTTCACCCATTCTAGCTTCCCAGGCGCTTTATCATCTTGGTCACCTTTGCTGTAGTTGTAGTTCAGCAAAAACCTGGAGAGCCAAGGATTCTCCACAGCTGGCTGAAATGAAACCAGTAAGGTTAAAAGAGGAAGCAAGCTAAACACCTGCAGGACGTCTCTTCAAATCAAGGGATGTCCGTTCCAATCACTTTCTGACTTGCTCATTCAGATGGACAATAAATTTGTGCTTCCCCATTAGACAGCTGATACCGGTACAACTTTGTATATTTCTGGTGTGCAAAGTTTCGCACCCATTTTCAGATCCTAGGTTTGCATGGAATTCAAGCGGCTCTGGCAAAATGAAGAACAATAACAGCAATAATTTATCTGGTACCTACGAAGCTGTGGGGGGGTTTCAAGCTCACGTTACTATTTGTTTATTATATTTATCAGTCCTTTGTGTAATGAGCTTGCAATCAATCCTCAGTGTGAATACAAAGCAAGATTTAAAGCCCAAGCATTCTCAGTGGATGGAGCTGTACTAACAATGACAACTTGCTGTGGTCTGCAGGCAAGGTGCTGAAATTTCATTCATTCCTGTTATTACTTCCTGTGCCCCAGCACTGTGCTCTAGTCTGCCAGTCAAGAAGCAGCTTTTGCACGACACAAATTAAGGCGGCGACGCTATGCATTTAAATTTAGGAGTACGTCCAGTGGGACTGAAGAGTAAACATCCCTTTAGCACTTCCAGTTCCAAAACAGTGAGATCCATATAGCAAAAGACTGCAACCCTATGTTTAACCCTATACACCAGGCATCCCCAAACTGCGGGCCTCCAGATGTTTTGGCCTACAACTCCCATGATCCCTAGCTAGCAGGACCAATGGTCGGGGAAGATGGGAACTGACTGTAGTCCAAAACATCTGGAGGGCCGAAGTTTGGGGATGCCTGCTATACACTGTCTGCCAGGACCCACCAAATTATTATTATTATTAATTGAATTTATTATTATATTGAATTTATATACCACCCTATACCCAGAGGTCTCAGGGAGTTTCACAGAATAGATAAACATAAAAACCACTACCGGTGTGTGTGTGTGTGTGTGTGTGTGTAAAATCAAAATAAAAACAACCCAATAAATTATACAGGGTCAGGATTTAGACTTGAGACTATTGCGCATTTAGAAGCCTGCAACCCTATCACAGTCTGTCAGCAATAAGCCCCACTGAATTCTACAGGAACAAGACTTGCAACCAACTCATAGCTGCCAAGTTTTCCCTTTTCTCGCGAGGAAGCCTATTCAGCATAAGGGAAAATCCCTTTAAAAAAGGGATAACTTGGCAGCTATGAACCAACTGCACATGACAAGCAAAGAACCGGTTGCAAACAGCATTGAAACCCCGCCTGCGTCGAGGCGGCTGCATTGACACACTCCCGCCTGCAGGGGGTGTGGCAAGGGGCGAGCCAGGACGTCGCGAGTAAAGCCAGCGCGCAGGCGCAGTACTTTCCCCTTCCGCGCAGGCGCCTGGATGCTGAGAAGGCGGTTGAAATCGTTGCGGCGCGGCAACGGCTCGCCTTCCCGCCCCCCGACGCATGCGTAGTGCCCGCCGGCCCTCTGAGGCGCGAGCGGAGGCAAGCGGGCCGTGATGGCGGCGAGCGGAGGCGCAGGTGGCGGCGGCTGGTTCGCGGCTCTGGCCTTCGGGGTCACGCTGCTCAAGCTGCTCCTCGTCCCCACGTAGTAAGGAGCCCGGATTCGTTATTATTCCCCCCTCACATCCTTCTGGCGGGGAAGGGGCGGGCGCGAGGGGGCTTCCGGCGCCGCCATGATGGACGCGGCTGTTCCTCGCAGGGGCCGCTCCGCCCTCCAGCTGCCTGGTCGCTCTCTGTCTCTCTCTCTGAGTCTACCTTGGGTTTCCTGTTGCAGGGCTTTCCTCTACAGCAGCGTTTCCCAAACGTTGGGCCTCTCGCAGTTTTTGGACTACAACTCCCATCACCCCGACCGCTAATTCTGCTCGCTAGGGATGATGGGAGTTGTAGTCCAAAAAAACAGCTGGGAGACCCACGAGCTTGGGAAACCGCGCTCCATATTTGGCCTCTTATGAAATGAATGCGTGTCACGGAGAAGGTGGGCAGAGGAATGTTTTTTTACCCCCTGCCTCTCTTAATCGTGCAGAGTAGGAAGGGACCCCCAGGGGTCATCCAGTCCAACCCCCTGCGATGCAAGGGAACTTTTGCCGGAGGTGGGGCTGGAAGCCACGACCCTGAGATTACAGGTCTCATGGGTTGCTGACAGAACTCATGGAGATCCAACGAAGCGGAATGTTGTATGGGGTTTTTAATGTTTGATGTCCTACCTGTGTTTTAATTTGTTGGAAGCCTCCCAGAGTCCCTGGGGAAAACCCGATCAGATGGGTGGCAGGTGTATAAATGAATTATTATTATTATTATTTTCAGGATAGGAAAGAACGTGATTCTTCATGCAGCACATAGACAAACTATGGGACTTGCTTCCCCAGGAGGCAGCAATGGCCACCACCCTAGACAGATTTAAAAGAGGATTAGACAAAGTCAAGGAAGAGGAGAGAGCTACTAGCCACTGTGAGAACAGGATGCTGGACTAGATCCAGTAGGCTATTCTTAATGTTATTCCTAATTCTTCCAACCCTCCTGTAATGTCAAAAAAAGAGGGTGGGAAACCTGAGAGTCACTCTGTAGAATTTACGCTGCAACTTTTAAATGATAACAAAATATACGTTTCATAAGCTAAGCTCCAGTAAGTGTAAAGTTAGGAGACATATGTGTGAATTGCAGAACAAGCAACGCAAATGTGGTGCTTTACAAAGAACAGGTTTGACAGGTCTCTGCCCTGAGGGGATTGCAATATAAAATGGACACCAGGCAGTCACACAGGAAGGGGAGGGAATTTGAAACATAGGTAGGTGGGAGGAATATGGAATTGTTTTGATCAGGTATGCTTCGGCTTGCTTGCAATCAAGCAAGTAGAGAACCCGCTGTACTCAACCCGCTGTACTCCCTTGGGTGGAAAAAGATTTCCTCAAAACTCACTTTTTCCCCTTTTGATCACACTCCATTCCCTACACCTTATTGCAGGGATGCCAACATGGTGACCTCATGCTGTCTGGGACAAATGAGAGTTCACAAAATCACAGAATTATAGAGTTGGAAGAGACCCCAAGGATCATCCCCAGAGATGCACTCCATTGTCTCTTGAGACAGAAAGATGCAAGCAACACATTCCCTCCATGTTGCAAATTTTGGCAGTTCCAGCTTGTCCTAACATCCAGGGATCAAACTGTCCTCTTTTATGTAACTTTCTATGATTCTGTGTTAATGGTATGAGCCCACTTTTTTGTCGGTTTGCTCTGAAAATCCTCCTTACCTTTTGGTCATCCAATGCTGTGTACATTTACCCGTGCATATAAATGGGAATGTGAGTTGTAGGTGTGGTGATAATTGAATTGCCAGAACATATATTTAAAATGTGGCAGAAGTAATTGAAATTAGGAAACAGAATTAACTGTAGGAAAGCTATCGTGCACAGATACCTACAGAGATGCATAGACATACATGTTAATTCATAGAATCATAGAGTTGGAAGAGACCACAAGGGCCAACCCCCTGCCAAGCAGGAAACACCATCAAAGCATTCCTGACATATGGCTGTCAAACCTCTGCTTAAAGACCTCCAAAGAAGGAGACTCCACCACACTCCTTGGTAGCAAATTCCACTGCCGAACAGCTCTTACTGTCAGGAAGTTCTTCCTAATGTTTAGGTGGAATCTTCTTTCTTGAAGTTTGAATCCATTGCTCCGTGTCCGCATGAGCACAACTGCTGAAAGTTTTTCTCTTGTTAACAACCTAGCAGAGAGTTCCTCACCAGTTCTTATTTACCTGTACTATAGCACTGGAAATTGCAAAGTAGAAATGCTCTGGTTTCTCTTCAGATTATATAAATCTTTTGCCTTTGACAAAGTATAAAGCTATGTGGTATGATCCAGATACTAATATCTAACTTCTTGTAGTCATTCCACAGATTTTGAAGTGCATAGGAACTGGCTAGCCATCACCCATAGCTTACCAGTCTCTCAGTGGTATTATGAGGTAAGTGTGTCTTTCTGCCTTTCCAGAAGTGTGCTTGGTTCTCAGAACAGTGAGGTGCAGCACCTTGTGGCGTTTTGCAGATGATTAAAGGCTGCCGTCAGATATCCCTTCCTTGTTACTGGAAGCTGAATGGACCTCCAGTGCAGGCAAATGAAATGTCTTTTGCCTGTTCTTCCAGGCTTCCTAGAGTAAAAGTGAAGGTCTCTGTCTGGTTTAGAACAGCCAACTGATCCAGATCGTTCCCCTTTGCACATTTTTTTAAAAAGCCACCCTAATGACTGCAAAGCATTTGATTTGTGATGGGCTATTCCCGAAATGAGAGATCCCTTGATGTTGCACTTGCCACGGGTTGAATGTGCATATGTGAACTAGCCTACAGTTTAAGGTCGTCCAGTGATTGACACCTGCCTTCTCACTTGCATTCTTTCCCCATGTTTACAGGCAACTTCTGAGTGGACCTTGGACTACCCTCCCTTCTTTGCATGGTTTGAGTACGGGCTTTCACATGTTGCCAGATACTTTGACAAAGAGATGCTGGTCATCCAGAACCTCAACTATTCCAGCTACCCAACCATTCTTTTCCAAAGGCTTTCGGTCATCTTCACAGATGTGCTCTTCATCTACGCAGTTCGCGAGTATGTTGGTGCCCCTCCATTGTTTTTGAATAAGAAGTCTTTATGTTTTGAGTTTTGGGAGAAGGGAAGATAAGCCACTGGAATCTGGAAAGAAATGACTCAGCCTGCCTCTTGTTGAAATCAGTAAATGTGTTGAAGAGTAGAATAGATGGGAGTATTTTTTTAATAAATAAAAAAAACCTGCTTGGAGGAGAAAACAGTGTTAACATAACCTATAAACTGCACCTGATCTTTAAGAAATGTGTATGGAAGAACAAAGGGATTTGGATTTTGTCCGTGTCTTTATTTCTCCTCTGCTCAGGTGCTGTAAATGTGTAAATGGGAAGCGAGGTGCAAAGGAACCTCTGGAGAACCCTCAGCTTGTCCTTTCAGTTCTCCTCTTATGGAATTTCGGCCTCTTAATTGTGGACCGTATCCTTCCAACTCAGGTGTCAAAAGAAATCTGGCCAGATAACGTAAACCAAACATCAACATTTGGTTGGGTTTGCGGGGGAGTGGGGAGATACCTATCAAATTCTAATGAGAATTGGAACTGCTAAATTTGCTACTGGTAAGAATTGCAACTGGTCATTCAACATGGAAGTTGAATTGAAGCACTAAAGTTTAAAATGTTTCCTGGGTTAGGGCGTCTTTTTGAAGTGGACGTTAGTCCTTAACTCAATCACAGACATTCATTTTCAGTACAATGGCTTTCTGTTTGGATTCATGCTGCTTTCCATCGCACGGCTAATCCAGGTAGTGTATTAAGAGGCGGCCATGCCCAATTCCTATTCTGGAAGTCTCATCCAGCTCTTAAGTGTGCTTTCTGTTTATGTTGGCTTTGGATTATTTGTTCTTTCAAATAACTGCCTGACCTTTCTCTTCCCTGTTGCCCCACACTCCCTTTCAGAAAAGGCACTTGGAAGGGGCTTTTCTCTTTGCTGTCCTCTTGCACTTCAAGCATATCAACCTATATGTCGCCCCAGCATATGGTGTGTACCTTCTCCGGTCCTACTGCTTCACTGCAAATAATTCAGGCAAGTTATTGATGATTTCATAGTGGGAAAGGTCAGGGTTTGGATACACTGCCAGGTGAGAAAGAAGACTGCCATATTGGCTGGGGTTGTAGTCGACAGTATCTGGTGGGCACCAGGTTGGGAAAGACTGGTCTATGACAATAATTTAACTACCGTATCTCAGAGGAGGATCTTGTTTTATAATGGGAAGAAAATCAAAACACACTGCTGAAGCATTTCTTGTTTCTTTCACCCATCTTCTTCTGTTTTAATCACAATATTTTCGTTTCCTCCAGATGGATCCCTCCGATGGGGCAGTTTCAGTTTTCTTCGCTTAGTTGCCCTCGGATTCATTGTCTGCTTTGTTTCTGCACTTTCACTGGGACCATTTATTGTTTGGGTAAGGACCCTGATCCTCTTTAACACATGCACGTTTATACAGTTTCTTAAGGTTGCTGCTTCCTGAGTGATGACTGTACGCAAGACGTCCTTTACTAATTGTTCCCATAAGCAAGTACAAAGGATAGCTACTATATGTATGAATAATATGCTTTATAAGTTGATCGAGTGTGGGGAACATTCTTGACTTGGCTGTTAGCTCAGGATAGCTCGATCTGTAGAGCATGAGACTTTTAATCTCATGGCCATGGGTTTGAGCCCCGCGTTGGACAAAAAGATTCCTGCATTGCAGGGGATTGAACTAGTGGTCCCTTCCAACTCTGCTATTCTATGATTTCTGCTTGGATTTTTAAGCTGATTTTCTATCCAAAGGCTCATTTAAAAATATTTTAACAATATGCAACCACATGACCAGTAAAAGCAATACAGCCACAACCATAAATGTTGCGTTACTTAATATAAAGGAAAATCTTTGCCTAACTTTCTAACTTCCTTTTTCTTTCATTAGGGCCAGCTGCCTCAGGTCCTCTCTCGTCTCTTCCCTTTCAAAAGAGGCCTTTGCCATGCATACTGGGCTCCTAACTTCTGGGCACTGTACAACGCCCTGGACAAAGCGCTCTCCGTTATTGGTAGAGTATCTTAACCCTGCACGTATTGATAGCAAATACTTGTTCAGTGATTCTTGTTCCCTTTTTGAAATCTTCAGTAGGAGAAGCCTGCTGTGTCTGACCAGCACAGTGAAATGGCAGTTACTCCCCTTGCATTTTATTATTAATCTTTTGAAAGTATGCAAAAGAATATATAAACATGAGGATGGTTTAACTGGGTTGGGTAAGTGGGATGTCCAGTCCAATGTCTTTCCTTTGGCAGTCATCGGATACGACAGCAGCAGGGAGATTTTCATGCAAGTTCTTCATCTTTATACAGTGGTACCTCAGTTTATGAACACAATTGGTTCCAGAAGTCTGTTCATAAACCGAAGCATTCGTAAACCAAAGCGAACTTTCCCATTGAAAGTAATGGAAAGTGGATTAATCCGTTCTAGATGATGAAAAACACCCCCTAAAGCAGCAGGGCCTTCGCTCCGATGCCTTCGCGGAGGCCGGGGAGCACTTCCGCGGCTGCAGCCCAGTCGCAGAAGCACTCCCCAGCCTCTGGGAGGCATCGGAATGAAGGCCCGGCTCGGATGCATTCGCAGAGGCCGGGGAGCGCTTCCACGGCTGCAGCCCAGTCGCGGAAGCGCTCCCTGGCCTCTGGGGGGCATCGGAACGAAGGCCCAGCCTCCCCGAAGGTATCGGACGCTCCGGTGTCTTCCGGGAGGTTTGGCCTTCACTCCGATGCCTTCGGGGAGGCCGGGCCTTCGCTCTGGGCCTCCAGGAGGCATCTGAGCGAAGGCCCGGCCTCCCCGAAGGCATCGGGTGCTCAGTAGGCCTCGGGCACCTCGGTTTACTAACTTCCGGGTTAGGATTGTTCGTAAACCGAAAATTCGTAAACCAAGGTGTTCGTAAACCGAGGTACCACCGTACCGTCATCTCCTAAGCCACTGTGTTTACTCATCTTCTTCTTTGGCGATCACTCGTAGCCAAGTAAGATTGTCTCCCATGAACACAGTCTATACAGTGAGTCCGTAAGTGACTGTGGAGGCCAATTCTGGATCCACATGTCCTTCCACAGTGGGAGTTGATCATGGTGAGGGTTTGCTAAACGTGCCTTCCTCTTAGCATGTTTCTCGCTTTCGTCCTGAGTCCAAGCGTCTTCAGAGCTCATGACACCTTTGGTAAACGCTATTCTCCATATGAACCGCTCCTAGGGCAGTGTTTCCCAGTTGTTGGTGTTTATACTACATTTTTTTTAAAAAAAATTGCTTGAGAGAATCTTTAAACCTCTTGGTTTTTTTTAATATATTTTTTTATTAATCGTTTTATCAACAAACATACAAAAATACAAAAAACATCAAAATACAAAAATACAAAAATCAAACAACATATAACAGAAAAATATATCATTTCTCATCCATTTTGGTAATCATTGTCTTCAGGCTTCCCCAATTCCCTACTATCTGATTTTCATTTTTGTAAACTTCTATAGCAGTTTCTAAATCTTCTTTCTTGTCCATCATCTAATCTCTTTAGAACTTCATAGTTAAATCATCTTCATATCATCTATCCTTATTTCAAACTTTTAATCTTCTATTATTTCCCTAATGCCTTAACCTCTTTGTTTTCCTGGATATTCAAACTCTAATTATCGAATACATTCCCTATATACATTTTAAATTTCTTCCAATCTTTTAAAACTTTATCATTTGTCTGGTCCCGGAGTCTTCCTGTCAATTCTGCCAATTCCATATAGTCCATCATTTTAATTTGCCATTCCTGCTTCGAAGGCAATTCCTCTTTTTTCCAATATTTTGCTATTAAAATCCTAGCAGCTGTGGTGGCATACATAAACAGATTAACATCGTCTTTGGGAATTTCTTCCCCAATTATTCCAAGCAAAAAGGCTTCCGGTTTTTTCAGAAATGTGTTTTTAAACATCTTTTTCAATTCATTATAAATCATTTCCCAGAAGCCTTTTATCTTAGGGCATGTCCACCACATATGGTAGAATGAGCCAACATCCTGTTTACATTTCCAACATTTATTGTCGCTTTTGTGGTACATTTTAGCTAACTTGGCCGGTGTCAGATACCATCTATACATCATTTTCATCAAGTTTTCCTTCAACACCGTACAAGCCGTAAATTTCATACCTTTCTTCCATAATTTTTCCCACTCCGACATCATCACATTGTGACCCAGATCCTTGGCCCATTCAATCATAACTGATTTTGTTTGCTCATCTTTCAAGTGCCATTCTAACAGCAAATTATACATTCTGGACAAATTCTTGTGGTCTGTCTCTAATAACTCCATCTCTAGTTTCGATTTTTCTGATTGGAATCCTAATTTTTTATCTAGCTTAAATGCTTCATTTATCTGCACATACTGAAACCAGTCGCTCAACCTATCTTTCAATTGTTCATATGGTCTTAACTTAAAGTGGTTTCCCACTTCCATCAAAACATCTTTATATTTCAACCTATTCTCATCCATATTTGTCCTTTTAGGTTTCTTTGCCTCAAGTGGTGAGATCCACCTAGGAGTTTTCCTTTCCAACAAATCCTTATATCTCATCCAGACATTAAACAATGATTTCCTAATTATATGGCTTTTAAAACCTTTATGCAATTTCACTTTATCATACCATAAATATGCATGCCAACCAAATGCATTGTCATGGCCCTCTAAATCCAGCAAATCATCATTATCTAGCAAAAACCAATCTTTCAACCAACAAAAAGCAGCAGCTTCAAAATAAATCTTTAAGTCCGGCAAGAAAAATCCTCTTTCTTTAACATCAGTCAAAAGTTTATATTTAATTCTTGGCTTCTTCCCCTGCCAGACAAATTTAGACAATATCTTCTGCCATTCTTGAAAACATTTCATTTTGTCAACTATCGGTAGGGCCTGGAATAAAAACAGCAATCTCGGCAAAACATTCATTTTAACAGTTGCTATTCTACCCATTAAAGACAAATTCAGCCTCGTCCATACTTCCAAATCTCTCTGGATTTCTTTCCATAATTTCTCATAATTGTCTTTATATAAATTCAAATTTTTTGCCGTCATATTAACTCCTAGATATTTCACCTTTTTTACACACTTCAGTCCTGTGCATTCCTCTATATTCTGTCTCTCTTGTAATGTCAAATTTTTATCCAATACTTTAGTTTTCCCTTTATTCAGCTTAAAACCAGCCACACTGCCAAATTCTTGAATTATCTGCAGTGCTCTCACTGCACTCTGTTCGGGATTCTGCAAAGTCAATACTAAGTCATCTGCAAAGGCCTTTAACTTATATTGTTTCGAACCCACTGTAATCCCTTTGACACCTTCATCGCTCCTTATCATATTCAGCAAAACCTCTAGGACAGTAATAAATAGCAGGGGGGAGAGTGGGCACCCTTGTCTTGTTCCTTTCTCAATTCTTATCTCTTCTGATACCACATTATTTACAATAATCTTCGCTCTTTGCTCAGAATAAATACCATTAAGCCCATTAACAAAATTTTGTCCAACCTCCATTTTAGCAAAATTTCTTTTCATAAAATTCCAAGAAATATTATCAAAAGCTTTTTCGGCGTCCACAAAGATTAACATTGCTTTGGTGTTTATTTTCACTTCCAGCCTCTCCAAAATGTCTATTATAAATCTTACATTATCCTTCATATGTCTTCCAGGCAGGAATCTTTAAACCTCTTGTTGACCACTAGTACTACACTTTCCATTTTTAAGTTTGGAATAGAGTAGTTGCTTTGGAAGATGATAATTGGGCATCCTGAACAACATGACCAGTCCAGTGAAGTTGATGTTGAAGAATCATTGCTTTGACACTGGTGAGCTTTGCTTCTTCCAGTACAATGGCATTAGTTCGCCTGTCTTCCCAAGCGATGTGTAAAATTTTTCGGAGGCACCATTGATGGAATCTTTTGAGGCATTGGAGATGGCATTTATGAGTGTGTGTGCACATTCAGAGGATGACTTCCAACCCACCTTAAATATCTTCGCAGAAGCTCACTGTTTACTAAAGTAGAGTTGGTTATGTGCGTGTGCCTCAGGCATCTTGCTATGTCTAAAAGGACATTTTAGTAAAGTGTTTAAAAAACCATTTGGGCTGTGTAGCGTCCTTGCATGACTGCACATGTCGACAATTAGGCTGCTGGACACTCGGCAGCGGTCCCTCAACTGTAGAATTCAGTGCCTGTTGAGCTTAAGCGAGCCTCATCCTTTAGTCTTTAAACAGACCTAGAAGACCTGCTTTTTCCTTGAGACTTAACCCATTCAGTGCAGTTGGTTAGAGCATGGTGTTCATAACGCCCAGGTTGCAGGTTAGATCCCTGTACAGAACAGCTGCATATTCTGCATTGCAGGGGGTTGGAGCAGATGGTCCTCAGGGTCCCTAACAACCCTACATTTTTTTAATCCTGTGTAATATAGGTTGCGATTATAAACTGACTCTGTTAAACCTGCTGAATTTTTATTTTGGTCTTTAATGCTGTTTTTTAGCACGAACATAATATTTTAAACTATATTTTATATTGTAGCCTTATCAGCTAGTAAAGGGTCCTTTAGTTGCCCCAAGCAGGACAGAGATAGTCAAAACGACACCGGGGGTTCAGTTTCAGAGAAAGAGTTTTAATCTCTATATAGAGAGACTCCTGATGACAAGAGTAAAGCAACACAAATTGCAAAGCTTTTTTATACCCTTCTTTTGGTCTCTTTCCCCATCCTCTGTAAGAGTGTGTACGCAAGGGGGTCACGCATGCAAGGGGGTGTGCACATCTTCCTGTGTCCAGTTGTTCTCATAAACACATATTACGCCATGTGCATAAACACATGCTGACTAATGCTGCCCCAGTGCTTGCCTCAAGCAGCCTTGGCTTATCTTGCCTGTTCTACGCATCAGACTGCACGTCAGACAAAGCCAGCCATCATCCAGCCTTGAGCTGGGCATCCTGTTCCTTTTTGCTTTGCCCTTTGACACACTTTGGTGCAGAGACACAGAGGCACTGAAAGCATTCTAAACAAGACATCCCAGGGCTACAGCCATACAGTCAGAATTCATACAATGCAAGCAATGCAAACTATAGGATCCGATTTGGCTCAATAATACAATTAGCAAATCACTCCTCCACAATATTATATTTGGCTTTGGGTTTTTACTTGTGCTATGAGACACTTTGAAGCATCTGCTCAAAAACTGGCTTGTAAACCTTTAAATAAAATTTAAAAATTCTCTGGATGTAAATCGTGTCGAAACGAGACGTGGGACTTGCTTCCACATATATTTAGGGTGGGTATGGTGTGGCTGACAATGTGCCTGTCCTTACAAACTTCATTATAACTTCCAGGTCTGAAATATAGATTCCTTGACCCTGCAAAGATGCCCAAGGCTGCCATGACTGGGGGGCTAGTCCAGGAATTTCAACATACCGTCCTTCCTTCAGTGACTCCATTGGCAACTTTGACCTGTACTGCCATCTCTATGCTGGTAAATCCATATCACTCTACCCCTCTGACCACAACTTCATCTGCTTGCAAGCACAGCCCACAAGAAATTTCTCCCCGTTTAAAACGAATGCTCCCCTGTTGAAGCACCAACTTGCTTACATTGAATGTTCAGCCCACTCTGGTCCCTGCCAGTCTATTATGCCTTAAAAAACAAGAGTTACCACTAGTTTTGCTTACTTCTTTTATGCCTTTAACAGTGGCCTGACATGCGGAAATTCAAAGGTGAAGCTTTTCCTGGGTTAGAAGTACAGGGATGGGGAAAACTTCAAATCTATAATAATAATAATAATAATATATTATTTATACCCCGCCCATCTGGCTGGATTTCCCCAGCCACTCTGGGCGGCTTCCAACAGAAAAATAAAACACAGCAATCTATTAAACATTAGAAGCCTCCCTGAACAGGGCTGCCTTCAGATGTCTTCTAAATGTCTGGTAGTTGTTTTCCTCTTTGGCATCTGTTGGGAGGGCGTTCCACAGGGCAGGCGCCACCAGCGAGAAGGCCCTCTGCCTAGTTCCCTGCAACGTGGCTTCACGCAACGAGGGAACCGCCTGTGTTAGGTTGCTGTTAAAGAGCCAGGAGCAGACTGTCCTTAGGTGGGGTAAAATGTTCAGACCCAAGAACCACCATTAACTGCAATCTGAAACATGAGGTCAGCTTCATTGTTGTGGATTTTGTTTTTACAGATTCTCTTAAATTTCACTGTTTGTCACCCTTTCTCCACCTCCCCCACTCCTGCTTTTTAAAAGATGGTTGTGGCACCACAGGAGCACCCATCACTTGAAAAGTATAGGGTACAAGATTGTTTCAGCATTATCCTCAAAACTACAATTCCCAGAGTTCCTTGGTTTGGGACCCACGTCAGTTAAACTGGCATGTAACGTAGGTTGTACCTAGAATCTCAAAAAGGCAATTTAACACTTTCTGGCAATGCAAAGCAGAATAATACAGTGGTACCTTGGTTGTCGAATGGCTTGGCTCCCGATCAAATTGGCTCCACAAACACAAAAATAGGTGTTCCGGTTTGCAAACGTTTTTTGGAAGCTGAACTTGGAACTTTGGAAGCTCCTGCAGCCAATCGGAAGCCGTGTCTTGGTTTTCAAACAGTTCCAGGGTCGAACGGATTAAGTTTGACAACCAAGGCACCACTGTAAAAATGCAGAGCTTAGCAACTGCTATGATAAGCCTGTGTTCCCGGCGCTGAAATGCACCACTGAAGCTTTGTTTTCTGCCTGTTGTTTCTAGCCCTCTGTTTTCTGTCTTTGGTTTAAACCCCAAGGGCCCAGAGGCTTTCTACGGTGCCTGGTTCTCTGCGCGCTGAGCTCCTTCATGTTTGGGTGGCATGTGCATGAGAAAGCAGTCCTCCTCGCCATTCTCCCTCTGAGGTAAGGGATGGAAAGGGGTTCAGGTTGCGTTTTTATAACTTCCCGTCTTCACACTTGGACCCCATTCTGGGCAAGATTGTGGGAAGGTTGGCTTACAAATATCACACCACAAATGACATAATGGAATCCAAAGAGTGTAGTTTTCTTAATTCGATTTTCCCTTTAAAATTTCCATGGCTACATAGGACTTCCCTGTGGATCTTGGGCCTGTTTCTGTGATATCTTAGAAACAAGTCAGGGATAAAGCAGCTTCTTGCAGCTGAAGAGCAAAACAAGGAAGCAGCTTTGGAACTTGACTTCCTTGTTCACGCTGCTGCTGCAGGAAGATCCCAGGTACTGCTGCAAAGGTGGACTCCCAATTCCCTTCAGCCCCAGCCAGCATGGTGGGAACTGTAATTCAACAACCTTGGGAACGCTACAAGTTTCTCGCACCTGTTGCACATAGTTAACCAGAGCTGAACTCTGTGAAATGTCTGGATAGACATGCATAGTGTTGTGCTGGGAGCATGGTGGCAACAATGAGGGAGGACCTTGAAGAAAATGATCTCCTCCTTGAACGGCTTAATGGCTACTTTCCAAAATCTCCTGTTTTTGGTATGCGTTTTTAGCTTGCTGGCTGTGGAGCGATCCAGAGATGCTGGCACTTATCTGGTTCTGTCTACTACAGGACATCTTTCCCTTTTTCCTCTACTATTTACAGCACCGGGTAAGTACCTTCTATGTCTCACCACCTGCCTAAAATATAAATATATGGCTTACACATTCATTTCCAAAGATTACTGATGTACGTGAAGGGCCGTCGACACATCAAGAATATACATCATCTAGGACTGCTTCCTTTCGTTGACTAAAATTCCTTTGAATTGAACAAAAGGGTTCCCAGATTAGTGGGGGAGTGCCTTATTTTTAATGTAAGTACTTCTAAAACAGCAGGTGCCTCTTCTCGGAAGGTGATGTAGCTCAGTGGTAGAGCATCCAACTTTGCACGGAGAAGGTCTCAGGTTTAATCCTTGCCTTCTCCAGGTAGGACTGGGAAAGACCCCCATCTGAAATCCCGGAGAACCGCTGCTAGTCATTGTAGGAAATACTGAACTAGATGAGGCAGTGGTCAGACTCAATAGAAGGCAGCTTCTTATGTGCCTGCTGCCAACTTTTTGTACACTGCTTAGAGGAGTGTATTTTTATTTTAATCAAGTGGTATATGCACTTTGTTAAACAAAATAAACGTCAAAATACAAAGAGTATTCCCCCCCCATTGTTTTGTCCATATACAACATCTGCCAACTGTTTGTTGTGTTTCAGAACTGCCTATTAAAATCTTGCTCATGCTGCTCTTCACGGTGTATAGTTTCTCCTCGCTGAAGGCCATATTCAGGTAATGACCAACTGCTCAATCTTACCATGTCTAACCACAAGTTAGTTGTTGGGTTCAGTGGCCCTTACTTCCAGCTAAGTGGGGTTAGGATTACAGCTAAACGTTTTCGCAAAGGCGAGCTTCCATTAGGGCAGGCATCCCAAAACTTCGGCCCTCCAGATGTTTTGGACTACAATTCCCATCATCCCTGACCACTGGTCCTGTTAGCTAGGGTTCATGGGAGTTGTAGGCCAAAACATCTGGAGGGCCGCAGTTTGGGGATGCCTGCATTAGGGCTTGCTTGGCTTGCAAATGTCTCTGAGTACCATCACCTGCCACCAGCCTTAGTTCATCTTTTGGTTGTCTTTGGGAGGTGAGCCCCACAACATTTTAGACTGGGGTTCCTGGTCAACCTAGCGAGTCTTTGCCTGCTTTTGCATTTAGATTGGGGATGGCAAGCCTGTGGCCTTCTAGCTGTGTCTTTGGACTCCTAGCTCATCAGTCAATGGTCTGGAATGCTGGGAGCTGTAGAGCAAAAATATTTGGAGGGTCACTGGTTCTCAATCTCCGATTTAGATATTTCCTCCAGAATAAGACATGCTTGCTCTGCTTTGCAAAAGGGGCGATTTTAGATATCAGTTACTATTTCAAAGTGATAATTTGTGAATTGATTATATTAAAATCCCCCCTTTTCTGCTTTCTCTTTCCACAGAAAAGAAGGACCTCTGCTTAATTGGCTGGAAACAATCTACCTCATTGGGCTGATACCTCTGGAAATCTTGTGTGAAATTGTGATGCCTTTCACCACCTGGATAGTCAAATTCCCTTTCCTCCCTTTATTGCTCACCTCTGTATATTGTGCTGTAGGTGTCACATACGCTTGGCTCAAACTGTACATCTCTGCCTTTGCGGGACCACCAGCTGTCAGGCGAAAGAAAGAATAGTGATGCTTACAACATACCTGAGTCAATGGTGATACCTCCAGAACAGCCGCCAACTCATGCTAAATGGTGTTGGCTCCTGCCACACATGGTGCCATGTGCTGTTCATGCAGGGGTGCTCCAGAAATAGCTGCTGTTTCTTTAAGGATGTGGGAGCAAGAAATTAAGCGAGCAGATACCCTTAAATAAGCAGGGGTGATTCTTAGCATGAAAAGAGAAGACAGTCATTGCAGGAGAAGCCTTGTTTACAAAAGGATGCTTAATTAGAGGGTTTTTAAAAATGGAATTGGACTTTCTTTTTTACTTCCAGTTTGAGCTGAAGCAATCACTGGTTATGTTTAACGAGTTTATCCTTACATGTAATGTGTAAGGTTACTTGTATGTATTATGGGACTGTTCTCCAGAAAAGAAACTTGGGCTGCATGCCTAACCTCACTTATCTGGGCATAAGCTCCACTGAATTCAGTGGGACTTGCTTCTGAGTAGATACGGGTAGGATTGCATTGTCAGTTACAAACGTGGGGGTGAAAGATGTGAATAAAATCTACAATAATTGCTTTTGTAAAAATAATTGTAGCGTTACATTTTTTTATGTACAATATTTGGGTTCCCGTGAAGCTAAGGGTTCTCAGCCTGTGGTCCTTGGATGGCCTCAGGAAGTCTGAACCTGGCATAAAAATGCTTTTTCCCTCCCCTAAGTTTCCTTCATGTGCTGATATAAGATAACACAGACGCATATGCATACATGTAATATAACTGCAGGGGGGGGGACATGAAAGCTTTGGGTGAGAGGGAAAAGCAACGCACAAAGTGCAGAGAGCGATAATTTAATTAGAGCTGGAAAGTGCAAAAGAAGCTTGGTGACCCTTTACAATAGCAGTGATCATAGAATCTTAGAGTTGGAAGGGACCCAAGGGTCATCTAGTCCAATCCCCTGCAATGCTGCCATTAACTAACATCCGTAATGGAGGAAAAACTATTGTGGTCCCAAGAACTTCATCACAATTCAGCTGTTTCACTGCTCCTATATGTAGATTGGGCAAAAGGAAAAACAATCTGGTGGTAGACCTCCGACTGATTTGCAGCTAATCTGCAGCAGTTTCTGATTCCCAGTTGTTAAGCAACAACCAAACAACATTTCCCACCTAAATTAGGCCGGAATGAAGCTAACCAGGAGTGGACTTTCATGTGAAAGGACCATGGGCTTGGTTCACCATGCACTCAGTTCAGTCCTGGTCCTAAAAACAGTTTCCTAGGCTCAGAATATGCTCAAAGGCACCCTGCTGTATGCCTTTTGTAAAAAGGTAATGGTAAAGGACCCCTGGATGGTTAAGTCCAGTCAAAGGCGAATATGGGGTTGCGGTGCTCATCTCACTTTCAGGCCGAGGGAGCCAGTGTTTGTCCACAGACAGCTTTCCGGGTCATGTGGCCAGCAGCACTAAACCGCTTCTGGCACAACGGAACACTGACAGAAACCAGAGCACACGGAAACACCGTTTACCTTCCTGCCACAGCAGTACCTATTTATCTACCTACACTGGCATGCTTTTGAACTGCTGGGTTGGCAGGAGCTGGGACAGCAACGGGAGCTCACTCCGTTGTGGGGATTCGAACCGCCGACCTTCCAATTGCCAAGCCCAAGAGGCTCAGTGGTATCTGGCTTCAGTTTGTAGGCCCCTAGGTTCAAGTAAAAAAAAATGTAGAAGGCTGGAATCTGCCCACCTCTGGTGTAAACTACAACAATGTAATGCAGCAGCAAAAAGCTTATGCTATTCTGGGCTGCATCAACAGAAGTCTAGTGTCCAGATCAAGGGAAGTAATAGTACTACTGTATTCTGCCTCGGTCAGACCACACCTGGAATACTGTTTCCAGTTCTGAGCACCACAATTTACGAAGGATGTTGGCACGCTGGAATGTGTGCAGAGGAGGGCAACCGAGATGATCAAGGGTCTGGAAGCCAAGACTTATGGGGAAAGGTTGAAGGAGCTGATTATGTCTAGCCTGGAAAGGAGGAGATATCACAGCCATCTTCAAATATCTAGAGGCCTGTTGCGGAGGATGGAGCGAGCTATTTTCTCCTGCTCCAGAGGGTAAGACCCAAAGCAATGGATTCAAATTACAAGAAAGGTAATAGAACTTTTTGATGGCAAGAGCTGTTCAAATTTGGAGGTGATGGACTCTCCTTCCTTAGAGGCTTTTTAGGCAGAGGTTAGATGGCTACCTGTCACAGATTGTTTAGCTGAGATTCCTGCATTGCAGGGGGTTGCACTAGACTAGATGACCCTTGGGGTCCCTTCCAACTACAATTCTATGATTCTAACTCATTACTGACTTCAGTGATGGTTTCCAACAATGCTGAATACCAGTTTCTGGGAACCTCAGGAGCCTGGCAGGTGGGGTGGGAGAGAGTGCTGCTCTTGTGCTCAGATCCCGCTTGCAGGCTTCAAACATAATATTTTAATTGATTTTATGTATATGGGACCCAGGTGGCGCTGTGGGTTAAACCACTGAGCCTAAGGCTTGCTGATCAGAAGGTTGGCGGTTCGAATCCCTGTGACGGGGTGAGCTCCCGTTGCTCGGTCCCAGCTCCTGCCAACCTAGCAGTTCGAAAGCACGTCAAAATGCAAGTAGATAAATAGGAACTGCTGCAGCGGGAAGGTAAACGCCGTTTCCATGTGCTGCTCTGGTTTGTCATGCTGGCCACATGACCTGGAAGCTGTACACCGGCTCCGTCGGCCAATAATGCGAGATGAGTGCGCAACCCCAGAGTCGGTCACGACTGGACCTAATGGTCAGGGGTCCCTTTATCTTTACCTTTTATGTATATAGTTTCACTTCTAACAATGCTTACATACTATTCTACATAAGTAGAATGTCCCTATTTTCTGAATAATGCTGGAGGGCATGTAATTTTTAGCAATTATAATTTTAACTGTAAACCACCTGCAGTCACACCATGGGGAAAGGCTGGGTATAACTAAACATAGTAACAATAATATTAATGTTAATTGATGAGGCATCTGGATGGCCACTGTGAGAACAGGACTCTGTAGTGGATGGGCCACTTCTTTGCAAGGGGTTGTTGATCCGAATCACGGCACCAAATATAAGCCAGAAAATAGCTTATCTCCTGAGTTTACATCAATAAAACTCAGAAACGAGAGGAGTTAGGAGTCCAACGTTGTTTATTGCAAAGCAATAGGTTACAGTTGGATCGTTCTGCAAAACTGCAACCCTGCCCGGTGGTCCAGGCAGAGGTATTTATAAAATCTCAAAGCATTAAAATTTTCACCAATCATCATTACCTCCATTCATAATACACATGTGCAATAAGCACTGGCAATTTCTGCTGATTAAGTTATGATTTTCACCGTATTCTGTTACATTGTGTTAGTGTGCATGTTGGGAACCTGTGTTGTAGCCATTTGCTTTGAGGTGTATCTTTGTGATTCACATATTAGCTGTATTTCTGATCCAGTTTTTTTGGGGGGGCAGCAACTTGCATAATCATCAGTTTCATAAAGTAACCATAACTTCTCTATTAGAAGCACACTCAATGATTTACAGGGGTACACATGATTACATTTATTGTGGCCCTTTGGGCCACTGCCACATTAGAATCCTTCCTTATGTTCACCCCTTCCTCCCAGGTTGAGCACTGCAGCCTTATTGGCTGGCTGCCTCCCTGCCGCCATGATCACCCAAGCCGGCAGGTGAAGAGGGGAGGAGAGGGCGCAGTGCCGGATTTATTTATAAGTTAAATAAGCTATAGCTTAGGGCCCCACTCTCTTGGGGCCTCCCAAAAAAAAAAAATCAAAGGGAAAAAAACTTGACTTGGATGATGGGCTTGAGGGCATCCTGAGCAAGTTTGCAGATGACAGCAAATTGGGAGGGGTGGCTAATACCCCAGAGGACAGGATCACACTTCAACATGACCTTAACAGATTAGACAACTGGGCCAAAGCAAACAAGATGAATTTTAACAAGGAGAAATGTAAGGTACTACACTTGGGCAAAAAAAATGAAAGGCACAAATACAGGATGGGTGACACCTGGCTTGAGAGCAGTACATGTGAACAGGATCTAGGAGTCTTGGTAGACCACAAACTTGACATGAGTCAGCAGTGTGATGCAGCAGCTAAAAAAGCCAATGCAATTCTGGGCTGCATCAATAGGAGTATAGCATCTAGATCTAGGGAAGTTATAGTACCACTGTATTCTGCTCTGGTCAGACTTCACCTGGAGTACTGTGTCCAGTTCTGGGCACCACAGTTCAAGAAGGATACTGACAAGCTGGAACGTGTCCAGAAGAGGGCAACCAAAATGGTCAAAGGCCTGGAAACGATGCCTTATGAGGAACGGCTTAGGGAGCTGGGTATGTTTAGCCTGGAGAAGAGAAGGTTAAGGGGTGATATGATAGCCATGTTCAAATATATAAAAGGATGTCATATAGAGGAGGGAGAAAGATTGTTTTCTGCTGCTCCAGAGAAGCGGACACGGAGCAATGGATTCAAACTTCAAGAAAGAAGATTCCACCTAAACATTAGGAAGAACTTCCTGACAGTAAGAGCTGTTCGGCAGTGGAATTTGCTACCAAGGAGTATGGTGGAGTCTCCTTCTTTGGAGGTCTTTAAGCAGAGGCTTGACAGGCATATGTCAGGAATGCTTTGATGATGTTTCCTGCTTGGCAGGGAGTTGGACTGGATGGCCCTTGTGGTCTCTTCCAACTCTATGATTCTATGATTCTTAAACCTGGATGTACATTCCAAAATTTTAAGTTAGCGCTTAATAATTACTTCACTATTAATATACTTCTTTTTAATTGTATTTCACTATTAATATACTTCTTAATTGTATTTCAGTTCAACAATTACTTTGATAAAAATACATATTTTGTTATGTGCAAATGGCTTTTGATACCTATTAGGTCCAAAAACAAAGGACAGGTGGACATATAAAGGGCCCCATAACCTTCAGTAGCTTAAAGCATCAGACACGATCATATTCATTACTATGACTTATTATTTTTAGTAGTAGTGGTAGTAATAGTGATGATGATGATGTATAATAATGTAATATTTATTCCAAAAAATGTGTATACCGCTTGATTGGAAAAAGCCGCTCAAACACTTTACAAAAAGAACAATACAATTATTAGTAAAAACAATTAAAGCATTCAGAAAAATGAAACTAGTGTTTCACACCATCCCACTATCCAAGCAGTATGAGATTTCAGGGGTTTCAGGCACTTGGCCAAGATTCGGTGTCCTTGGAATGAGGCACAGCTGACTGCGGGAGGGCGGCTAGGAAGCGGGGAACCAAAAAGCCGCGGAACCTCCGCGTCGCTGACCGCGTGAAATGCGGAGCGCGGGGAGACATCGCTGAGGGACCGCCCTTGCCCTTGTCTCCGAGCCGAGGGGAGGGGAGGGGAGGGGAGGGGAGAGGGAACCAAAGAGCCGCGGAACCTTGGCGTCGCGGCCGGGAGTCGCGAGGGACGGTGTTGCGGTGCGGACCTCCCCCTGCCCTTGAAGCTGGGCCCTCCTCGAGCGGCGCCGCTGCTGCTGGTTCTCCGCGCCCTTGTCCCCGGCCTCCGCCATGTCGTCGTCGTCGCCGCTGTACCTCCGGCTGCCGGACGAGGCTCTGTCGCTGCCGCCCCCGCGGCTGCTCAACGTGGGCTCGGGCTACCTGGGCTTTCTCGGCTGGCTCAGCGTCTTGCTGGATAACGCCATCAACAAGAGGCCCGTCCTGCGAACGGGTGGGTCGAGGCCAGGGGGGGGGGGAGAGAGAGGGAGGGTTCCTGAGGCAATCGCTCTGTGCATGCTCAGGGGAGGGGTGCTTGGTGCCGGGGAAACCGCTCTACGCATGCTCGGGTTTGAGGTGAAGAAATGTCTCCCTGGGCTGTGCAAAAGGGCATCTAAGGAAATCACTCTGTGCATGGTCAGAGTCAGCGGGGCCAACCTGAATGAAATTTTGGGTCGGGGGGGGGAGCCCAGGGCCGGAATTTGTTTTGATGAGGCCCTAAGCTACTGAAGGTAATGGGGCCCTTCATACGTCCAGCTGTCCTTTGTCAACAACAAAATTGTTGCTGTTTGTGTGTGTGTGTGTGTGTGTGTTGAATATATGCTATATGGTAATTTATGGACCTAATATGTATCTAAAGCCATTTGCACATGTTGCCATGCAACCAGTCCATGCAGAATGTAGGCACCCTATATTGTATATAGAAATGAGCAAACCAGTGATATTTTAGGGAGCAGGCTAGCAGGCGGGGCCCGTGACTTACATCATAGGAGCATACACAACACAAAACACTGTTGCTGTATGTAGGTTTTATTTTATTTGTTTTTTATCTTATATTTTGGAAATGTACATCCAGGGTTTTTCCTTTAATTTTTTTTGGGGCCCCCCAAGAGAGTGGGGCCCTAAGCTACAGCTTGTTTATCTTATATGTAAATTCGGCACTGAGGGAGCCACACACATACACCCCATTTGAATGGCAGTGACCGTTAACTTTGGCGGCCCCGGCCCCCCACAAATATTTAATTATGGGGGGGGGCAAAGACACCTCGGCCCCTTGGAGTTGGCTCCTATGGTCCGAGTGGAGGTGGGCGCACCGGGGGGGGGGGCTCGCTGCCCTGCCTTGTGCTCACAACCCGGGGTTTGGTGCAAGGGAAATCACAACTCTGTGCATGCTCTGGGGTGGCAGCTGCTGAAGCTGAGTCCTCCTATTGAAAAGTAGAGAGGGTGGGCAGGGAAGAATTTTCTCCATGAGACAAGATGTGGGGAATAGGGAGGGCCCCATTGATTCCATGATTTGAAAGCTCAGGTTCTTGAGAAATAATAATCCAGGTCAAAAGGGAATTAAGCAGTTCTTACTCTCTCTGGTGTTTGTTGCCTTTGAGCACATTTTCAGATTTGGTGCTACGTGGCCGAATTATGAACGCTTCACATTGTGCTCAGCTCAACTAAAAATAAAACAGAGCAAAATGCTTCCTGGAGTTTTCCGTTCACCCTGTTAAACTGATACCCCTGCTCTCCCCCATTTCCTCCCTCTTTTTTCTTTGTCCTGTTCCAGGAGTCCATCGCCAAGTCCTGGCCACATCTATTTTCTTCTATATAGGTTATTACCTCCGTAAGCGAGCCAATTACGAATATGCTCTAAAGGATAGACAACTTTCAGAATACGTAAGGCACCATCCTGAGGACTTTAAGAGAAAAGGTACATTTGTGATAAGCTGTTGGGTATGCGCCTCCGTTGCTCCCATGGTCCAGGGCAATGCAGCCGGGGATATATGATGTGATATCAGTACAACGGTAGCAGAGATTTAAACTTCCTTGTCCCCACGCAGTTGTAAGACTTTTTTCAGGTCCACTACAAGCAAGTCTTGTTTGCTGTTGGACGACTAAGCAAGTGGCTTTTTAACAGCCCTGTTCTACTGCACGAAAATGCCACAAGGGGGTGTAGGAAAGCAGTGCTTGCACACATACTGTATATGTTGCATGTACACCCCTACCCGTGGCTCTCAAAGAAAGGCCTCTCCAGGGAGGTAAAGATGGCCAAGCTAGAGGTGTTGAAAGCTAATCCACCTCTCCCTGGAAAGTAACCAAACACCCCTCTGAGTGAACCATACACCAGAGTTCCAGCCCTTGTCAGTGGTTTGTATGGAGTAAATTGTACCTCCCTATTTTCCTATGTTTTCTGTATGTGAATGTAGCAGTGGAAGATCCCAAATCTCAGAGAGAGGCTGCTGTTCAGATATATGTGAAATAAGGCAGTTTTGGTGAAAGAGAGTTCTCTGCTATCCATCTTCCCCCCAAAAACCCAGGGCTAGTTCATACAACATGCGTGTTGAGGGCTGTATTATTTATGCTAAATAAATTATACTCTGCTTTTCTTCTCCACAATGGTGTAGTAGTAGTAACAACAACAATTTATTATTTATACCCCGCCCACCTGGCTGGGGAAACCAATTTATTATTTATACCCCGCCCACCTGGCTGGGGAAACTCAGTACGGCTCCCAATAATAATAATAATAATAATAATAATAATAATAATAATAATAATAATAATCCGACAAAACATCAAACATTAAAAACTTCCCTAAACAGGCCTGCCTTCAGATGTCTTCTAAAAGTCAGATAGTTGTTTATTTCCTTGACATCTGATGGGAGGGTGTTCCACAGGGCGGGCGCTACTACCAAGAAGGCCCTCTGCCTGGTTCCCTGCAACCTCACTTCTCACAGGGAGGGAACCACCAGGAGTTCCTCGGAGCTGGACCTCAGTGTCTGGGCTGAGCGATGGGGGTGGAGATGCTCCTTCAGGTGTTTGCTCATAGTGGCTTAAAAATATAAAAAGCAAACATTGAAACAACAATGATTATCAAACAAAATGATAAGTTGATTGACAACAAATTATCAAACGAAAAGGAGCAAAAAAATAGACCTTACACTCACAATATAGACATTAAAAACAATATAATGAAAAGCTTTCTATAAAAAAAAAGTTGCTGGCAGAACAGAAAACATAGAGAAAGATAACCAAACTCCTTGTCGACAGGGTGTGGGTGGATGGCACCACAGAGAAGGCATGGGGGCACAACAGCTAAACCTTTAAGGATAGGTAGATTTACATAGGCTTTGCTTTCTTTCTTTGTTATCCTGCTTGCAAGTAATCAGATCTTCCCAGCTGCTTCTGCTGCCACTATTGTGACAAACCGTTGTTTGATTTTAAAGGGCCGGGGGGGGGGGGGGAGGCAGAATAGAGTGAGGCAGTGACAGCTGCAAGCACAGGCCACAGTTTAACACAGAATAAAGTATACTTAAACTCAGTGAAATCGATGGATTTAAGTACATATAAGTCTGTGCCAGGGTTTTAATAGCTGTGACACCTCATCTTAGAAGGCCGGGAGAAGATAATGCACACTCTATCAGCTCTGTGGTATGTGAATGTTTGATGTCATGCAGCCTTAGCGCTGCTGAATAATGCAGAGGAATCTCCATTGCCGGTTTGGACCTCAGAGCATCGAGTCAGGCTGTGTGGAATCCTTTCCCTCTTTAAGAAAGGGAGAGAGCGGCTGAGGAATGTGTGGACTGGAGGAGAAGGAGCAAGAACAAATTTCCATTTGATGGCTTGTCTCGGGGCTCTAACTGTGTGCCCCATATGTTATGCGTCCCAACTGCATCCCTGACTTCTAGACTTGCAGTTGATTGTATAGAAGCTGTCCTGAATCTCCTGCCAAGTAGTCACATGATCACTTCAGACCATTGCTTTGGTCAGTTGCGGTGGCCCAGTGGGACCTCCCGGTTCAGAGAGAATATGCCATTAAATGCTAGTTGCTAGAGAGGAAGCAACAATAAAGGAGAGCTCTTGCCTTCATGCCCTGCCCATGAACTTCTTCCCAGAGGCATTTGATTGGTCACCAAACAAGATGAACCTTGGGTCTGCTCCAGCAGCGCTCTCCCTGTGTAGATGCTGATTGCAGAATTTGGGTTCCTAGCACAGAATTCCTGGTCCGTTTTGTCATTTTGCATGATTTTTGAGGTTTGCATTTACTTGGGGGCAGGATAGTTCTTGCCTTATTTTCATTGAAATCTTTTTCCAATTAATTGTGATGTGAACTGGCTTTTTTTAAACAGCATTTCTTCTTCTTTTTGATAGATAAGAAACACATGGCAGAAGTTCTGGAGAATTTCCATCCAATTCGCTGAAGACTTTGCAAACAGTTGGTGTCTCGCTCGTTGTTTTGTTATCCCATGAGTAATCTGTTGAGTGTGGGATTTGTGCATAACCTATGTCAGTAGTTGAGATGGAACTACTTGTTTCAAACACTTGGACCTTTAATCTTATAATTAAAGCAATGACTAAGTAATGTGTGTTTTTATTGTCTTGGGGGAGAACAGGGGAGTTTGGAATCAGGTTTAATTAACGAATGGGATTGCATGATACGGCAATAGTTGCTGCTTTCGGTCCAAGCTAGATGTGACACTATATTATTTCTAACAATGGCTACTAGTCATGAGGGGTATTTGCAGGCTCAGAGGCCTATATATTATTTATTAATACCATTATATCCCATCTTTCTTCTAAGAAGCTCAATTTGGTGTACGTGGTTCTCCCTCTTCCCATTTTTTTGTGGGTAGGCTGACCTGTCCTGCCAACTTTCAGTGGCATTAAAAAAGTTGTTTCATTCTCATATAACCGCAAGAACAGATACCCTACCTGAAGAACTGGACTCTTAAGTTGGGTAGGAAAAAAAAATGTAATATACTTCAAAATACTATAGGGAAGTAAAGTGCATCTTTAATCCAATGAGCATTTATAATTGTTGAGTTTTTTCAGTTCTGCCCAAAATTGTTGAGCTTTTTTTTTTTTTTGGAAGCAATCCCGCTTAATGGAATCTTGAAGGGCTGGAGTGTTCATTTTGTGCCTTGGTTTCCTTCTTTGAGGCCTGCATTGAGGTATAATCTTAATAGCCATCATTTCAAGGCCAGACTAGATTTTATTTACTTAAGGGGTTTTGTACCAGCCTTTCACCCCAAGGTCCGAAAAAAAAACCCACCCAATTTTTAGGTGGCCCACAAGCCCCACTCCAACTTTATGGTTTTCTGCAATGTTGACCCAGCATTGCACACCACACACCTGCTGAAACTGCCTGTTCAAACAGACCTCCCATATTTGCAGGTTTTGACTGCTCTTTGTTTTGGGTGGCACTAGTCTTTTCAAGAAGCAGAGCGGAGTGACCTGGAAGCCTGTTTGCTTAGCTTTTTTGGCAGCCTGTCCTACCTGCTCTCTGTGAGATTGTGAAGGTTAAAAAATAAAATAAAAAAGTTCAATATAATCTATTTCATCTTCTAAGGTTAGTAAATCTTAGGAATCTGCCTTTTGCGGAGTCAGACCATTGATGCAGCTGGCTCAGCTGCACTGCTCCAGAGTACTGCATTTTCCCTCTTTCTTCCTCTAACTCTGTTCCTTGCTCAGGCAAACAAGGGGGTCCCATGTTCCAGACCCGCTACCAGTTTTGGTAGCTATTTCCTGGCTACAGGACAAGTTTGGGGAATCATGCGCTTCTTTCAAGGAAAACAAATGTGTGTTTTGGTACCATCAGTTCCTCTTTTGGGACATGGGTTGGTGTCACCTGCCCTGGGAGCTCCTGGCTGAGCCCAAGCATGTGACTGAAGGTTGATCATCTCTTAGCCAAGTGCACTTTTATTAAAAACCAAGAGGGACATAAGGCTGGAGGATAACATACTGTTTCAGACACATGGTTCTTATATATTTAGATATGTGTGCATTTGTTAATGTTATTCTATATTTAAGACCTTAAAATTATTATAACAGAATGGGGGGGGGGACTGCTGGCCAAGGCAAGGCGAACTAATACTTCTCAGGGAACAGTCTTAGCACAGTGGTAGAGCATCTTACTTGGATGCTGAAGGTCACAGGTTCAATGCCCAGCATGTCCAGACAGGTGTGGGAGAGACCCCTGCTTGAAACCTGCTCTGCCACCTTGAAAGACTCCAAGGTTTATCTACATTTATCTTTCCTCAAAATTTTCCAGGCATGGTCCATGCATTAAAGCACTGTGTCCGAGTGCCTCCACCCTTCCCCCCCCCCTTTGCTCCAGAGTGTTATAAGAATTTTAAGGTCTCAAATATAGAATATTCTTAAATGCACACATATCTAAATACAGTATATGAACCATGTGTGTGAAATAGTACAGGAGAGCAATCCTGAAGCCATTTTTTTTAAATATATTTTTTATTAATTTTATTAACAAACATACAAACATACAAAATACAAAATACAAAAATACACACATAACGAAAAAATATATCATTTCTCAACCATTTTGATATTCATTGTCTTCCGGCTTCCCCAATTCCCTACTATCTGATTTTCATTTTTATAAACTTCTATAGCAGTTTCTAAATCATCTTCCTTATCCATCATGTAATCCCTTTAACACTTCAAAGTTAATTCATCTTCATATCATCTACCCTAATTTCTAGCTTTCAATCTTCTATTATCTCCCTAATGCCTTAACCTCTTTATTTTCCTGGATATTCAAACTCTAATTGTCAAATACATTCCCTATATACTTTTTAAATTTCTTCCAATCTTTTAAAACTTTGTCATTTGTCTGGTCCCGGAGTCTTCCTGTCAATTCTGCCAATTCCATATAGTCCATCATTTTCATTTGCCATTCCTGTATCGAAGGCAATTCCTCTTTTTTCCAATATTTTGCTATTAGAATCCTAGCAGCTGTGGTGGCATACATAAACAATTTAACATCATCCTTGGGAATTTCTTCCCCAATTATTCCAAGCAAAAAGGCTTCCGGTTTTTTCAAAAATGTGTTTTTAAACATCTTTTTCAATTCATTATAAATCATTTCCCAGAAGCCTTTTATCTTTGGGCATGTCCACCACATATGGTAGAATGAGCCAACATCCTGCTTACATTTCCAACATTTATTGTCACTTTTGTGGTACATTTTAGCTAACTTGACCGGCATCAGATACCATCTATACATCATTTTCATCAAGTTTTCCTTCAACACCGTACAAGCCGTAAATTTCATACCCTTCTTCCACAATTTTTCCCACTCCGACATCATCACATTATGACCCAGATCCTTGGCCCATTCAATCATAACTGATTTCGTTTGCTCATCTTTCAAATGCCATTCTAACAACAAGTTGTACATTCTGGACAAATTCTTGTGGTCTGTCTCTAATAATTCCGTTTCTAATTTCGATTTTTCTGGTTGAAATCCTATTTTTTTATCTAACTTGAATGCTTCATTTATCTGCACATACTGAAACCAATCGCTCAACCTATCTTTCAATTGTTCATATGGTCTTAACTTGAAGTGGTTTCCCACCTCCATCAAAATATCTTTGTATTTCAGCCTATTCTCATCCATATTTGTCCTTTTAGGTTTCTTTGCCTCAAGTGGTGAAATCCACCTAGGAGTTTTTCTTTCCAACAAATCTTTATATCTCATCCAAACATTGAACAATGATTTCCTAATTATATGACTTTTAAAACCTTTATGCAATTTCACTTTGTCATACCATAAATATGCATGCCAACCAAATGCATTGTCATGGCCCTCTAGATCCAGCAAATCATCATTATCCAACAAGAACCATTCCTTCAACCAACAAAAAGCTGTGGCTTCAAAATAAATCTTTAAGTCTGGCAAGGAGAATCCTCCTCTTTCTTTTACATCAGTCAAAAGTTTATATTTAATTCTTGGCTTCTTCCCCTGCCAGACAAATTTAGACAATGTCTTCTGCCACTCTTGAAAGCATTTCATTTTGTCAACTATCGGTAGGGCCTGAAATAAGAACAACATTCTCGGCAATACATTCATTTTAACAGTTGCTATTCTACCCATTAAAGATAAGTTCAACCTTGTCCATACTTCCAAGTCTCTTTGGATTTCTTTCCATAATTTCTCATAATTGTCTTTATACAAATTCAAATTTTTTGACGTCATATTAACTCCCAGATATTTCACCTTTTTTGCACACTTCAGTCCTGTGCAATCCTCTATATTCTGTCTCTCTTGCAATGTCAAGTTCTTATCTAATACTTTAGTTTTCCCTTTGTTTAACTTAAAGCCTGCCACCCTGCCAAATTCTTGAATTATCTGCAGTGCTCTCACCGCACTCTGTTCAGGGTTCTGCAAAGTCAATACTAAATCGTCTGCAAAGGCTTTTAACTTATATTGTTTTGTACCCACTGTAATTCCTTTGACACCTTCATCGCTCCTTATCATATTCAGCAAAACCTCCAGAACTGAAATAAATAACAGGGGGGAGAGTGGGCACCCTTGTCTTGTTCCTTTCTCAATTCTTATCTCTTCTGAGACCACATTATTCACAATGATCTTAGCTCTTTGCTCAGAGTAAATACCATTAATCCCATTAACAAAATTTTGGCCAACCTCCATTTTTTCAAAATTTCTTTTCATAAAAGTCCAAGAAATATTATCGAAAGTTTTTTCGGCATCCACAAAAATTAACATTGCTTTGGTGTTTATTTTCACTTCCAACCTCTCCAAAATATCTATTATAATTCTTATATTGTCTTTCATATGTCTACCAGGCAGAAATCCTGCCTGATCTTTATGAATTAAGTCTTTCAACACCCTTTTCAGTCTTGATGCCAAAATACTAGCAAATATCTTATAGTCCACATTTAATAAGGAGATTGGTCTATAATTCTTAACCTGAGTCTTATCCACATCCGGTTTTGGTATCAGAGAGATAAAAGCTAATCCTGAAGCCATTTTGACTCCCAGTGACCTCAAATATTCCTCTACAGTAGGGGAGGCAAATGGGGAAAGCCTTGCCATTGTCTTCTTGCTTGCAAATCCTGTCTTAAGGGTGTATTTGTGGATGAAAAGGGTGAGCTAAAAGTATTAACCATCACCAAAGAATGGCCAGACTGCCCAGGTAATGAATTCAGAGACCATGATCAGATGTCCTGGTAGACAAGATTTCTGATGTAGACCCGCCTCCTTCTGTGATGTATGTACGTATGATGTTTTGGGGGGTGGTCTTGGGCTACAGGGTGGGCAGTTTCAAGAGTCTATGTAAGGGCTTGTGCACCATTGTTCAGGGTTCTCCTACCTCCTGCGTCCGATGAGTGGGGACCCTGTTGCAACAGTTCCTTGAATAAAGATCAGGCTCACTAGCCGCTTTGATTCTCAATATACTCTGGTTGGCCTCTGTTGTTTTCTCCTACAATAGGGAACCCACTTAAGGATTCTATACGGACTCTGGAATACCCCATAAGGGAAAGGGAGCAGCTTTTCTTATAATAAGGGACCCAGGTGGCGCTGTGGTTAAACCACTGAGCCTAGGGCTTGCTGATCAGAAGGTTGGCGGTTCGAATCCCTGTGACGGGGTGAGCTCCCGTTGCTTGGTCCCAGCTCCTGCCAACCTAGCAGTTCGAAAGCACGTCAAAATGCAAGTAGATAAATAGGAACCGCTACAGCGGGAAGGTAAACGGCGTTTCCATGTGCTGCTCTGGTTTGCCAGAAGCGGCTTTGTCATGCTGGCCACATGGCCTGGAAGCTATACGCCGGCTCCCTTGGCCAATAATGCGAGATGAGCGCGCAACCCCAGAGTCGGTCACGACTAGACCTAATGGTCAGGGGTCCCTTTACCTTTTTACCTTTCTTATAATAAGAGCTTTAGATGATGTTGCTGTGTGAAGGTGCGTGCAACTTCAAAGTATGTACAAAAGCACATTGGGGAAAAAGACCTTAGTGCATTGCAGAGGACATGTTGACACAACAGCTTAAAGCAGCGGGAGAACAGCCTGCCAGCATTAACAAATATAGCCCACGGAGCAGAGGAGACTTCAGCAATGAGCAAACACATCTTAGGTTCTTCCTGCTAGAAGAGCAGGTATGTCACAAGTCATTTACATTTGTAAAAGGTTGAAAAGGGTGTTCTTAAAAGAGCAGGAACCCTAACTTTGAAAAGGTGTTTGTTACAGGTAGGTAGCCATGTTGGTCTGACGTAGTCGAAACAAAAACAAACAAAACAAAAAAATTTGTGTGCATGCACACTTCTTCAGATACACTGAAACAGAAGTCACCAGACCCTTATGTATAGTCAGAGGGTGGGGAGGAGTATTACTAGGAAGGGTGGTGGGAATGGGTGATTGGCTGATAGGAGTGGTAAACCTGTTGACAACTGTTAACGACTGCAATTGGTCTTGCAGGAAAAAGCAAGGGGTAAGATGGCTAAAGAAAGCTTTATCATGTATAATGAGATAAGAATCCAATGTCTTTATTCAGACCAGGTCTCTCCATGGTTTTAAGCTTGGTAATGAGTTGCAATTCAGCAACTTCTCTTTCCAGTCTGTTTCTGAAATTTTTCTGTAATAAGACAGCTACTTTGAGATCTTGTATAGAATGTCCTGGGAGACTGAAGTGTTCTCCTACTGGTTTCTCTGTCTTGTGATTCCTGATGTCAGATTTATGTCCATTTATGTTTGGAAAAGGTGGCAATCCTAGAACTGGTGGGCGAGGAAAGTCCCTAACAGGGATTGAGAATTCCTTCTTGGACTCAACTAAAATCTCGGCTTGATGTTATGGGAAGGTCTGCCAAAATTTCTGGATCATAGAATCATAGCATTGGAAGGGACGACAAAAGTCATCTGATCCAAACCCCTGTAAAGTGCAGCAATCTTTTGCCCAAAATGGGGCTCAAACCCATGACCCTCAGATTAAGAGCCTCGTGCTCTACTGACTGAGCTATCTCAGCTTCTGATGAAAGATAGTTCTGTGGCATGCTGTGTGTTTCACATGCAGAAAGTCCCAGCTTTGATCTCCAGGTAGGGCTGGGAAGGTATGCCTATCTGAAGTCCTGGCCAGCTCCAGGCTGGAATAATCCCTTAGCAAAATACTATTGGGGGCGGGGCTCCTAGCAGGGACAGCCAATAGCAGTTCTCTCTTGCAGCTGCCATTCTAATGTATGCCCCTATGGTGACATCACTCCATGGAAAATTCTTAGATTCAGTAAACCAACACCGAGGGGGAGAGAGAAAGAGAAAGTTGAATTATAGGCACTGATGCCCTTCATTTCCTCACAGATGCCATGTGATGGCACTGACGGAGCTTGTCTCCAGTGAAAATGATTTCAGATAGTCAGAGAGCCATTACCAATCAGGGTAGTAGACAACTACAGGACTAGATGAAACTGGTCTAGGCAGCTTCAAACAATGCAAAGTGCTTTATTAGTCTGAACTAAAAGCAAATATTTAAACATCAGAAAGCAATGGAATCCTAAGGCATACATTTGCCATGGAGTTTATAGATATACATAAATACCGTACAGATAGCTGTTTTGTTCACAAATATAATATAGATAGCAATTACGTTCACAAATATCAGTGCTTGATTTATTCAAGTAAAGTCCATGCTTTGGGGTGGATGCTGCAGTCAAGGTCTCTAAATTGTCCATTAAGAGCCTCCTTTGCACAGCCTCAGACAGAGGACCCAAGCTGTACACATGTGCAGGTTCAGAAATGCAGGTTGTCCTGGAAAATGGAGAATAGAAAAAGGTGTTAACAAGGTGTTTTGTGGCTTAATTTAAACCAAGGGTAACTGTGCCCCGACCCTAGCACTTTATTGGTAGCCAATATGGGGTTCTCCTGATGTTCTTGGGGTACTACAACTCCCATATTCCCAGTCCACATGACCAATGGTCAGGGATGATGGGAGTTCTAGTCCGGCAACATGTTGGCTTAGCTTTCCATTGAATCCAAAAACTCAGGCCTGCAATATGAGCAAAGTAATAGAAGATGGATTACCTCTGAGAATATGCAGAGGTCCCAACCCTCACCACTGAAAGATGGACCTGCCAAGTCAGAAGATGGCATTCCATAGCCCAGCCTGTCTTGACCTGGTGGCTACAACTTCCCTCAGCCACAGCCAACAATGGCCACCAGATTAACCAGGAAGGAAGGAAGAGTTTGCAAGTCTATTTTTAAAAGCTCTTTGACTCTGTTAATGGGCAGTGCAGCAACAGGAAGCTGCAGTACGGTGGTGCAAAACCACGTTTTATCACACCCACTTCTATGGGTCGATGGTCGCAATGTGGAAAGTTTAAAAGCATGGATGCATAAAGCATGGAAGGAAAGCAGAATGTTTGATGCAGGAAACCAGCTGATAGAGCCTTCCACAAGCTGTGCCTGCCAGATCTTTTTGACCACGGTTCCCATAGTCATGTTGGCTGGGCTTAAGGGAGAACAGTAGGTGGGAGAAGGCCAAGCGAGCTGATAACTCACCTTTGGTGTCCTCGGCTTGTGTCTCACCAGCGGAGAGAGATTTCGTTCTGGTTGATCTGCCCCATGATTTCATTGTATTTGGAAGTGACGGCGTTGGCCCTCCTGGTCAGCTGGGTGAGGACGCGGTGCAAGCCAGACACGTGGTAATGGAAAAGATCTTCCAGATCAGCCTTCTCCTTGCTCTCCTCTTCCTTGAGGCTGGGATTCTGGAAGTCAAGGTGTGCTAAGCCACCCTCTGCCCTCCCCTTGATTGATTTCAGCAGAGTGTAATCTTCATACAGGTCTCTCTCGCTGCTGGAGTCTCCGTTGCTCGAGTTGCTCTCAAATGTTTCAGACTGGTCTTCCAAGGAGACCCCGAGGAGGAGGCTGGGAAACATAACCGTTTGCTCCATCTTGCGGACGGCAGAGACGTATCCTTCCATGGCGATGGATCGAGGGGGGTTCTCCGGATCTGAAGTTTGCTTCTTTTTCAGAGTCCCAATCCGTGCTGTGCAGGGAAGGTTAGCTGGGTGGGCCGTGTTAGGTTTCAGCCTTGCTGGTGGCAATTTATAGAGCAATCTTGGTCACTTTCAGAAAGCCTGAGTGGGATAGTTCCATGCCAGCTCTAGACCCTCCTTTCCCAGTGAGCCAATCCCAGCTTCCCGTGAATTGCAAGATTTAGGCAGTGTCACCCGTCTGTGGCTTGCAATGTGATTTTATTTACAGTCTGGATTCTTTCCCAGATTCTTTCCCAAACCCTTTTGCCCCTATCAGCTACTTGGCATAAAGTTGGATGCTTGCGGGTTCACGTCGTCTCCCCCCGCCCCCATAATGAAAGAGAGAGAGAGACCTAAATTAAGTAATCACCAAGACTGGTACTAAATTAAACAGCTTTTGGCAAGCTACACTGCTGGGAAACCACAGAAAGACTGCCTTGGATGGCATTGCATAATTTGCACTCAGTTTGTGATAGCTGGTTCCCGCCACCATCTTGCTGCTGGGCACGTGAAGCAGAGATCTTGCAGGACCCCAGAGCCAGAAAAAGATGTTTAGCAAGCAGCCTAAGTCTGGAAATCTACATCCCGTCTGAGGGGCTGAGCACGAGTCTCTAGCCCCGTCTCCTCTCTGTTTATACTTCTAATTTCAGGGACTTGGGCAGAGGTCTGTCTTGCCACCTGCAACAAGATGAAGATGCCAGATGGAAGTAATATTTACTAGCAAACTGCTTAGGAATGTAGGAAGCTAACTTATAGAGAGTAAAAGAATTGGTCCATCTAGCTCCCACGGCAAGTGCTTTCAAGCTGACGGCAAGGGGTCTCAAGAGTTTCAAGCAGGTTCATTGGGCGAGAGAGCTTGAGTATAATATACAGTGGCACCTTGGTTCTCAAACTTAATCCATTCCAGAAGTCCATTCAAAAACCAAAGCGTTCCAAAACTGAGGTGCGCTTTCCCATAGAAAGTAATGCAAAACGGATTAATCCATTCCAGACTTTAAAAAACAACCCCTAAAACAGCAATTTAACCGGAATTTTACTCTCTAATGAGACAGTTGATCCATTAAATATGTACTGTACTATAAAATAAATAAGTCAGTATTGTAGATGATAAAAATTAAAATATTTTTTTCTTACCTGCACTAATGATAGTCATTGTTTGGATGGGGGGGCTTTTATCCATTTACGCAGTCACACAATCAATCAGTCGGTAGCTGAACTGGGTTCCACACAGTCACAAAAACAAATTAACCGAAAAAGCCTCAAAAACAAAAATGCGAAAATAAATGGCAAAAGTGGCAAACTTAATCCATTACGGAAGTCCGTTTGACTTCCAAAATGTTCGAAAAACCAAGGTGAGCCTTCTGTTTGGTGCAGGCGCCCTGGAAACAATAGCTGACAGGCACATTGGACGTTTGGCTTCCGAAAAATGTTTGAAAACTGAAACACTTACTTCTGGGTTTTTGGTGTTTGGGAACCAAGGTGTTTGAGAACCAAGGTACCACTGTAAAACTTACAGCATGGGAGAAGTTATGGAACTGGGATTTGAAATTCACAGCATGTTACACGTTGAAAGAAAACTATATGAAAACTACGTTTGTACTTAACTCCTCGTAATATTTGCTGGAAATGCAAATGTGATGGACATGTAAGGCAGTAAAAAAAAGGGAAATGATATACAGTGGTGCCTCGCTTAACGAACGCCCTGTAAGACGAAATTTTCGCTTTATGAAAAATTCGTCTAGCGAATCGTGGTTTCCCATAGGAATGCATTGAAATTCAATTAATGCGTTCCTATGGGCAAAAATAAAATAAAATAAAAATTCAATGCATTCCTATGGGATTCGCTAGACGAATTTTTCGTTATAAGAATTGACCTGTGGAACGAATTAAATTCGTCTAGCAAGGCACCACTGTATAATGAATTGCAAAAAAAGTTTAAAATAACCTTTTCTATTAACCCCCCCCAAGCCTTTCTTTTAGGAATTTTAGGTGCCGAAATCGCAAAGGAGCAGAAAAGACTATTTATGTATGTGACCACAGCTGCTCGGATATTAATAGCCCAGAGATGGAAAGAAGACAAAGACCCTGCCAGGGAAGAATGGTAGATTAAGTTGATGGACTATGCTGAAATGGCAAAATTGACCAGAAGAATTAGAAATCAGGAAGACTCAATTTTTAATAAGGAATGGGGAAACCATTGTAGGCAGCTAAAAATCATTAGTAGGATTGGAATAATACTGGTAGCACAGAAATAGACTGGAAAGAGAAGTTGCTGAACTGCAACTTATTACCACGGAGAGACCTGGATTGAATAAAGACACTGGATTCTTATCTCATTATACATGATAGAGCTGGAAGGAATTCACACCCCTTGCTTTTTAGACCATTTGCAGTTGTTAACGGTCATCACCAGCTATTAGTCTGTGAATCACCCACTCCCTCCACCCTTCTGAGTAATACCTCCCCCCCCCCACCTGACTATATATACACCGGGTCTGGGGACTTCTGCTTCAGTGTATCTGAAGAAGTGTGCGTGCACACGAAAGCTCATACCTATGACAAACTTAGTTGGTCTCTAAGGTGCTACTGGAAGGAATTTTCTTATTTTGTTTCGACTGGTAGCACAATTCAAAGTGTTGGTGCTGACCTTTAAAGCCCTAAACGGCCTCGGTCCTGTATACCTGAAGGAGCGTCTCCACCCCCATCATTCTGCCCGGACACTGAGGTCCAGCTCCGAGGGCCTTCTGGCGGTTCCTCACTGCGAGAAGCAAAGCTACAGGGAACCAGGCAGAGGGCCTTCTCGGTAGTGGCACCCGCCCTGTGGAACGCCCTCCCATCAGAGGTCAGAGAGATATACAACTACTGTACCTGACATTTAGAAAATACCTAAAGGCAGCCCTGTTTAGGGAAGTTTTTTGTCTGTGATATTTTAATGTATTTTAATGGCCAGATGGGCGGGGTATATAATAAATTATTATTATTATTATTATTATTATTATTATTATTATTATTTTGAAGTTTGGATATAATGGAGATGGAAAAGCACTGTATTATTACAAAAGATGCAGGAGGAAATGGTTAACAAAAGGATCCACAAAGGGGAAGAGGGAAGTTCAGGAGATTCTTTGGAATCTTGTTTTGATGTTGGCTGTTGATAATTGACTGTAAAACTTTAAACTGAAAAACTAAATAATTTTTTTAAAAAGAGTTTCAAGCAAGGAAACTCTTTCCTCCCTACCTGGAGGTGGTGGGGACTGAAAATGGGACTTTCTGCATGCATCGCCAATGCTCTGCTGCTGAGCATTTCAACTTTTGTGGGTACAGGTAAGTAGCCGTGTTGGTCGGAGTTGAAGCAAAATAAAAAAGTTCCTTCAGTAGCACCTTAAAGACCAACTAAGTTTTTATTTTGGTATGAGCTTTCGTGTGCATGCACACTTCATCGGATACCTGATGAAGTGTGCATGCACACGAAAGCTCATACCAAAATAAAAACTTAGTTGGTCTTTAAGGCGCTACTGAAGGAACTTTTGTGGGTTTATTTACAATGCTGGAGTGTGCATGATCAGTTCTAGTCAGCTGCCTCTCAATGGTCAGCAGCATAACTTTAAAAAAATACCCAACCAGACAGGCATAGACCCAGAATACAATGTAAATAGTTTTGGATGCTTGGCTGCATCAAAACAGTCTTTGAGCAGTGATGTTGTCTTTCAACAGACAAATGAGAGAGAGAGAGAAAGGGATGTTCTCTGTTCTGGGATGCGTCTCCTGAGCAGTTCATGGCAGGCCAGGTACACACATGGCTGTCTAGCCAAACAGGGCATTGCCTGGGCTGACAAGTGGGGTGATAACTTGGGCAATGGGTTTGTGCCACCTGCCCCAGACTGAGACTGAGTGAGCATGTGTTTGCTGGATGATCATCGCCCAACCAAACACCAACTGTTAAAGGGAACGCACAGGGTTTGGGAAAGGTTCGGGGATCTTTGCTGCATTTCTTACATCAGACAAACACCTGCCTTTTGGGAACTGGAATTCAGGGTTGCCCAGTGAATGGATTGGCAGCAGATTCCGGCGTCAAATACAGTCACACCTCGGTTTAAGTACGCTTCGGTTTGAGTACTTTCAGTTTAAGTACTCCGCGGACCCATCTGGAACGGATTAATCCACTTTCCATTACTTTCAATGGGAAAGTTCACTTCAGGTTAAGTACGGACTTCCAGAACCAATTACAGTCATACCTCGGGTTAAGTACACTTCAGGCTGAGTACTCCGCGGACCCTTCTGGAACGAATTAGTCCACTTTTCATTACTTTCAATGGGAAAGTTCACTTCAGGTTAAGTACGCTTCAGGTTATGTACAGACTTCCGGAACCATTTGTGTACTTAAACCGAGGTACCACTGAATAGACATGATAAGGAATTAAGGACTACACTGCCTTATGGTGGTTTTAATAGGGAGTTAGAGAAATTAATGGAGGATAGGGAAGTCAATAGCTATCTGGCCAAAGAGCACCTTGCCTGTAATGACCAGTGGGATGATACTTGTCTCTGGTGGCAGGTAGTCGAGGCAGCCAACTCCAGAAGGGAAACTGTGTCCATTTATTGCAGCAAGGAACAGCATTGTGCTGCCTGGGGTGGTTGACAAGATGTCACGGACTGGCTGGATTGCAGAGGGTTAGGTGAAAGCCAGATGGCCAGTGCCAATTTGCCAAATGGAAAACTTCCTGCCTGGCCCCAAATACAGTGGTACCTTTGGTTGCGAACGGGATCCATTCCGGAGGCCCGTTCGTGACATGAAAAGGCCGCATCCTGAAGCGCCGTGTCTGTGCACACGCATGACGCAATTCGGCACTTCTCCGCATGCGCAAAGCACGATTTAGTGCTTCTGCGCATGCACACACCAAGCCCGGAAGTACCCCATTCCGGGTCTTCCACGTTCGGCGCATCCGTAGCTTGAAAAGATGTAACCCGCAGCGAACGTAACATGAGGTGTGACTGTACGGCGGCTGATTTAGTCCATAGAAAGGTCAAAACACTAGTAAAAGCAATAGAATTCAGGGTGGGTAGGTGGGAGATCTGGCAAAAGACAAGGGAAGACTACCGGGCAGGCCACAATTTAACAACCCCTGGGAGTTGGCCCAAGCATCCCCATTGGCTGGTTGGGCCCTCCATCAGAGGAAATACCATTCACGATCTGCTGGCGTTGGCCAAGAGCCGGCAGCCGGGCAAGCCTAGCTGCCATTCGCTGGATCACTTGCGTGGCCCGAGGCCTGGACGTGACTGTTGTGTATTGAGTCAAAGGATTTTATATCTGTATTATTATTGTCTGTATTTGCATTAGGATAAAGTAACTGCCTTGTGGTTCCAGAGGGTACAGCTACTATTGGTTCATTTAAGCTGCTGTATTTGGATCCTCTGTCTTATTGGTTCCCTCCAAAAGGCAGCACTGTGATTGCTTGATATTGTTCCCTCCAAAATGTATCCCTTCCTAGCTAGTCCCCTGTCCCTATAAATGTAGCTTTCCTCTCCTCAGTCTTCAGTCTTGTTCACTTTAATAAAGAGCTGTTACTAGAGAACTGTCTCCAGCATGTTTTGTCAAGAGAGCTGAAATCACAAACCCCACGTCACAACAACTGGCGACGAAGGTGGGATCCGGAATGCTGAGGAGCGGTTAAACACAACCCTGCCTCAGAGTCCGGATTGCAGCTGAGAACAAGACTCACTGGCCAGCTGAGAAGACGACCCTGCCCGCTAGGACAATGGAGAGTCCAAGGGTATTGGAGCCCTTCCAGCCATCAGAGCCCCACACCTGGGAAGACTACGTCGAACGCTTCGAGTTCTTCGCAGTGGCTCAAGGGATCACCGATGCCAGCAAAAGAAGGGCCACATTCCTGAGCTACTGTGGGCCCGAGACCTTCAAGCTAGCCAAGGCATTACTTGCTCCAGCGAAGCTGAGTGAGACATCTCTCCAAGATATTCTTGCCTGCCTAACAAGCCACTTGGCGCCTACTGAGACCAAGATGGCCCGGCGGATGGAGTTCCATAAGAGGCAGCAGCATGCTGGGGAGTCTGTATCCGCATTTCTGGCTGAACTCCGGAAGCTCGCTCAGCACTGCGGCTTCCAAAATCTGGAAGAGACTCTCCTGGATCGGTTTATTGGTGGTCTGAGCAGCAAGAAAGCCAGAAGACGCATCGTGGCTAAAGAAGAGGTTACCCTTGCTTCAGCCTTGAAGGAGGCCACCGCCACGGAGAATTATGAAAGAGAGGAGCTTGATGCCAGTCGCAAGGCCACTAAGCCACAGATAGAAGTTGCGCATGCCATGGACGAGCTAGAGGCTACTCCAAGCCAGAGCCCAGTCCGTGGGGTTGAGTCGGTGCGTCAGGCCTGCACAGTGCACAGAGATCGCCGAGGCAGTTGCCCAGGTTGTGGCGGAAACCATGAAAGGAAGAGTTGTCGTTTCAGGGATGCTATCTGCCGGACGTGCGGAAAGACGGGTCACATCGCCAGGGTCTGTAGATCGGCGGCGTCGGGAGCGACAGGAGCACCTAGACTGGAGCATCGCAGACCGCCCACAGCAACTCGTTTTCTAAAGGACTGCCACTACGTAACGGAGATCAATGGGAGGGCCGTGCAGTTTCCAGCGCAAGGCAAGGCACACGTCAAGGTGAAGATTGAGGGTCAGCAGTGCGACATGGAGGTGGACTCCGGATCTGCATTCACCATCGTGTCAGACCAGACCGCGAAGACATTTTTTCCCAGGGGTAAGTTGCCCCCTCTGGAGCCCTTTCCGGCAACCTTGCAGTCGTACTCAGCAGGCCGCATCCATGTTATGGGAATGTGTGCCGTGAGAGTACAGTTCCGGGACAAACAGGCTGTACTCAAACTGGTGATTGCGAAGGGCAGTCGCCCCAGTCTCCTGGGCACTGACTGGTTCCCTGCCCTGGGACTGAGTATCTCAGGGCTTAATTCAATCCAAACCTGCCCTGAGATGAGCGAGGTATTATGCAAGGAATTTGCTGGTCTCTTTAATGGAAAACTGGGTTGTTATAAAGGGCCCCCAGTTGACTTCGAGTTGGACCCCGGGGTGGCTCCAATCCGACTCAAACCAAGGCGAGTGCCATTTGCACTGCAACCCAAGATCGAGGCAGAGCTGGATAAATTGGTCAAGCAGGGAGTTCTCTCACCCGTGGACTCTGCTAAGTGGGAGACTCCAATCGTCACGCCCCTTAAAGCAAATGGGGAAGTCAGGATATGTGCAGATTACAAATGTACTATCAATAAGGCACTCAGGGGAAACTCATACCCCATTCCAGTTGTATCACATCTGTTGGCTAAACTGGCTGGGGGCAAGGTGTTCGCCAAAATTGACCTGGCACAAGCTTACCAACAGCTGCCAGTAACCCCACAATCAGCGGAAGCACAGACTATTGTCACACATAAAGGGGCGTTCAGAGTTAACAGATTACAGTTCGGAGTTTGTGTGGCCCCAGGGATTTTTCAAGGGCTCATGGAACGCCTGTTAAGAGGTCTGCCGGGGGTCTTGCCATTTTTTGATGACGTTTTGATTGCTGGAAAAGACCCACAGGAACTGGTTGCGCGTGTCCGTGCAGTGTTGCTCAAGTTCAAGGAGGTGGGGTTGCAACTGAAAAAGGAAAAATGCAGTTTTGGGGTGCCAACGGTGGATTTCTTGGGGTTTAAAATTGATGCATCAGGCATCCACCCCACAGATGCTAAGATTAAGGCCATCATCGAGGCACCACGACCACAGAACAAGACGGAGTTGCAGTCATTCCTGGGACTTATTAACTTTTATCATTCGTTCTTACCCCAGAAAGCTTCGGTAGCTGAACCATTACATAGACTATTGCAGAAAAAGAATGTGTGGCGATGGGGGCGGGAGCAGCAGAAGGCTTTTGACTCCTTGCGAGGAATGCTGAGTAGCAGGAGCGTCCTTGCTCATTATGATGAGTCAAAGCCGCTGGTCCTGGCATGTGATGCCTCTCAATACGGTCTGGGGGCTGTGCTGAGTCATAGGGAACCGGATGGGTCGGAAAAGCCCATCTCTTTCTATTCCCGTACGTTGTCGCCCACGGAGCGCAACTATGCTCAAATTGATAAAGAGGCACTGGCTATTGTGTCCGGAATCAAAAGGTTCTATGATTATTTGTACGGTCGCCAATTCTCCATTGAAACGGACCACAAACCACTGTTAGGGTTGTTCAACCCAAACAAACAAACGCCACAAATTCTCTCCCCCAGAATGTTGCGTTGGTCAATATTCCTGAATGGGTTCCAGTACACCTTGACCCATGTGCCGGGGAAACAATTGTGCCATGCTGATGCGCTGAGTCGCTTGCCCCTTCCTGGCGGGAGCAATGAGGATCCTGCTCCGGCGGAGCACATTATGATGCTAGAAACACTTCCGGGGGCTCCTGTAACAGCTACGGATATAGCTGAGAAAACGAGGAAAGATGCTGTTCTCTCCCGTGTGCTCACTTGGGTGGGGAGGGGGTGGCCAGGTGGTCCGCATGAAGAAAAATTCAGGCCTTATGCGACAAGGCAGCACGAATTGTCCATGCATAAGGGTTGTCTCCTATGGGGAGATAGGGTGATCATCCCAGCACCACTGAGAAACAGGGTTCTTGAGACGCTTCACATGGGACACCCGGGAATGGTCAGGATGAAGTCGCTAGCCCGATGTTATGTGTGGTGGCCTGGAATGGACCAGAACATAGAACAATGGGTACGAACATGCAAGGCATGCCAAGAGGTGCGGCCAGAAGTGGCCAGAGCACCAGTCCACTGGTGGGAGCAGTCCAGGACTCCCTGGAGCCGGCTGCACATAGATTTTGCGGGGCCATTCCAAGGGAAGGTCTTTTTGGTTATCGTTGATGCATATTCCAAATGGTTAGAAGTGGCGATGGTCCCTAGCATGGCATCAGCTGCCGTAATCAAGGTGTTGAGGCAGCTGTTTGCTACCCACGGGTTACCTGAGACCATTGTATCAGATAATGGGGCAGCTTTTGTATCCCAAGAATTCAGGGCATTCTTGGCTGATAACTTCATAAGAGGGGTCACATCCGCGCCCTTTCACCCATCCTCCAATGGGCAGGCTGAGCGCATGGTAAGAACAGCCAAAGAATCCATTGCGCGCTTAATGGAGGGTAACTGGTCGGCTCGCATTGCGCGAATGTTATTTTTGCAGCATGCGACGCCGTGTACTGCGACGGGCAAGTCGCCAGCCGAGCTGCTCTTAGGTAGAAGACTGGTAACGGTGCTGGATTATGTCCACCCAGATAAAATGCCAAACCGTAATTCAAGAGCAACCCCCCAGGCTGAGACTGACACAACAAGGTATCTCGCCCCTGAAGATCTGGTCTGGGTGAGGAACTATTCACGAGGTCCGCGGTGGGTGGCCGGTGTGATCACCCGGGCTAGTGGACCTGTGTCCTATTATGTGACCTTGGAAAATGGGCAAGTTTGGAAGAGACATATAGATCAGCTGAGGCGCCGGGCGCTCAGCAGGGAGGAGTCAGATAATTCATCCCTGGCTAATGACGCACAGCTGCGAGACCAGAGTGAAGATGGCCCAGAGGTGCAGTCACCAGGGGCTTCAGCAAATGAACCAGGGTCTGCTAGTCCTCAGGATGACGAGGTACAGGTCGGGGACCCTGAGATGTCTGGGACTCCATCTGTTCCTGATGAAACCCCTATAGCAGCCCCTCCACCACAGGTAACACCCAATCCAGAACCTGCAACACCTGTTGTCAGGAGATCAGGTAGAAGTTGTAGGACCCCACAGTACCTGAGGGATTACGTCTGCTGTGCTCACTAGGGGGGGAGGGGTGTTGTGTATTGAGTCAAAGGATTTTATATCTGTACTAGTGGATTTTAGCCCGTTTAAAAACGGGCGCTAGAGGAAGCGGCCTGCCGGGACTGGCTTGGCGGTGGCGGGTCTTCCCGCCACCACCAAGCCAGTCCGCAGCGGGGGTTTTTCGCCGTTTGCCTTCCCCTGGGGGAGGCAAACGGCGAAAAACCCCGCCGCGCCGCAAATCGGCTCCGGGACTGGCTTGGCGGTGGCGGGTCTTCCCGCCACCGCCAAGCCAGTCCGCAGCGGGGGGTTTTCGCCGTTTGCCTTCCCCTGGGGGAGGCAAACAGCGAAAAACCCCGCCGCGCCGCAATTCGGCTCCGGGACTGGCTTGGCGGTGGCGGGATGTTCCCGCCACCGCCAAGCCAGTCCGCAGCGGGGGCTTTTCGCCGTTTGCCTTCCCCTGGGGGAGGCAAACAGCGAAAAACCCTGCCGCGCCGCAATTCGGCTCCGGGACTGGCTTGGCGGTGGCGGGAAAAAGGGGAGGAATTCCTCCCCTTCTTCCCGCCGCTGCCAAGCCAAAGCGGGCCTCCCTCCGCGCCCGCTGCCGCTTCGGCTTCCTCGGGTTCCCCGAGGAAGCGCCGTCCCATGCCGGAGGTGTGCGGCAAGGCTGCCGGGGGGGGGAGCGCTTCTCTCCCCCGCCGCCTCACCGCGCACCTCCAGCATGAGACTGGGCTTCGGAGCGGCGGTTGGCGGAGCGGCAGTTGGCTGTTCCCTGTGTCCCGAGAGCGCGGGTCCAATCCCTGTGTCCCTGGTTGTCCCTCCGTCCAATCCCTGTGTCTCTGGGGGACATGCGCAGTACCCCAGGGACACACGGGACATCTGGACGCAGGGACAACATGGACATTATTATATAGGATTATTATTGTCTGTATTTGCATTAGGATAAAGTAACTGCCTTGTGGTTCCAGAGGGTACAGCTACTATTGGTTCATTTAAGCTGCTGTATTTGGATCCTCTGTCTTATTGGTTCCCTCCAAAAGGCAGCACTGTGATTGCTTGATATTGTTCCCTCCAAAATGTATCCCTTCCTAGCTAGTCCCCTGTCCCTATAAATGTAGCTTTCCTCTCCTCAGTCTTCAGTCTTGTTCACTTTAATAAAGAGCTGTTACTAGAGAACTGTCTCCAGCATGTTTTGTCAAGAGAGCTGAAATCACAAACCCCACGTCACAACAGTGACACCGCCCACCACAGAAGGTGAGCGGACGTCCTCTAACTCTCCTCTTTTCCAGACAAAACCTGCCCAGCTCCCTCAACCGTTCCTCATCAGACATTGTTTCCAGACCCTTGATCATCTTGGTTGGCCTCCTCTGCACTCGTTCCAGCTTGTCAATATCCTTCTTAAATTGATCCTTATTATTGAAATGTTTGCCGCCTTGTTTCCTTCAGGAGGAAGGGTGGGATAATAATAATAATAATAATAATAATAATAATAATAATAATAATAATAACGGGCCCAGCTACAGGAAGAAGGAACCCTCTAGTTCTCCCATTATGAACGCAGGAATTGCTTGGTCTCTTTCAGCTTTAGGAACAAAAACCCTGCAGAGATGAAATCTCCCTTCACCTTATTTTCCTCGCCTTGCATCAGATCTCTTCCACTGCCCTGTGGTCTGTTGGCGATGAAGAACTGCAGACACAGCTGAACACTTCGTGTTCTGGCAGAAGGCTTGGGCCAAAAGGAATGGGTCAAAAGAAATGGGCTCCATGCAACTTTTCACTTGTCGAGACAAATTTCTCCATCTCTGGAGATGGGTCTTGCTCCAAAGTGGCAGAATATTTCGTCAGCGCTCATCCTAACGCCCAGCACAGCTCTTGTCTATTATCGAGCATTTGCAAAATCGTGTGGCCTTGCTGAGTCCCAGTGTGGCCTTGCTGAGTCCCAGGGTCAAAGCAGTAGGCACAGTTCAGTTCCATTTTGGGGAGATTTGTAAATAAAGCCACATTGTTAGCTGCCAAGAAAGGAAGCAGTTGCCTCATATGTTCAAGGATAAAGGTTACGATTGCCTAAAACGGTGCTAGAGCAGTGTCTTTTTTTTTCTTGGCACCGAACCCGTCCTGATCACTCGTCGGGTGACTGAGCTCCATCCAGTCTTCTTTTCTTTTTTGAAAATAATTTTTATTTGGTTCTACAAATCTAAGATTGTAATCATACCACATCAAATCCACAGTTAAAAGATTCCTCCGAATCTCTGGACTTCCCATCTTCCCCTCCGTAGGTTCTGTTGTTACCCCTTTTCTGCTGCATCTTTCCCCAATAAACCAAGTTTTTTGTAACTCCATTATAGTTTTCATTACATTACAAGTGTTATTGCAGTCCTGCGAGTGTTTTCAGCTGCTTACAGTGGTCTTCCAGGTAAATTATAATTCCCCCCCCCATTCCTTATTAAAGTTTTTGTCTTCCTGGAATCTGAGCTTCCCAATCAATTTTGCCATAATCCATCAACATCATCCATCAACATGATGATGGAGCAGCTAAAAAAGCCAATGCAATTCTGGGCTGCATCAATAGGAGTATAGCATCAAGATCAAGGGAAGTAATAGTACCACTGTATTCTGCTCTGGTCAGACCTCACCTGGAGTACTGTGTCCAGTTCTGGGCACCACAGTTCAAGAAGGATACTGACAAGCTGGAACGTGTCCAGAAGAGGGCAACCAAAATGGTCAAAGGCCTGGAAACGATGCCTTATGAGGAACGGCTTAGGGAGCTGGGTATGTTTAGCCTGGAGAAGAGAAGGTTAAGGGGTGATATGATAGCCATGTTCAAATATATAAAAGGATGTCATGTAGAGGAGGGAGAAAGGTTGTTTTCTGCTGCTCCAGAGAAGCGGACACGGAGCAATGGATTCAAACTACAAGAAAGAAGATTCCACCTAAAAATTAGGAAGAACTTCCTGACAGTAAGAGCTGTTCGGCAGTGGAATTTGCTGCCAAGGAGTGTGGTGGAGTCTCCTTCTTTGGAGGTCTTTAAGCAGAGGCTTGACAGGCATATGTCAGGAATGCTTTGATGGTGTTTCCTGCTTGGCAGGGGGTTGGACTGGATGGCCCTTGTGGTCTCTTCCAACTCTATGATTCTATGAACATGATCTGCCATTCTTCTCTGGTAAGGACTTTATCTTCTTTCAATCTCTGGGCTAACAGCATCTATGCAGTCTTTTCTGCTCCCTTGGAATTTCAGCACCTACAATTGCTAATAGAAATGCCTTGGGTTTTTTTAAAATAAAAGTTATTTTAAACTTTTTTTCAATTCATTATATATTTTTTCCCAGACTGCTTTTATTACCTTACACACCCACCACATAGGATAAAAGGTGCCTTTTTCTCTTTACATTTCCAGCAGATATTTGTACCTGTCTTGTACATTTTTGCTAACTTAAAAAGGTAAATGACCCCTGACAAGTACCAACAGTACATAATTTTCATGTAATTTTCTTTCAACGTACAGCATGCCGAGAATTTAATATCTGTTTTCCTTTTTTTAAAAAAAATAATTTTTATTAATTTTTAGAAAAAAAAAACACATACAAAGTATACAACATAAACTCTATCCCTTCATTTTCCCTCCACCCACCAGCCCACCTCTGCCACCAGTGAGCCCCATGGGTATTGGGGAACAAAGGGGTCCATTTTAAGCTGGGTTTGACCTCCCCCCCTCCTTCCTCCCCCCTCATCCCCCCCCTGCCACTGAGAGGACAAAGGCGGAGGATCTCTGGGGATTGGCTTATCCCCCAGCTATTTCTTCACTGTACTGGAAAAAAGAAAAACAAAGAAAAAAGGAGAGAGAGAGAGGAAAAAAAGCAAAAATATGAGAAGGGGGAAAAAAGGGAAGGAAAAAAAAAGGAAAAAAGAAAAATATTAGTGGCTTCCACGACTCTCCTCCTCCTGGATTTCCCAACCTCTTTACATAGTTATGGCGGGTTTTCTAATCCAATTCAGAATCTTATTCTTATAATATTAACACAATCCTCCTCCTTCTTCATGCTGTCCCCCTCTGAGCCCCCCCCCCCTGCCACTGGGGTAGCCCGAGGAGTCCAGCAGTCAAAAGGTTCCATTTTTGTGTCTGGGTTTCCCTCCACCCTTCCCTCTCCCCTCAAGGCACCCCCTGCCACTGGGTACCAAGAGTAAGAAGGGGGAGACAGGCAGTTTTCCACCCAAACACCTGATCACCAAAATTATTCAAAAACAGACTCTAAGCATATTTCCTCAGCCATTCTTTTTACTCCCTCCAGAAAGCTCTTAACCTTAAACTATAAAAATCTCTCCCCCCCCCAATGTCCCTCCTCCCAATTGGATCAGCATATCCTTTTAACAGGCCAAGATTCCGACACCGTTATTCATAGACCAAAAACAGTACCTTAAACTAAAAATTTTACCCCACACCAATTCTTTCCCACATCCACTTCCAGACCTCTGCTCCTCCCTCTTTCTGCCTTTCCCTCCCTTCACTAACACCATTCAACATTTCAGTCTCTCCAGGATTTTCACTTCCATCAATCTTCTCTTCACTTTGCTTCTCCTTGTCGGCCTCATCTCTTTGTTCTGATCTTTGTTTTTCATCATCCAACACATATTTTTTATAGTCTGAATCAGTCTCCAAATTGTCCTCAAATTGTTGCTCCTCACACACAATCTCATAATCAAAATTGTCCTCTAAATCTTGCTCTTGCACCTCATTCTCCTTTTCTGTTGGATTGAAACATTGCCTTTCCTTGTAGATATCTTCCCATGTTTGTAGATAACCCAGCACAGCTTCCTGGAAAGCTCGAGAGAATTTTGTTTTCATAGCTCACTTGAGCACAGGCAGACCAGAGATAAGGGCAGAAGGGTACTGGAAAATTCCTCTCTACAACGTTTTCGGCTCCATCTTGGCTGTTCTTATCCTTTGTCTTTAACCTCATCAGATTTCAAATTTACAGTCCGCTTAAATCCTTTTAAAACCTTTTGAATCAATTTTTCCAATTCACAGGAATAAAATCGTCTTTCTTAGCCCTTTAACAATTTGACAGCTTTTGATAGCTGTCAAAACGTCCTCCCCCTTGTTGCTGCTGAACCTCAAGGGGCAACGACACCGGGGGGGCTGGGGAGGTTTGGAAAAGTCTTTCTTTCTCTCGGGTCCGCAATCTTGAAAGAAGTTTTCCCTTTTCGGCTTGGGAATATTTAATGCGCCTCCCGATTGTCCATTTGGAAGAGATCGGCTTCCGTTACTTTAGAATCTCTTCCTATCTTCAAATTTAAATTTTTTAAGATCCGAATAGAGATTTAACTTACTTTGAAGAAGTCTTTTATTGCCTTCTTTTATTGCCTTTTATTGCCTTTTATTGCCTTGGAAGAATCCGCCGCTTGCAGGCTGAGGACTCGGAGCTTCACTTCAAGGAGGTAAGATGAAACCCAAAAATGGCTCCCGCGACTCCACTCCGCTGGCTCTCGATTGCTCTACTGAGCTCTCGGGCAGCAGAGGATTCGCGTTCGGAACAAACAGCTGGGCACTATGTCACCGAGACTCTCTACTCGGTGTTTTTTCGGGGAGTCCGCTCGCTCTGCGGACTTCCCCCCCCTCCACGAAGCCAGGGACTTCAGAGCACGAAGTCCCTGCGTCCAACTTCACCAGCGCGACGAATCGGAAGCCCTAATATCTGTTTTCCATAACCTCTCCCAAGATGAGAGTTGGATATTATGTCCCAAATCCCTCGCCCGGATTTAACCTGTTCAACCTTTGTGTGCCATTCCAAAATCTATCTTCCATCCAGTCTTGCTGCATGCATTGTCCTCAATAAGAATGGAAGATTTAACTACTCTCACCGCTTACAGCCCATCTTGAATTGCATTTGGCACCTCAAGAAACCTGTAAGCTGTAGACCCAGGGAAAATCTCGCCTCCTAGCTATGGGAGGTTCCTTCTCTGCCGTGCAGAAGATGGAGTGCCTTCGGAAGAGCCAGACGGCACATTTGAAGCTGACTCGGACAGTGGCCAAGAACTGTATGAATACAGTGGTACCTCAGGTTAAGTACTTAATTGGTTCTGGAAGTCCGTAGTTAACCTGAAGCGTACTTAACCTGAAGCGAACCTTCCCATTGAAAGTAATGGAAAGTGGATTAATCCGTTCCAGATGGGTCCGCGGAGTACTTAAACTGAAAGTACTCAACCTGAAGCGTACTTAACCCGAGGTATGACTGCATTACACGCAGGTGAAATCCACGAAGCACTCAGCAGAAGACATTCACGAGGGGTTCAAAAACCAGGAAGCTGTTTTGTGCTGCTGTGAGGTCCTCCATCCTATACTCAGGTTGCATATAGGTGTTTCTTTCTGCTGCTGATTTCCATGGCATCTTCGGGGAGGGGCAAGATGTTGCAGGTGACCTCTGCCCCAGGCCCTGAGGAGGCCATGGACGTGCCAGTAAGAATAGATGGAACCAGACTAGATGAACACGTAGCTTGATCTGGGGCTAAGGCATCTTCCATTGCATCTTCCAACCCTTGCCCTGACCCTGACCATGTATCAGTGTTCAGAGGGGAGCTGGATTTCCAGACTTAAGCCGTTGCCAAACATCTTTTTCCACAAAATCTCTACTTCTCATGACCCCCACAAAATGGTAGCATGAACCAGCTATCACAAACGGAGCCCAAATTATGCAATCATTCTCCTGGCACCGTCCCTGTGCTTTCTGCAGGCCAGGAAAGTGCCTTGCCAAAGTTGTTAGGAAATTTCCATTCAGCAAAAGCCCAGATGATAGCTTAATTTAGATTTCTCTGCCTCTCTCTGATTATTGGTCAGTCAAAAGACAATCTGAGCCCTCAAAAGCCCTAATAGAATCACAGAATTGTAGAGCTGCAAGGGATCTTGAGGGTCATCTAGTCCAGCTCTTACCACCAGAAAGTTCCCCCTGATGTTTAGTGGACTCTCCATTCTTGTAACTTTAATTCATTGGTTCGAGTCCCGTCCTCTGGAGTAGGAGAAAACAAGCTTGCTCCATCTTCCATGTGACAGCTTTTTGGATATTTGAAGAAGGCTGTCATATCTCCTCTCAGTCTCCTCTTTTTCCAGGCTAAACATACACAGCTCCTTCAACCGTTCCTCATAAAGCTTAGTTTCCAAATCCTTGATCATCTTGGTCGCCCTCCTCTGCACACCTTCCAGCTTGTCAACATCCTTCTTAAACTGTGGTGACCAGAATTGGACACAGGATTCCAGCTGTGGTCTGACCAAGGCAGAATAGAGTGGGACTGTTACTTCCCTTGATCAGGACACTAGACCTCTTGATGCAGCCTAGAATAGCATCAGCTCTTTTTGCTGCTGCATCACACTGTTGACTCATGCTAAGTGTGAGAGTGAGTGATAAAACAGGATGTGTCTCGAACTCAGTAGAATAGGACAGGATGCCTGTCAGCTAAGTTAGAATAGGACAGGATGCCTGTCAGCTAAGTTAGAATAGGACAGGATGCTAGGACAGGATGCCTGTCAGCTAAGTTAGAATAGAGGGTGCCACGTCAGCTAAAGTTAGAGGGTGCTATGTCAGCTAAGTTAGGGTAGAGATAAGGAAGTATAGCCCCTGCTTCCTAATAAGGTTAAACTTTAAAATAGCGAGCGTAGATTGGTTAATGTATAGAAATGTGTCTTACTCAGGTAGATTGTAAGCCAAGCCTCTAAAGGAGGGGCGGCAGCAGTAGGGATGGATATAAGCTTATGCCTGTACATTGCTCTTGGCTCTTCGCCACTCAGGTCGTGGAGCCCGCCTTTGCAAACGCGTTACAATAAAGAGGAAGTGGTAAGACTTACTTCGGTGCCTCCTTGTCTGATTGCAAGTCCACGTAAGTGACTTCTCACAATTTTGGCGCCCAACGTGGGGCCCTCGACGGTCTGCGCGGCGGGAATCTCGGAAGAGGGTCGGCCGGCACTCCGTTCTTTTCGGAGAGACCCACTGTCCGGACCCCGTGGTGACAGATCCCGAGGGCTGAACGACGGAGAACCGATTTAAGTGTGTCTAAGGGAAGTAAGAGAAAAGAAGCGGTCAGGGACCGTTGCAGTCAGGGACTGCCTTGCCCTGCAGGGACGCCTGCCAGTTCACCAGTCACCGAGAAGGAGGCACTGGACTGAAAGGGGTGAGTATTGTGTGATTTCCTGAGAAGGGAAAGACTTGGGAGAAGGAGGGTCGTGTATGTGTGAAGTCTCTGTGTGAAAGAGAGGTTCCAAACGGACGCGTGAGTGTGGACCGGGGCCCGGGACCCGGCGAGAGGATTAGCTTGCGGTTCCGTCTTCCCGCGAGGGGAACGGCCAGGCGATTCCATGCGTTTGTGTGAGTGATTGAGAGACATTTTGCTATGGGGAAGGCACAGAGTACGTGTAGAAGAACGTCAGGGACAAGGGACAAGGATCCCATTGACCCCAATAGCCCGTTGGGACAAGTACTGTTACAGTGGGATGAAAAGGAAATCAAGCCATACAGCCAGGGACTATCTAAGGCAACTATGATAAATCTCTGCCGGATAATATGGCCAGAATACCCTATAGGGCCAGGAGGGGAATTTAATTGGAACTCCAATGGAGAAACAGATCCATATTGGATAAAACAGCTGAAGTACTATTTGATTAGGTCTAAGAAGGATAGGGAAAAACCATACATCGAATTATGGTCCCATATAACCTTTTTTGGCCCAGATCCTCCTCCTTTAAAACAATTTCCCCTAAAGGAGAAAAAGGAAGAGTCGGAGGATGAGATGGTGTCGGTACCGGCCAGTACACAAAGGATTCCCAACCAACCAGACAACCACCAGGCACAGGAAGGAGGGGCAGGGTCATTAATGAACCCAGATTTGGCACTAATTAGTCTGGGAATGGATGATGAGCCCCCAGAATATTCCCTGGGGACGTCTAAACCGACCGCACCTCCCTTTCATACCTCCACCCCAGCGGCCCCCCTTCATCCCCGTATGTGGAAAAGAATAGACCAACTGAAGAAGGATGTGATTAATCTTCCACTCAGCCCCCCCCACCCCTCGAATGGCTTGTAATTTTGGACCTGACAACCAGCCTGATAGTCAGTCATCCATACAGTCGTTCCCACTTCGAGAGACCCCGGGTGGACTGACTGCAGCAGGGAATCCAGTGATGGTATATGTAGTGAGTCCCATCAAACCCTCGGAATTGAGGGAACTTAAGCAAACTCTACCAAAATTACATGAAAATAGTCAAGAAGTAGCAAGCTTGCTACAAATGTGGATGGGACCTCACCTATATACCTACACTGAATTAATGTACATTCTGGGGCACCTCTTCACCCCAGAGGAAAGGGCTATGATTAGAAGGGCAGCAATGGCATACTGGGAAACCCGGCAACAGGCACTGCAGCCCGCCCACCCAGTAGCATCTGATGTGAAATATCCATTGGCGGATCCCAATTGGAACCCTAACAATAATGATCACAGGACACACATGAGCGATTTAAAAGAAATGATTATAGAAGGAATTAAGACTGCGGTGCCACAAAGCAGGAATCTCACTAAGGCGTTTGAGGTAAATCAGACCAAAGAAGAGTCACCTGGAGATTTTGTACAAAGAATCAGGGAACATTTGACCAAATATTCTGGAGTAGGACCAGATTCGCCAGCCTTTGATAACTTACTGAAAATGCAGTTTGTTACCAAGGCTTGGCCGGATATTCAGAAGAAGCTGCAAAAGATGGATTGGCAAGATGCCACAATTAGTGAACTAGTGAGAACTGCGCAGCAGGTTTTTGTAAACAGGAATGTTGTGAAACAAAAGCAGAAGTGTCAGATGATGGTAGCAGCCATACAAAAAGCGGGGGAAGGGGAGAAGAAGTCAGAGGAACGGACAGAAAATAAGGAACAGAAGATTACAGGAGGATATCGGGGCAGAGGAGGATATAGAGGGAGAGGCTCCTATGGCCCAACTAGGGGAGGGGGACCCAGGCCTGGAGGAATAATGTGCTACCGGTGCCAGAGGATAGGTCATTTTGCTAGAGATTGTAGGACACCACGGGAGCAAATACCTGATGTGCCTAGACAGAAACAGGAACAGCCACAGACCACCAGGACAATGGGGGAAGTGGGGGCTGAATTGTACAGTTTGTATGATGAATAGGGACTCTCCGGCTCAGGCCCCGGGACCCGGAATGAGCCATTGGTGAATCTATTTGTGGGTCCCTCCCAGAAACCTATTGTGTTTCTGGTGGATTCTGGGGCAGCCCGATCTTCAGTCTGTGTAAATATACCGGGAGTACGTAAAACATCCAAAACGATTAAGGTTGTGGGAGTAAGTGGGAAACCAACTGAAGTACAGCAGTTAGAACCAAGCAGAATCACCCGAGGAGAATGGGGGGTTGAAAGCTCCCTTTTGTTTATACCAGAATCAGGGGTAAATTTACTGGGAAGGGATCTAATGGTTCCCCTGGGATTTAGATTAATGGATGAAGAACAAGGGACACCAATGTATGTGCTCCAAACAGAGACTGAAGAACAGATTAACCCCAAAGTGTGGGTGGATGGGAAAACTATGGGAAGAATAGATATGGAACCTATAAAAATTATGGTCAAGCCCGGAATTACCCATCTCTGGACCCCACAATATCCTATGAAGAGAGCAGGAAGGATAGGTCTGCAACCAGTAGTAAACGCCCTTTTGAGTCAGGGGCTCCTAGAGCCCACAATGTCACCTTTTAACTCCCCGATCCTGGCAGTTCAAAAGAAAGACGGCAAATTTAGGATGGTGGAAGATTTGAGGAATATCAACGGGATAGTCATACCCCGATTTCCCACAGTGCCGGATCCTTACACCCTGTTAAGTAGGATACCTCCCTCCACTCGCTGGTACACAGTCATCGATTTAAAAGACGCCTTTTGGGCATGTCCACTGGATGAAGGGAGTCGAGATCTGTTTGCTTTCGAGTGGGAGGATGTGGAGACTGGTCAAAAGAGACAATATAGATGGACAGTCTTGCCCCAGGGATACACTGAGAGTCCCCTGTTGTTTGGACAGGCATTGGGGGAAAGGCTGAAGGAATTTAGGCCCACCAAACCCAATAAAATCTTGTCATATGTTGATGATTTATTATTGGTTGGGGAAAAAGAAAAGGAGGTTAAATTGGATTCCATTCGATTGTTGAATTGGCTGGGCGATCTGGGAGTCAAGGTATCCAGGGAAAAGTTGCAGTTCACTGAAAGGAGAGTCAAATATTTAGGGCACATATTGGATGGGGGAACCAGACAACTGGATCCAGATAGGGTAAGAGGTATTATGGAATTGAAACCCCCGAGAACTAGGACTGATGTGCGAAGAATGTTGGGATTGCTGGGATATTGCAGATTATGGATAGACCAATATTCAAAATTAACCCAATTCTTGAATAAAAAGCTGATTGGGAAGGAAGAGGAAGTATTGTGGGATGAAGGAGACAGGGAAAGATGGGAAGAAATTAAGAGGACCCTAATCGCCAGTCCGGCATTGGCCCTGCCCAATTTACAACAACCCTTCCATCTATATGTGACAGTGGCATCTCAAACGGCAGTGGGGGTGCTGGCTCAGAAAAGGGGAGGAAGATACCAGCCGGTGGCTTATTTGAGTACAACATTAGAACCAGTGGTTAGAGGGTGGCCAGCGTGCATACAAGCAGTAGCAGCAGCAGCCGAACTAGTACTAGAGAGCAGAAAACTGACTTTTGGGGGAGCCTTGATTGTACACAGCCCTCACCAGATCGGGGCGGTCATGACGGGAGCCGCCCCGACCTGGATGACGGATAGACGTCTGGTACAATATGAGGGAATTTTGAGAACAGGCTCAGATATCACTATCGGAACAGACAGGAATTTGAATCCCGCGGAATTTCTCAGGGGAGAAAGGAAGGAATGGGACCCAGATGAGCATGACTGTCTGAGAAATATAGAATTGATGGCAAAAGTAAGGGAAGATCTAAGTGAAGTGCCGTTAAAGGAAGGAGAAAGGTGGTTTGTGGATGGGTCCAGCTACGTCAAGGAAGGTAAAAGGAGGTCAGGATATGCAGTGGTAAGGGGAGATGGGGAGACTATAGAAAGCGGGGCGCTCCCCAACACTTGGTCAGCTCAAAAATGTGAAGTGATGGCATTGACTCGCGCCCTAGAATTAGCGAAAGGATTGGATGTAACCATATGGACAGATTCAAGATACGCGTGGGGAGTGGTTCATACTTTTGGCAGGACATGGAGGGAGAGAGGCTTTATTAAGGCGGATGGGAAACAGATTGAGCACATAGCCTTGTTAGAACGGTTGCTAGAATCTCTAATGGGACCACGGAAAGTAGGGATTGTACATATTTTAGCTCATACCAAAGGACATAGTCCAGAGGAGCAGGGAAATGCATGGGCAGACCTCAGGGCGCGAGAAGCAGCTGAGGGAGAGCCCAGAGACGAAGTAATTAGGCAATGTGTCCTACAGGTTCCGGTGATAGATCCGCGGGACCTGAAAAATTTAGTATTTACTCAAAAGGAAAAGGAATATATGGAAAAGGAGGGGTGGGAAAAGAAAGGAGATGATTGGGAAACCCCAGAGAGACAGATGGTCCTTCCTAAATCGGTGATGCTAAATATTTTAGAGAAAATACATGAGGGGAGCCATCTGGGCACTGAGGGAATGGTTAATCTGGTGAAACCCCTGTATTGTTGCTTATTCCTGCCTTACATTTGTCCCTATAGAAATTCATTTTGTTAGTTTTGGCCCAATTCTCCAATCCGTTAAGGTCATCTTGAACCCTGAGTCTGTCTTCTGCAGGATCAGCTACCCCTCCCATTTTGGTGTCATCTGCAAATTTGTTCCTTTGTCCAAGACATTTAAAAAGAGGTTGAACAACAATTGGCACAGTACAGAACCCCACTGGTCACGTATTTCCAGGATGATAAGGAACCATTAATAAGTACCCTTTGGGTTCGGTTAGTCAACAAGCTACAAATCCACCTAAAAGTTACCTCATCCAACCCATAATTTACCCATTTCTCCGGAAGAATATAATGGGAGACCCTGCTGAAATCAAGATATATTATGCCGACTGCGCCCGCCCCCCCTGTAGCTCTATCAAAGAAAGAAGTGAGATTTGTCTGGCATGACTTGTTTTTGAAAAACCCATGCTGGGTCTTAGTAAACACAGCATCCATTTTGAAGTGTGCACAGACTGACTGTTTAATTATCTGTTAAAGGACCCTGGTGGCAAGTAGCTGATAGAGGCAAAAGGGTTTGGGAAAGAATCTGGGAAAGAATCCAGACTGTAAATAAAATCACATTGCAAGCCACAGACGGGTCACTGCCTAAATCTTGCAATTCACGGGAAGCTGGGATTGGCTCACTGGGAAAGGAGGGTCTAGAGCTGGCATGGAACTATCCCCACTCAGGCTTTCTGAAAGTGACCAAGATTGCTCTATAAATTGCCACCAGCAAGGCTGAAACCTAACACGGCCCACCCAGCTAACCTTCCCTGCACAGGACGGATTGGGACTCTGAAAAAGAAGCAAACTTCAGATCCGGAGAACCCCCCCTCGATCCATCGCCATGGAAGGATACGTCTCTGCCGTCCGCAAGATGGAGCAAACGGTTATGTTTCCCAGCCTCCTCCTCGGGGTCTCCTTGGAAGACCAGGCTGAAACATTTGAGAGCAACTCGAGCAACGGAGACTCCAGCAGCGAGAGAGACCTGTATGAAGATTACACTCTGCTGAAATCCATCAAGGGGAGGGCAGAGTGTGGCTTAGCACATCTTGACTTCCAGAATCCCAGCCTCAAGGAAGAGGAGAGCAAGGAGAAGGCTGATCTGGAAGATCTTTTCCATTACCACGTGTCTGGCTTGCACCGCGTCCTCACCCAGCTGACCAGGAGGGCCAACGCCGTCACTTCCAAATACAATGAAATCATGGGGCAGATCAACCAGAATGAAATCTCTCTCCGCTGGTGAGACACAAGCCGAGGACACCAAAGGTGAGTTATTATCAGCTCGCTTGGCCTTCTCCCACCTACTGTTCTCCCCTAAGCCCAGCCAACATGAGTATGGGAACCGTGGTCAAAAAGATCTGGCGGGCACAGCTTGTGGAAGGCTCTATCAGCTGGTTTCCTGCATCAAACATTCTGCTTTCCTTCCATGCTTGTATGGATCCATGCTTTTAAACTTTCCACATTGCGACCATCGACCCATAGAAGTGGGTGTGATAAAACGTGATTTTGCACCACCGTACTGCAGCCTCCTGTTGCTGCACTGCCTGTTAACAGAGTCAAAGAGTTTTTAAAAATAGACTTGCAAACTCTTCCTTCCTGGTTAATTTGGTGGCCATTGTTGGCTGTGGCTGAGGGAAGTTGTAGCCACCAGGTCAAGACAGGCTGGGCTATGGAATGCCATCTTCTGACTTGGCAGGTCCATCTTTCGGTGGTGAGGGTTGGGACCTCTGCATATTCTCAGAGGTAATCCATCTTCTATTACTTCACTCATATTGCAGGCCTGAGTTTTGGGATTCAATGGAAAGCTAAGCCAACATGGCGCCTTTCCAATGTTGCCGGACTAGAACTCCCATCATCCCTGATCATTGGTCATGTTGACTGGGAATATGGGAAATAAAAAAATTCCTTCAGTAGCACCTTAAAGACCAACTAAGTTTATATTTTGGTATGAGCTTTTGTGTGCATGCACACTTCTTCAGATACACGTAGTACCCCAAGAACATCAGGAGAACCCCATATTGGCTACCGATAAAGTGCTAGGGTCGGGGCACAGTTGCCCTTGGTTTGAATTAAGCCACAGAACACCTTGTTAACACCTTTTTCCATTTTCCATTTTCCAGGACAACCTGCATTTCTGAACCTGCACATGTGTACAACTTGGGTCCTCTGTCTGAGGCTGTGCAAAGGAGGCTCTTACTGGACAATTTAGAGACCTTGACTGCAGCATCGACCCCAAAGCATGGACTTTACTTGAATAAATCAAGCACTGATATTTGTGAACATAATTGCTATCTATATTATATATGTGAACAAAACAGCTGTCTGTACGGTATTTATGGATTTCTATAAACTCCATGGCAAATGTATGCCTTGGGTTTCCATTGCTTTCTGATGTTTAAATATTGGTTTTAGTTCAGACTAATAAAGCACTTTGCATCGTTTGAAGCTGCCTAGACCACTGTTTCATCTAGTCCTGTAGTTGTCTACTACCCTGATAGGTAATGGTTCTCATCCAAGCCAAGATTTTTGTTGAGTCTGCCCCTGTTCGAGACTCACGTCCAGGGCCGGATTGAGGTTTGATGAGGCCCTAAGCTACTGAAAGTAATGGGGCCCTTTATAGGTCCAGCTGTCCTTTGTCAACAACAAATTGCTGCTGTTTTTTGTGTTTAATACAGTGGTACCCTCTGGTTGCGAACGGGAACAATTCCGGAGGTCCGTTCGCAACCTGAAAAGGTGGAATCATGAAGCGCTGCACCTGCGCAGGCGCGTGACGTAATTCAGCACTTTTGCGCATGCACAAAGTGCAATTTAGTGCTTCTGCACATGCACATGCGCCGAACCCGGAAGTAACCCGTTCCGGGACTTCCGGGTTCAGCGCGTCCGTATCCCGAAAAGAAGCACCCTGAAGCGAAAACATGAGGTATGACTGTATATGGTAATTTATGGACCTAATAGGTTTCTCAAGCCATTTGCCCATGTTGCCATGCAACCAGTCCATTCAGAATGTAGGCACCCTATATATAGAAAGGAGCAAACCAGTGATATTTTAGGGAGCAGGCTAGCAAGCGGGGCCCATGACTTACATCATAGGAGCCTAAGGTAAAGGTAAAGGGACCCCTGACCATTAGGTCCAGTCGTGACCGACTCTGGGGTTGCGCGCTCATCTCGCATTATTGGCCGAGAGAGCCGGTGTATAGCTTCCAGGTCATGTGGCCAGCATGACAAAGCCGCTTCTGGCAAACCAGAACAGCACATGGAAACGCCGTTTACCTTCCCGCTGTAGCGGTTCCTATTTATCTACTTGCATTTTGACATGCTTTCAAACTGCTAGGTTGGCAGGAGCTGGGACCAAGCAACGGGAGCTCACCCCGTCACAGGGATTCAAACCGCCGACCTTCTGATCAGCAAGCCCTAGGCTCAGTGGTTTAACCACAGCGCCACCTGGGTAGCGCCACCTGGGTCCCTGGGTCCACAGCGCCACCTGGGACTTACATCATAGGAGCCTACACAACATAAAACACTTGCTGCATGTAGGTTTTATTTTATTTGTTTTTTATCTTATATTTTGGAAATGTACACCCAGTTTCCCCCCCTTTAATTTTTTTGGGGGGCCCCCAAGAGAGTGGGGCCCTAAGCTATAACTTGCTTAGCTTATATGTAAACCCAGCACTGCTCGTGTCCCTGATTCTAGGATTGCTGCCTTAGCCATTTAGTTGCTCCTGCCCCTTCCAACATTTCACAGATGGAAATAGCTTGTAACTCCCCTGTTTTAACAATGAGCACTGTGCAATGCCCCAATATGCTCTCACTAATTTCTGAAGGCTCCTCTGCTTTGTGGGCTACGCTCATTGACTATGGCATAGCCGGCTGCTCACCACCAATTTACTTTTGCACATAACAATGTCGGCATGTTTTCAAGCTAGCATGCAACAGCGTTATCTATTCCCTTCCTTCCCATTCCACAACTTTTTTTTTTAATCAGTCTTTTGAAAGAGAAGAGGTAAAAACTGGTATGCTGGTATACTGACATTCAGAGGTGGCTATCCTACAGCACTGCTGCTAATTTTCCGTTTCAGTCATAGACAAGTTCAGCATGGCGATGGGTAGCGGCAGAGGCACTGCAATGTCCATAGGGCGGCTACCAAAGGAGGTGATCCAAGAATGTGCTGAAGGGAGAGATTTGCCAATTGTGTTATTGAGCTAAATCTGATCATATAGTTTGCATTGTATAATTCTGATTGTATGGCTTAGCCCCCCATATCCCTAAAATGCTTCTTAAAATGCTTTCCTTTTTGCCTTGGCGTCTGTGCACCAAAGTGGGCCAAAGTGTAATAAAAAAAACATTCAAGAGCAAGACAGAATGCCCTGCTAAGCTATCAAGGCTGGATAACTGTCTTGTCTGATGCTAGCAGTCTGACGCAAAGAACAGGCAAGATAGATAGGAATTCAAGCCCCCACTCGAGGCCACCGGGGTAGCATTAGTCAGCATGTGTTTATGCACAGGACCAGACACGGATCTTCCTTATATGTACTTGTGACCCCCTTGCGTGTGCACATTTACAGAGGAGGGGGAAGGAGCCCAAGAAGTGTATAAGAATGTTTGCAAATTTGTGTTTCTTTACTCTTGTCGTGAGCTGATCACCAAGAGTCTCTTAAATTTAAGAATTAAATTCTTTCTCTGGATTCAACCCCCGGTGTCATTATTGGCTGTCTCTGTCCTTGCCTGGGCGCAACTTAAGGATCCTTATCCGCTAATAAGGCTACAGCGCTTCTCTGCTTGTAGGCAGCAAGTGATTGGGAGAAGTGCCTTCTCTATGGCACAAAATGGATTAGAACCGTTCCAGCAAAATGCGTTTTAAACTGACAACTAATGTGGGAAAGGGAAAACATCACCTGCTCATCATGTATATGACGACCTCTGTTGGGAGAGAGACAGGGGGAATATGTCCCTGTTAATTCTTCATGACCTCTCAGTGGCTTTCGATTCCGTTGACCATGGTATCTGAAATAGAGTCCTGTAGTCATGCTCTTTATTGCAGCTTGTAAAACAGTTACAGGTAGGTAGCTGTGTTGGTCTGCCGTAGTTGAAACAAAATTCCTTCCAGTAGCACCTTAGAGACCAACTAAGATTGTCATGGGTATGAGCTTTCATGTGCATGCACACTCATGAAAGCTCATACCTATGACAAACTTAGTTGGCTTGTAAAACAGTGAATGAAACATTTCCCAAAATGTATTTCTCCAAAAATAAGACGTAGCCATAAAATAAGCCGTAGCAGGATTTTTAGGCATTCAAGGAATATAAGCCATACCCCGAAAATAAGGCATAGTGATAGGCACAGCAGCAATGCCAGCTGTGGCAGGAGGAGGAGGGAAAAAATAAGACATCCCCTGAAAATAAGCCATAGTGTGTGTTTTTTTTAAAGGAAAAATATAGGATGGTGTCTTATTTTTGGAGAAACACGGTATATATACATTATTTACACAATGGGCCCCGCGTGATTGGCTAATTCCGGGCTGCTCATGTAGACCAATCAGGTTGCGGATTCACTTCCTCCAGCAGCCTGATTGGCTGCTCCTGCAGGCCAATCAGGTCGCTGATTCACTTCCACCTGGAGCTGGATTGGGTGGCTCCTGCAGACCAATCAGCCTGCTGCATTCTGGATCCTATTGTTCTAGGATTCAGCTCAGTAGATAACAGTATCTTTCTGGAGCGGTTGTCCGAGTTAATGGGTGGGTGACACCCGTTTGCAGTGGTCCCAGTCCTACTTGGATGGTCGTTTCCAGAAGGTGATGGTTGGCGAGTGCTCTTTGGCCCTGTGGAGCCTGCAAGGTGGGGTTCCTCAAGGTCTGAATTTATCCCATATGCTGTTTAACATCTACGTGAAACTGCTGAGTGGGGTCATCCGGAGTTTTGGAGGACATTGACAGCAATATGCTGGTGACACACAGTTCTACTTCTCCTTTACATCTGCAGGTGAGGCAGTGGAAGGGCTAGATCGTTGTCTTGCCTCGGTAATGGACTGGGTGAGAGCCATCAAACTGAAACTCAATCCAGATAAGATTGAAGCACCATTAGTGGGTGGTTCCCTAGACCACATGGGTGGGATGTTGCCTGCTCGTGATGGGGTTACATTCCCTCTGAAGAAGCAGGTACATAGTTTGGAGTCCTTCTGGATCAATAGCTGTTGCTTGAGGCTCAGGTGGCCTCGGTGGCACAGAGTACCTTCCATCAGCTTCGGTTGGTGGCCCAGCTACACTCCTGTTGGACAGGACAGCCTAACTTCTATTGTCTATGCCAGGCATCCCCAAACTTCGGCCCTCCAGATGTTTTGGACTACAATTCCCATCTTCCCCGACCACTGGTCCTGCTAGCTAGGGATCATGGGAGTTGTAGGCCAAAACATCTGGAGGGCCGCAGTTTGGGGATGCCTGGTCTATGCTCTGGTATCCTCTAGGTTGGATTACTGCAATGAGTTATATATGGGGCTGCCTTTGAAGACGGTTCAGAAACTGCAGCGGGTGCAAAAATTGGCGGCCAGATTGTTGAACAACACAATATGGTCTGAACATTATAACACCAATTCTGGCACAACTGCGCTGGCCTCCAAATGAGTTCCCACACTCGCATCAAGGTGCTTGTTTTGACCTATAAAGTCTTAAAGATTTGACGTCTCTCCGCAGGGCCTGCAAGACAGAGCTGTTCCGCCAGGCCTTTGGGCAGGATGCAGTTTGACTTGCTTTCCTTTCTATAAAACAAGCCCCAAGTATTAACCACTCTCAATTCCAACCTGATAATTGCCACCTGCCCAGATTTTAACTTGTCTGAATTAATTTTAAGATGTATTTTAATTAATTGATGTCTGCTTTTATGCATATTGTGTTGTTTTTATAATGTTAGCTGCTCTGAGCCCGGCCTCGGCCAGGGAGGGTGGGATATAAATGTTGTTGTTGTTGTTGTTGTTGTTGTTGTTGTTGTTTGTTGATCACCTCTCCCCATATAAACCGACCAGGACCCTGCAATCATAATCTGAGGCCCTTCTTCATGTGTCTCTTCCACGTGAGGTCCGGAAGGTGGCAACATGAGAACAGGGCTTTTTCTGCAGTGGCTCCGTTTGTGGAATGCTCTCCCTAGAGATGCTCGCCTGGTGCCTTCATTATATATCTTTAGGCGCCAGGCGAAAACATTCCTCTTCAGCCAGGCCTTTGACTGATTTTCTACAGCCTTTTAAATATGTTTGTGGGAAAGGGGGGGTATTGTTTTGTTGTTTTGTTTCGCTTTAGCTATTTATTTAAGTTTTTACATTATTTTTGTTTCTTGTGAACTGCTCTGCGATGAAGGGTGGTATATAAGCCTAATAAATAAAATAAAATAATTTTTTATTTTGCTATGCAAGGAGCGCTTGAAAGAGCTGGGTATGTTTAGCTCGGAAAAGAGGAGATAGAATAGCCATCTTCAAATATCTCAAGGGCTGTCACATGGAAGAGGGAACAAACTTGTTTTCTCCTGCTCTGGAAGGTAGGACTCAAACCAATGGCTTCAAGCTGCAAGAGAGGAGACTCCGACTAAACATTTGGAAAAACTTTCTGACAGTAAGAGCTGTTCAGCAGTGGAACAGAGGAGCTGTTTCATGAGAGGTGGTGGACTCTCCTTCCTTGGAGGTTTTTAAACAGAGGTTGGATGGCCATCTGTCTTGGATGATTTAGCTGAGATTCCTGCATTGCAGGGGGCTGGACTAGAGGACCCTTGGGGTCCCTTCCAACTCTAAGGTTCTATGATTTGGTGAAAGATCAAGCATGGGTTAAGCCAGGCATCCCCAAACTTGGCCCTCCAGATGTTTTGGGACTACAATTCCCATCATCCCTGACCACTGGTCCTGTTAGCTAGGGATGATGGGAGTTGTAGTTCAAAAACATCTGGAGGGCCGAGTTTGGGGGTGCCTGGGTTAAGAGCACCCGAGACTTCTCTGCCTTCAGGAGTTGTTGTTGTTGTTTAGTTGTTTAGTCGTGTCCGACTCTTCGTGACCCCATGGACCAGAGCACGCCAGGCACTCCTGTCTTGCACTGCCTCCCGCAGTTTGGTCAAACTCATGTTCATAGCTTTGAGAACACTGTCCAACCATCTCGTCCTCTGTCGTCCCCTTCTCCTAGTGCCCTCAATCTTTCCCAACATCAGGGTCTTTTCCAGGGAGTCTTCTCTTCTCATGAGGTGGCCAGGCCTTCAGGAGTAGGAATGGCTTATTGCAAGCCTGTTTTTTTTTTGTCCTCCATGGGTTCGGAAACTCCAGGAATAAATATTTCTTGATATGCCTTGGTGTTTTCCACTCAGCACCTGCACATCATGACTTGTCAGTTATTGATCAGCAAGTCCTGGCTTCAACCGGGGTCAATCTAGGCTCAGTCCACCTCTAGTTTGGGTTCGTTCCAAACTGTAAATAAAGTCACATTGCTAACCACATACGAGACATCTGATGAGATGCCGGAGGAGGAGAAATGTGATTTGCTGGGGACAGAGGGGTGTTGTCCACCAATCACATGGACCTCTTCCTGATCACCCTTTCCACGACTGGTTCCCACCCAGGCTTGCTCATAAATTGCCACCAGCTGTAAGCAAGGAACGCTCACACCTAACGGTCCTGTTTGCAATTCAGCTGAGATCCCCCCGAGGCAAGCTTTAGGCTCACAGGAGTCTCTCCTCTCGCAACCATGGAAGATTACTTCTCCGCAGTCCGCAAGATGGAGCAAACAGTGATGTTCCCCAGCATTCTCCAGGGCGTTCCTTTGGAATGGCAGGACAGCACGCCCGAGGCTGACTCGAGTGGCAAAGATTTGTATGACTATTACAAGCTGCTGAAATCCATCAAGCTGATGGTGGAAGGGGGCTTAGTGCCTCTCGATAACCAGAACCCCGAGGTCGCCACCCGTCTGAGAGAACAGGAAGAAAAAGAGAGGCAGAACCTTGAAGGCTATTTCTATTACCACGCGTCCAGCTTGTATCGTGTCCTCGCACAGCTGACAAGGAGAGCCATTGCTGTCACCTCCAAATACAATGAAATTATGGGGCAGATTAACCAGGGCGAAATTCACCTCGGCTGATGAGAAATGCATGGTGCAAAGAGCAAAGGTAAGGTGTCCTTCGTTGCTCAAATGGGAATTCCCAGCCTACTTACACCAGGAAGGCAGAATTGCGGTACTCTTTCTGGTCCCCTCTTAAAATATTTTTTTTTAGGTGCGCCTATCTCTCACCTTAGGGGACCCAGGTGGCACTGTGGTTAAACCACTGAGCCTAGGGCTTGCTGACCAGAAGGTCGGCGGTTCGAATCCCTATGACGGGGTGAGCTCCCGTTGCTTGGTCCCAGCTCCTGCCAACCTAGCAGTTCGAAAGCACGTCAAAATGCAAGTAGATAAATAGGAACCGCTACAGCGGGAAGGTAAACGGCGTTTCCATGTGCTGCTCTGGTTTGCCAGAAGCGACTTTGTCATGCTGGCCACATGACCTGGAAGCTATACGCCGGCTCCCTCGGCCAATAATGCAAGATGAGCGCGCAACCCCAGAGTCGGTCACGACTGGACCTAATGGTCAGGGGTCCCTTTACTTTTACCTTTATCTCTCGCCTTGGGAGGTGGTGGACTTTCCTTCCTTTGTGGTTTTTAAGCAGAGTTTGGATGGCCATCTCTCATAGAGGCATTAGTTGAGATTCCTGCATTGCAGGGGGTTGGATTAGATGGTTATATGATTCCACTTGGGGCTTCTAGATACAGAAATGTTTGAAATGGCCAGTTTAGGGTTGCCATATTTTGAAGAGCAAAAAAACAGGACAGCCAAACTGTGCCAGCATACCTCTTTCCCCAGCTCGGGCTGGCAGCAGCCTCAGCGTGCAGAGCGGCCCGAGCCCAAAAGACATTTCCTTTAAAATGTAAAAATCTGCCTGAATGGGCATGTTGCCCCCCCAAAAGAGGACATGTCCGGGTTTTCCCAAGCGTATGGCAACCCTAATTAGTTCCAAGTCCAATTGCAATTAGTCCAAGTGCAATTAGTTCCAAGGGAAATTGTTCAAAGGGTATAGAAAGAGCATTGTGTTTAGATTTGCTGTAACCCTGCTTCTCTTAAAATAAGATATAGTCATAAAATAAGCCGTAGCAGGATTTTTAAGCATTCAAGGAATATAAGCCATACCCCGAAAATAAGACATAGTGATAGGCGCAGCAGCAATGCCGGCTGCGGCAGGAGGAGGGGGGGAAATAAGACATCCCCTGAAAATAAGCCATAGTGTGGTTTTTTGGAGGAAAAATAAATATAAGACGGTGTCTTATTTTCGGAGAAACACGGTATATAAAAGGAGATTGAATAATAATAATATATTATTATTATTATTATTATTATTATTATTATTATTATTATTTAAACCCCGTCCATCTGGCTGGGTTTCCCCAGCCTCTCTGGGGGGCTCCCAACAGGATATTAAAAACAAAATAAAAGATCAAACATTAAAAACTTCCCTATACAGGTGTCTTCTAAAAGTCAGATAGTATAATCTATTAAACATTAAAAGCCTCCCTGAACCGGGCTGCCTTCAGATGTCTTCTAAAAGTCTGGTAGTTATTTTCCTCTTTGACATCTGATAGGAGGGCTTTCCACAGAGCGGGCACCACCACCGAGAAGGTCCACTGCCTGGTTCCCTGTAGCTTCACTTCTCGCAGTGAGAGAACCACCAGAAGGCCCTCAGAGCTAGACCTCAGTGTCCGGGAAGAACGATGGGGGTGGAGACGCTCCTTCAGGTATACTGGGCCGAGACTGTTTAGGGATTTAAAGGTCAGCACCAATACCTTGAATTGTGATCGGAAACGTACTGGGAGCCAATGTAGGTCTTTCAGGACTGGTGTAATATGGTCTCAGAAGCCACTCCCAGTCACCAGTCTAGGTGCCACATTCTGAGATAGTTGTGGTTTCCGGGTCACCTTCAAAGGTAGCCCCACGTAGAGCGCATTGCAGTAGTCCAATACAGTGGTAAGGCACTCTGATGAGAAAGCATTCAGAATTACTTTCAAATTAATTCCACAGGGTTATTCTGCCACTCTCTCCCAGAGTCGAAAAGCACGAAGCAAACATGTCTTGCCATACGTTCTTCCAGAGGACTTTCTGGTGCAACAAGCTGTGTGATACGGAAAATACTTGACGATTTCAATTCCTGATACCTGAATTGATAGGGTATATAGAGTGGGAGGGAAGTTTAAATTTTTTAAATGCATATTTAATATTTTATGTAACCCGCTTGATGATTGAGTGGCTTATAAATCTAACATAACAAAGTAAACTAAATGCCAAACATGTCTACGGCCCGATACGATTCAAAGAGGATGTTTACGTATTTTGAAATCGGCTCATGTTCTACTGATTGCATTGTCTCCGCTGGCTAATACTTGCAACCTACTTCCGTAAAGGTAAACTTTATTTTATTGTTTTGTACATAAGTGAATTTTGAGCCGATTGGCTCAATGTCAATAAAAAGACTTATTCTGAATAGTGCCTCATTTTGTTTCATTATTTCACACACATTAATTTGTAGTATTTAGAAGTTAGGTTAAAACGTGTGTTTGTGTGTGTGTGTGCATATATGCGTGTTATAAATGCTTACCAGGGCTTCATTTCACCCACAAATCACCAGAAGTCACTTGCCATTATAAGAGAACAAGCTTTATGGTGAGTTCTGGCACCTCTTTTTCTAGAAAAATAGCACTGATGCTTGCCTACGGTAATTGTAAAGAGAAGTAATCTCAATTGCACAATGTAACTACCTTAATTTTATTCAATAGTGTTAGTTTTGGGGTTGTTCCCCCCTGCCCCCTTAAAAGCGTTTAATTTAAATTCATATTTTTCCTTGTGAGCTGTAAATTGTGTTTTATTATTTGTGGCTTGAACGTGTCCGCTGTTTTATTTGATTTATTTTGTTGTGTTGTGTTTTATGATGGGCGTAAAGCCGAATAAACTTCCTGATTGATTGGTTCAATTTAAAGAGGATGGTGAGCATCTTAGATCAGGCATCCCCAAACTTCGGCCCTCCAGATGTTTTGGACTACAATTGCCATCTTCCCCAACCACTGGTCCTGTTAGCTAGGGATCATGGGAGTTGTAGGCCAAAACATCTGGAGGGCCGCGGTTTGGGGATGCCTGTCTTAGATTCATCAGTACACCTAGGCGGGCCTGAAATGTGTGGCCCTACAGATGTTTTTCGGACTCCAGCTCCCATAATTCTGGCTCAACCAGGTGAGGGTCTCCAACCCTCAGTGAGTTAGGAACTTCCCCTGTGTACAAAGACAGGCTCTGGCGGATTGAGCAGACGAAACCGATAGCGGACCCAGTGGTCAAAAAGGTGGTTTCTGCACGTGCTGCAGAGGGAAGAGAGAAGCAGGTGGGCCTCATCAGCCTGGGAAGCTAGCCCACCTAGGAGAAGGAAAACTCTGGTCCTAAACCTCCACTGCCTTATGGGATATCTTCAGGAGAAGAAAAGGCTAAGGAGTAAATCCTACACAAATCTAGAGTGGTGTCCCCAGGGTATAGAATCATAGAATCGTAGAGTTGGAAGAGACCACAAGGGCCATCCACTCCAACCCCCTGCCGAGCAGGAAACACCATCAAAGCATTCTTGACATATGCCTGTCAAGCCTCTGCTTAAAGACCTCCAGAGAAGGAGACTCCACCACACTCCTTGGCAGCAAATTCCACTGCCGAACAGCTCTTACTGTCAGGAAGTTCTTCCTAATGTTTCGGTGGAATCTTCTTTCTTGTAGTTTGAATCCATTGCTCCGTGTCCGCTTCTCTGGAGCAGCAGAAAACAATCTTTCTCCCTCCTCCATATGACATCCTTTCATATATTTGAACATGGCTATCATATCACCCCTTAACCTTCTATTCTCCAGGCTAAACATACCCAGCTCCCTAAGCCGTTCCTCATAAGGCATCATTTCCAGGCCTTTGACCATTTTGGTTGCCCTCCTCTGGACACGTTCCAGCTTGTCAGTATCCTTCTTGCAGAGCAAGCTGATTGGGTTCCTGGGGCGGCGCGCATGCCCTGCGCCCAGGGGCGGGGCCAGCCACCTGCGGGGGCGAGGCCAGCTCCCCAGTGGCGGAACTTCATGCTCCGGCCCCGGGGGTGGAGAGCAGGCGGGGGTGGGGATGGCGCACGTTCCGGGTGTGTGGTGTGCCGTACGTTCTGGGGGCGGGGACCACCGCCTGCAGGTGGTCATTAGGAAGAACTTCCTGACAGTAAGAGCTGTTCGGCAGTGGAATTTGCTGCCAAGGAGTGTGGTGGAGTCTCCTTCTTTGGAGGTCTTTAAGCAGAGGCTTGACAGGCATATGTCAAGAATGCTTTGGTGGTGTTTCCTGCTTGGCAGGGGGTTGGACTGGATGGCCCTTGTGGTCTCTTCCAACTCTACGATTCTATGCTGCTAACCGCAACAACAGCCTCCATCAGTGGAGGCCAAGTCAGTGCTCCATAGTGAGTAGAGTGTCAGGGTAGGACCTGGGAGACCAGAGTTCAACCCTCACCCTGGGCCACGAAGCTCACTGGGTGACCTTGGGGCCGGTCCCTGCCTCTCAGCATACCCTACTCTGAAGAAGTGTGCATGCACACGAAAGCTCATACCCATGATAAACTTAGTTGGTCTCTAAGGTGCTACTGGAAGGATTTTTTTTATTTTGTTTTGACCACGTCAGACCAACACGGCTACCTACCTGTAACTACTACTCTGCAGGGTTGTTGTGGGGGATCAACTGAGGAGAGGCAGAATCATGTGTCCCCCCCCACCTTGAGCTCCTTGGAGAAAAAGTTGGTATAGAAATGCAACAAACAAACAAAGAAGTAAACCTAGGCATTGTAGCCAGTAGCTGTTGCTTGCCTTCTAATTTGTCTAATCTTTTCAAAGCCTTCTGAGTTGGTGGCCATCACCCTTCCTCTTATGGGGGTGAATTCCATACTTTTAGGCATAAAGAGCAACAGCTGGAGGAGAGGTCAAGTTATGCGTGGGAAACGTAAATGGAGATAAACGCACGCCACCTTACGGGTGCGGCAGGAGGGCTGCCAAGTTTGCAGAGTTGGGAAGAAACCTCTGTTTGATGTAGGGGAGGAATGAGCTGTGCGACAAGGTTGCCAGCATTGTGGGGCTGGTCCTTGGGTTTGCCGGCTGATTAGAACCTGTACTTACGACCCCCAGATTTGGAACATGGTGCCCCCCCCCAGCTTTGTTTGCCAGGGCAGGGCTGAATCTTGCTCACACCATGCGAGGACCAGATATAAAGGCATTTCCACAACGGAAGGAAACGCCCTGGAACCCTGGGATGGACTCCCGTAGGACAAGGAAAAATCACGGCCACGCCATGCCCCGTTCCAGAGTCAAGGGAAAGGAATGTGCCGCAGTCATCGTCGGAGCCAAGCCCATGTTTGCATTCACAAACTGAAAACAGCAATAGGACTTTTATACGCATGAAAGCTGTGTGGTGTAAGCCGTTAAGAGTGTTGGACCACGGAGACCTGGGTTCAAATTCCCACTCAGCCATGAAGCTCGCTGGGTGAACCTTACACAAAGCTGACGCAGTGGTTAGATGATGGCCCCAGTCGAACGCACGCAAAATGGATGGTACCCGTATACATTTGAAGCAGGGTCGTGCCAGTTTAAACAGTTGTGCCTTTGCACAAGGGATCCTGGAGGCTGTAGTCTGTTGAGGATGATGAGACTCTACTAGGGAGACCTCATGTTGTTGTTGTTGTTTAGTCGTTTAGTCGTGTCCGACTCTTCGTGACCCCATGGACCATAGCACGCCAGGCACTCCTGTCTTGCACTGCCTCCCGCAGTTTGGTCAAACTCATGTTCGTAGCTTCGAGAACACTGTCCAACCATCTCGTCCTCTGTCGTCCCCTTCTCCTAGTGCCCTCAATCTTTCCCAACATCAGGGTCTTTTCCAAGGATTCTTCTCTTCTCATGAGGTGGCCAAAGTATTGGAGCCTCAGCTTCACGATCTGTCCTTCTAGTGAGCACTCAGGGCTGATTTCCTTCAGAATTGATAGGTTTGATCTTCTTGCAGTCCATGGGACTCTCAAGAGTCTCCTCCAGCACCATAATTCAAAAGCATCAATTCTTCGGCGATCAGCCTTCTTTATGGTCCAGCTCTCACTTCCATACATCACTACTGGGAAAACCATAGCTTTAACTATACGGACCTTTGTCGGCAAGGTGATGTCTCTGCTTTTTAAGATGCTGTCTAGGTTTGTCATTGCTTTTCTCCCAAGAAGCAGGCGTCTTTTAATTTCGTGACTGCTGTCACCATCTGCAGTGATCAAGGAGCCCAAGAAAGTAAAATCTCTCACTGCCTCCATTTCTTCCCCTTCTATTTGCCAGGAGGTGATGGGACCAGTCCAACTCCAGGTGGAAGTGAATCCGCAACCTGATTGGCCTGCAGGAGCAGCTAATCAGGCGGCTGGCAGAAGTGAATCCGCAACCTGATTGGCCTGCAGGAGCAGCCAATCAGGCGGCTGGCAGAAGTGAATCCGCAACCTGATTGGCCCACAGGTGTAGCCCTGAAGTAGCCAATCACACAAAGCCCATTGTGTAAATAATGTATATAAGCAGATGGTTTGGGGGAAAGGGCATTCTTCTCTTCTTCTCCTTGATGACTACGAGCTGAATAAAGAGCATGAAATTCACTCTTGACTCCGAGTATATTTCAGAGTGGTTCAATGACCAATCCCTTTCCCCACAGAACTCTGGGAACTGTAGCTCTGTGAGGGGAATAGCAACTCTCAGCGCCCTTGTCAACCTACGATTCCCAGGATTCTTGGGAGAATGTTTGTTTAAAGTGGTGCAATCCTGCTTTGAATACATTGTGAAGATGCAGCCTGTGCCCAGTCTTATTTGAATGTTTGTTGCTCAATAAAGGAGGGTCTACGACAGTGAGAATCCATCAGGCATTCATATTGATTTGCTTGTGGGGTGTTTATACCTCTTCCCATTGTTATAAGAAAAACCGGTCCCTTTCATTTATGGGTATTCCGGAGTCCGTATAGAGTCCTTAAGTGGGTTCCCTATTAGTAGGAGGAAAACAACAGAGGCTAACCAGAGTATATTGAGAAGCAAAGTGGCTAGTGAGCCTGATCTTTATTCAATGAACTGTTGCAACAGGGTCCCCACTCACCACACGCAGGAGGGAGGAGAGAACCCCGAACAATGGTGCACAAGCCCTTATATAGACTTTTGAAATTGCTCACCCTGTAGCCCAACACTACCACCCCAAAACATCTTACATACATCACAGAAGGAGACGTGTCTACAGCAGAAATCCTGCCTGTTGGGATACCTAATAATGGTCACTGATTGCATTACCTGGGCAGTCTGGCCATTCTTTTGTGATGGTAAATACTCAGTTCCTGAATCCAGGTCACAGGCTCACCCTATTCATACACAACACCCTTAAGACAGGATTTGCAAGCAAAAAGACAATGGGAAGGCTTTCCCCATTTGCCTCCCTTACTGCAGAGGAATATTTGGGGTCATTGGGAGAGTCAAAATGGATGGCTTTCTCATACTATTTCAGACACATGGTTCATATATTTAGATATGTGTGCAAAATGAATATTTATTCTACACTTGAGACCTTAAAATTCTTGTTGTTGTTTAGTCGTTTAGTCGTGTCCGACTCTTCGTGACCCCATGGACCATAGCACGCCAGGCACTCCTGTCTTGCACTGCCTCCCGCAGTTTGGTCAAACTCATGTTCGTAGCTTCGAGAACACTGTCCAGCCATCTCGTCCTCTGTCGTCCCCTTCTCCTAGTGCCCTCCATCTTTCCCAACATCAAGGTCTTTTCCAAAGAGTCTTCTCTTCTCATGAGGTGGCCAAAGTATTGGAGCCTCAGCTTCACGATCTGTCCTTCCAGGGAGCACTCAGGGCTGATTTCCTTAAGAATGGATAGGTTTGATCTTCTTGCAGTCCATGGGACTCTCAAGAGTCTCCTCCAGCACCATAATTCAAAAGCATCAATTCTTCGGCGATCAGCCTTCTTTATGGTCCAGCTCTCACTTCCATACATCACTACTGGGAAAACCATAGCTTTAACTATACGGACCTTTGTAGGCAAGGTGATGTCTCTGCTTTTTAAGATGCTGTCTAGGTTTGTCATTGCTTTTCTCCCAAGAAGCAGGCGTCTTTTAATTTTGTGACTGCTGTCACCATCTGCAGTGATCAAGGAGCCCAAGAAAGTAAAATCTCTCACTGCCTCCATTTCTTCCCCTTCTATTTGCCAGGAGGTGATGGGACCAGTGGCCATGATCTTGGTTTTTTTGATGTTGAGCTTCAGACCATATTTTGCGCTCTCCTCTTTCACCCTCATTAAAAGGTTCTTTAATTCCTCCTCACTTTCTGCCATCAAGGTTGTGTCATCTGCATATCTGAGGTTGTTGATATTTCTTCCGGCAATCTTAATTCCGGCTTGGGATTCATCTAGTCCAGCCTTTCGCATGATGAATTCTGCATATAGGTTAAATAAGCAGGGAGACAATATACAACCTTGTCGTACCCCTTTCCCAATTTTGAACCAATCAGTTGTTCCATATCCAGTTCTAACTGTAGCTTCTTGTCCCACATAGAGATTTCTCAGGAGACAGGTGAGGTGATCAGGCACTCCCATTTCTTTAAGAACTTGCCATAGTTTGCTGTGGTCGACACAGTCGAAGGCTTTTGCATAGTCAATGAAGCAGAAGTAGACGTTTTTCTGGAACTCTCTAGCTTTCTCCATAATCCAGCGCATGTTTGCTATTTGGTCTCTGGTTCCTCTGCCCCTTCGAAATCCAGCTTGCACTTCTGGGAGTTCTCGGTCCACATACTGCCTAAGCCTGCCTTGTAGAATTTTAAGCATAACCTTGCTAGCGTGTGAAATGAGCGCAATTGTGCGGTAGTTGGAGCATTCTTCGGCACTGCCCTTCTTTGGAATTGGGATGTAGACTGATCTTCTCCAATCCTCTGGCCATTGCTGAGTTTTCCAAACTTGCTGGCATATTGTGTGTAGCACCTTAACAGCATCATCTTTTAAAATTTTAAATAGTTCAGCTGGAATATCATCACTTCCACTGGCCTTGTTATTAGCAATGCTTTTTTAGTGCAATCACTTTTTTAGTGCCTCACTTTCCTGGCATACTAACCGAAGCTGGATACTTTAACTGAGATTCCTGAAATTGCAGGGAGTTGGACATAATAATAATAATAATAATAATAATAATAATAATAATAATAATATATTATTTGTACCCCGCCCATCTGGCTGGGTTTCCCCAGCCACTCTGAGCAGCTTCCAACAAAAAATTAAAATACATTAAAATGTCACACATTAAAAATACATTAAAATGTCACACATTACAAACTTCCCTGCCTCTTGGGTCCCTTCCAACTCTATGATTCCTGGCCACAGTAGTCACTTGGGCTTTGAGGGGCAAAGGTGAGTCTAGGAGTTCCTCCGAGCTGCAAACCTGTTCCAGAGTGAGGGCAGCCCTGCCTAGAACAGGCAATTGACCTGTCTTCCAAAAGAGTGGCTAAGCTCTGAATGAGCTTCCTGTGCCTTTAAAAGAGGAGGACAGTCGCTCGTGGAAGCAGGGTGTAACCAGTTCACAAGAAGGGAGTGTTTTGGGCTACACTAACCTGGACGTGAGACCTGAAGAAAGTGGGAGGGTCTGATTTGCCCGGCTGGGTATCACAGGGAGGAATATATATATAGGCAGTGCTTCTCTCTTTGGGCTGCTCAGCAAAAGTTCGCTGCCAGAGGACAGGCCGGCCTGGAAAAACATTTCCACCTGCAGGCTCCCTGCTTGGAACCTGTAACTCACCTGGGAGGTTCTCCAGGGAGCTGTGGCCGCCAAGTGGCAGGTAGGCGGATGTGCTGGAGGGAGTCAGCTGCGAGGGGGGAACCTGCAGTGGGGGGGGAAAAAGAGAAAAATCAGCACCCCTGATTTTTGCGGCTGGCTGCCCTTCCTGTGAATCTGAAGCTGCAGGTGCGAGTTGAAGGGGAAAGATGAGCATTTCGTCAGAATCGAATTCCCTCCGGAAGCAAATTGGGAGCAAGCTGCAAACGGTGAGTGAATCACGGGGCCCAGGACTTCCTGGAACAGCTAGCCGGTGTGTGTGTGCAGTTCCGAGCTATAGCTTTGGGCCCCACTCTCTTGGGGGGCCCCAAAAAAAATTAAAGGAAAAAAACCCTGGATGTACATTTCCAAAATATGGCCCTCCCCTCAAGGTGTTTTGGACTACAATTCCCATTTTCCCCCAACCACTGGTCCTAATAGCTAGGGATCATGGGAGTTGTAGGCCAAAACATCTGGAGGGCCGCAGTTTGGGGATGCCTGCTATAGAGTCATGCGACCCCCGAGCCAAGGAGATAAGTAACTATAGAACCTTTAGAAGGCATCTGAAGGCAGTTTTTTAATGTTTAATGTTATTGTCTTTTAATATTCTGTTGGAAGCCGCCCAGAGTGGCTGGGGTATAAATAATATATTATTATTATTATTATTATTATTATTATTATTATTATTATTATTATGTTTTTATATACAGTATGTTGGAAGCCGCCCAGAGTGGCTGGGGCAATGGCAGCGAAGTATAAATAATAAAATTAGTATGATTATGGAATTGGACATCCCTATTTTCATCGGAGAAATGTTGGAGGGTTTGCAAAAGCAGGTGTGCAAAAAGAGACCCCAGGCACACTTGGTTACCCTCCAAAATAAGGGCCAAAAGCTTGCGTTAATGAACGTAAAGATTGGGGAAACGATAAACAGTGAGAAATCAAAGTGGACAGATCCATCCGTCCCTGGATATCACCTTCCTTCCTCTTCTTTGTTTCCAGCAGTCTCAAATCATAGAGCTCAATGTTGGCGGGGAGATATTCACCACCACCTTAAGTACCTTGAAGAAGCACCCTGGTTCCAAACTGGCCGAGATGTTTGCCAGTGGGCAGACCAAGCCCCGCACGGACCCCGAGGGGAGATATTTCATAGACCGGCCCGGGACTTACTTCAAGTACATCTTGGAATACCTGCGCAGCAACCATGTGCCCGTGAACTGCGTCCAGGAGGTGTACAAGGAAGCCCTCTTTTACGACATCGAGCCTTTGGTCAAGCAGCTCGAGGACTCTCCCCAGATCTTTGGGGAGCTGGTGGCCAGGAAACAGTTCCTCGCCCGCGTGCCCAGCTACAATGAGAACATTGAGCTGATGATCCGCATCGCGAGGGCAGAAGCGGTGGCGGCCCGGCAGTCCAGCGTCATGGTGTGTGTGATGAAGACTGACGAGGATGTTGTCAAGTGCCATGACACCCTCAACGGCTTGGACTCCTACAAGAAATCGGTGGTCAAGTTTGGACCCTGGAAAGCCTCCCCGGGCATTTCTGACCTACTCGACTGCATCAAGATTGATGTGGAGGCCAAAGGGTACAAGATCTCTCTCCAGGGCTACGTTCCGGAAAAGGGCTTCCGCTTCAAATCCAATGACAACTTCTACAAATTTCTGTTCACTTGGTGGTAGCAGAAAGCTAACGGGAAGGGCCTCGGCCCGGTATACCTGAAAGAGCGTCTCCACCCCCATTGTTCAGCCCGGACGCTGAGTTCCAGCTCCGAGGGCCTTCTGGAGGTTCTCTCACTGCGAGAAGTGAAGCTACAGGCAACCAGGCAGAGGGCCTTCTCGGTGGTGGCACCCACCCTGTGTAACTCCCTCCCATCAGATGTCAAGGAAATAAACAACTACCTGACTTTTAGAAGACATCTGAAGGCAGCCCTGTTTAGGGAAATTTTTAATGTTTGGTGTTTTATTGTGTTTTTAATATTCTGTTAGGAGCTGCCCAGAGTGGCTGGGGTATAACCAGCCAGATGGGTGGGGTATAAATAATAAAATTATTATTATTATTATTATTATTATTATTATTATTATTATTATTATTATAGCTCAGTGGTAGGTCCAGGCCTCACCTGCAAAATCTAATCTTCGGCAGCATCTCTGGACAAGATTGGGAATTTCCCCTGCCTGAAACTCCACCAAGCTGCTGCCAGTCAGTGTAGACAAATATTCAGCTAGAGGGGCTAGTGGTCTGGTTTGGCATAAGGCAGGTTCCTATGTTCTTATATCCAATGGGTTGGTGCTTCAAAATAAGTGGACCTCAGCTGCTGATAATATTGCCTTCTGGAATGACCTGAGAGCTTTGCTCCTGTTGGCAGCCCGACAGATCCCCAACACATTTGGCACAAAGCTGGATTCCCCATTCCCAAATCCGACCGGAGTTAATTTGTCTTGATACAGAGGCATGCATCTTGGCTATATCTATCTCACCTGCTTCTCCTGCTATTTCCACCTGGATTCGTATTGTTGCAAGGAATATACAGGGCAACTCCCAGTTTACAGGGACTGAAATTGCATATGTGCAGTGGTACCTTGGTTCTCGAACTTAATCTGTTCCGGGAGGCCGTTTGACTCTCGAAACAGTTCAAAAACCAAGGTGCGGCTTCCGATTGGCTGCAGGAGCTTCCTGCACTCAAGCGGAAGCCGCGCCGGACGTTCAGCTTCCGAAAAACGTTCGCAAACCGGAACGCTTACTTTTGGGTTTGCGGCGTTCGGGAGCCGATTTGTTCGGCAATTAATCTGTTTGGGAACCAAGGTTTGACTATTTGAAACACCATTGAAAAAGCCTGCAAACACCCTGTGTGCAGTGGTCCGAAGGTTATTTTTTGTGGGGCTCAGAGCTGATAGACTCCCAGCTCTTTGCTTGTATTGTACCAGGGAGAGGACAAGAGCGCTTGGTGCACAAATAGACTTTGAGATGGTGTACATCAGCATATAGCACCTGATATAGGGGAACACCGTTCTGGTTGTTTGAGGAATGTATTCTTTAGGGGCAGTCTGAACATTTATTTCAAGACTGGAGAGCTCTACAGAGCCTTCATATTGGCTGCCTCTGCACCTCTGGATTAAATAAGGTAATAAAGCTGTAATCATATGCAAACTTGGTAGATAAGAAGCACATCCCTCTTGGTAAACATGCTTAGGAGCAGCTTTTGAAGAATGTCAAATTAGGAACTGGGAACGTATTTCCATCTTCTGGTTTCTCCCAGCTCTTGTGGCAATGAGTTCCAAAAAGTAAGTGATTGTGTGGAAAGCACTTCTTTCCGGTTGCCTGAACCAGCCATCACTTTCACTAGTGGCCCCACTAATGAAACCGAGAACCAATGGCATAAAACTGTTGGTGGGGCAGGGGGAAGGAAAAAAGACATTTGTCAGTTAAATATTCCTATTGTTTTACTTGATTTGGGGGGGGGGGGCAGCTGCCAGGATGTGATTGAACTCTGCCCAAAAATAGCAATAGTTTGGAAATTCTAAGTGTGGTCAGCCAGGTATGTCTTCTCTTTGTGGTCTACGAACATCACCATTGCCCCCCTGCCACAAGCCACCAGCACTTCTGCTATCATGAGCAGCCTTTGTATTTATTTTTGAGACCTTCTCGATTTAGTATCCTTGTTCTTTAGGGATATTTGAACAAATCACATGCCTTGGATTACTTCATGTTTACATTTAAACTCGAGTGCTGTCTTCCGTCATAGCACAGCATGTCTGTTTCGCTTCATTGGCATTTATTTGTTCTGTAAAAGGGGGTTGGACTGGATGGCCTCTTCCGACTCTATGATTCTATGTGGTCTCTTCCAACTCTACAATTCTATGATTCGTATACACAGTACATTTAGAGTGCATTTAAAGAGCGTTTTGTCCCTCCAAAGATGCCTGGAAACTGTAGTTTGCCTCTCACGATTCTCAGCGCCCTTTAGTTAAAGTTCCCGGAATTCCTGGGTGGGCAGGGGGAGTGCTTTAAATGTCTATTGCAAAGACTCTGCGCAGGTTTCTGCAGCTGTAAGAGCAAAAAGACTGCTGAATAGAATGCATAAGGGCAATGATATATCTAGCAGGTGAGAGGGTGGAATCAGGTGTTTGGGAACTTTTGAAACTTGAATATGGGTTAGGATGCAATAATATCTGTCAGGCTCCGAGACGAGTGAAGACACAAATATTGAAAAAGCAGTGCGGGGAGCATTTTTATGACTTCCAAGGAAACTTCGTAACTGTCCTTAAAGTGTCTGTTCTTGCACAAAGGAACTTGCAACGGAGATCGCAACGTGAAGTCGTGAAGTTTACAACACATCAAGAGGTTCCAAGCTATCACTTGTGGATTGAATTCGCTGGTGGTAGGATGTCTATGTTACTGTCGCGACTGAGATTTTTGGAATATTAAGTGGTATGTGAATGCAAACAAATAAATAAATGAGCTGGCTTTTTTTTTTTGCACGTGTGTGTGAATGACCACTATTAAATTCACAATGACCACCGTTCATACTTATCTGCATGGCAATTTCTTCTGTGTTCACGGTTGACAATTTGCCCAAGGGCCCCCCCCCCAACCAGGAATATGTGTTCGCTGTTCTGTTTGCACAACAGACTTATACTTGTGCACCGATAAGTGCCCCTCCTTTTCCCTGCAGCTCCCCCGCCCCATGCATCCTCGAAACCTGGGGGGAGGGCAGAGAGACAAGAGGAAGGTGAAGTCCCGTGGCATGACTGTGTTTGTAATTCCTCTTGCACAGTACTGCTTACGCCCAATAGCTCTAATTAAATGTGAATGAAGCCTTCTGTGCTGGACACTGAGCAAAATCTGTTCCTGCTCACCTGGTGTCACATTTTATTTGGGTCCAAGTTTGAGCCACTCTGCAAGTTATATTGAATTATGGGGTGGAGTAAGAAGACAGAGTTTATCATTGCAGACAGGTGGAGGTGCATTTTTCAGTGCTTCAGCACATTATTATTTTTTTAAACACACAACCTCCTGCATGTAGAAGACTAGCACATCAGGGAGGTGCCTGTTCTAAATTTCCCTCTGCCGTATTAGGAAGAACTTCCTGACAGTAAGAGCTGTTCGACAGTGGAATTTGCTGCCAAGAAGTGTGGTGGAGTCTCCTTCTTTGGAGGTCGTTAAGCAGAGGTTTGACAGCCATCTGTCAGGAATGCTTTGATGGTGTTTGAGGGGGTTGGACTGGATGGCCCTTGTGGTCTCTTTCAACTCTATGATTCTATATCCTTGTTTTCTGCTTGTGGGGTCCTTTTTATGCGAAGTACTGAAACAGGGAGTCATTTGAGCATCCCACAATTGCCTAACCTTGCCTCCCATAGGTTCAGCTCGGGGGGGGGGGGGGTCACAGGCAAGAGACTTCAACCAGGAGATAGAAGCAAAACAGCAGCCAGTAGGCCTGATCTTTATTGTTGCAACAAGACTTCCCACTAACACAAAGACGAAGCAGCCAGAAGCTATGAACAATGGCTACATCAGTACAGTATTTTAAAGTTTCCCAAAGTTTCCCATAAGACACCATCAAGACATCCTATATGTCACAGGGAGACATGGAAGGTAAAGGTAAAGGGACCCCTGACCATTAGGTTGTCGTGACCGACTCTGGGGTTGCGGCACTCATCTCGTGTTATTGGCCGAGGGAGCCAGCATACAGCTTCCAGGTCATGTGGCCAGCATGACAAAGCCGCTTCTGGCGAACCAGAACAGCACACGGAAACGCCATTTACCTTCCCGCTTGGAGCAGTACCTATTTATCTACTTGCACTTTGACGTGCTTTTGAACTGCTAGGTTGGCAGGAGCTGGGACAGAGGAACGGGAGCTCACCCCGTCGCGGGGATTCGAACTGCCAACCTTCTGATCGGCAAGCCCTAGGCTCAGTGGTTTAACCCACAGCGCCACCCACGTCCTGTGGTCTAAATCACTGAGCCTCTGGGGCTTGGCGATCAGAACATTGGCTGTTCAAATCCCCGCGATGGGGTGAGCTCCCGTTCCTCTGTCCCAGCTCCTGCCAACCTAGCAGTTCGAAAGCACACCAGTGGCAAGTAGATAAATAGGTACCGCTGCCGCAGGAACATAAATGGTGTTTCAGTGCGCTCTGGTTTCTGTCACAGTGTCCCATTGCGCAAGAAGCAGTTTAGTCATGCTGGCCACATGACCCAGAAAGCTGTCTGTGGACAAACGCTGGCTCCCTCAGCCTGAATGTGGAGATGAGCGCCACAACCTCATAATCGCCTTTGACTGGACTTAACCACTCAGGGGTCCTTTACCTTTATCTTTTTTTTTACCTTTTACCGCTTATATATCACTTCCCTGGGTCCTAAATGCCATTGGAACTGAAAAGATGGATGATTTCTTATGAATTTCTAAAGTTTCCCCATAGAATAACATCGAGCCAGTACATAGATACATTTATCAGTGAATTGCTGCATTTGGTATTTACACTTTCCCTGTTTTCCTTTGTTGGAGACCTGGGGCTCAGCAGGGAGACACAGCTCCTGAGCTGAGCTTCCCTTGCAGATGCAATGCCTTTGCAGATATGTTTTTGTATTTTTCTCTTGACACTAGAGGATTGTTTTTCACATGTGAAAAGGCAGGGAAATACCTGTGTGGTATGTGTGTGAGTGAACGGTTTGGTAATGTGCAAGGCTCGCGTGAGAGATCTCCCCCCTACCTTCCAATTTCCCAGTAACATGCAGTACTACGGTAGAAATTATGACACCGTCTCTCTCTCACACAGTATGAAGTGATACAGTCCAGTATTCACTCACTTTAGTTTACCTCTTTATTCTAATTTTAAAGTCCTTTCAAGTGCTGGATTCAGATCGTAGCAGCCTAACCTTAAATGTCACTCTAAATGGGGGGAGGGGTAGAAAGCACCACATGCAAGGAAACAACAACAACAACAAAATAGAAGCAAAACCTCAAAATGGGGCTGAAAAAAATGTTTTCTAAAATAGTAAAATGCTGTAATCAGAAGCCCTGGGGAGATTTTTCCCTGGGGGGGGGGCGGGGCGGGGACAGCTCTCTTGTGTTGCTGAAAAATGCCTTTACCAAAACATGCTGGCATTTCATAACAATCATAACAACATTGTTTTCTATTTTATAAAAGTAATTTGTTAATGTTCTCCCTCCACTTAGGTCCTGCTTGCAGGCCTCTAGCTGGGCCAGTGTGAGAACAGGATGCTGGTCTAGGTGGGCCACTGACTTGATGAAGGGAAACCCAGCCAGATGGGCGGGGTATAAATAATAAAATAATTGTTGTTGTTGTTGTTAGTCAGGTGCCGTTCTGATGTTCTTATTTCTGTCTCCCTTTAAAAATTTGACCCCTTAAGTAGCAGGATCTAAAAGCAAGCAAGGAGGCAAATAAACAAAACCATGCCTTTGAGCATGTGCAGAGCGCCCTTACATCACAACCACCTCCATTTCTACCCACGCATAAGGCAGCATTCCAGGAAAGGCTGGCCCCGCCCCTCTCCGTTCGCCCCGCCCCTTTTTGCTGCTCCCGAGCCTACAGTCTGTTTGCCCACCAAGGGGCTACACAGTCTCAAGTGACATAGAGACTTCCGGGTCCTCATCGCATGCATTAAATCCCTTGCGGGGCAAGAGTGGTGGCTGTTAAATAGGAGCCACCAAACATAAAATAACAAATAGCCAGGCATCCAGAAGCAGCTTAGAGCGCTGCCTGAAACAGCCAAGCAACTGAAGGTTTATTTGCAAATGATTTTCCAATAATCATGCCCTTCGCCTTAATAATAATAATAATAATAATAATAATAATAATAATAATAATAAAAAGGTGTGTGCATTTGGGCAGAGTCAGTTTAATTGGGACGTTCACGTCTTTCCTTAGTGCAACGGCCCCCGCGAGCTTTCAAGGCGCCGCAACCTTCTCCGGCTTTTCTCGAATTCTTAACATGGATATACTGTACTAGTGGATTTTAGCCCGTTTAAAAACGGGCGCTAGAGGAAGCGGCCTGCCGGGACTGGCTTGGCGGTGGCGGGTCTTCCCGCCACCACCAAGCCAGTCCGCAGCGGGGGTTTTTCGCCGTTTGCCTTCCCCTGGGGGAGGCAAACGGCGAAAAACCCCGCCGCGCCGCAAATCGGCTCCGGGACTGGCTTGGCGGTGGCGGGTCTTCCCGCCACCGCCAAGCCAGTCCGCAGCGGGGGGTTTTCGCCGTTTGCCTTCCCCTGGGGGAGGCAAACAGCGAAAAACCCCGCCGCGCCGCAATTCGGCTCCGGGACTGGCTTGGCGGTGGCGGGAAAAAGGGGAGGAATTCCTCCCCTTCTTCCCGCCGCTGCCAAGCCAAAGCGGGCCTCCCTCCGCGCCCGCTGCCGCTTCGGCTTCCTCGGGTTCCCCGAGGAAGCGCCGTCCCATGCCGGAGGTGTGCGGCAAGGCTGCCGGGGGGGGGGGGAGCGCTTCTCTCCCCCGCCGCCTCACCGCGCACCTCCAGCATGAGACTGGGCTTCGGAGCGGCGGTTGGCGGAGCGGCAGTTGGCTGTTCCCTGTGTCCCGAGAGCGCGGGTCCAATCCCTGTGTCCCTGGTTGTCCCTCCGTCCAATCCCTGTGTCTCTGGGGGACATGCGCAGTACCCCAGGGACACACGGGACATCTGGACGCAGGGATAAGAATATTCCCCTTCTCTTCTCCGCACGCGGAGGAGTCTGATGACTGCGATTGGAAGCCCGAAGTAGAGGGGCGGAAGGCTTAAGAACCTCATCTCTTTGGCGTACATTCGGCGCGTGAGGGAGAGAAGGAAAGGGGAGAGGACGGTGGCCGGCGGGGCTCAGGCGGCGCCGGAAAGCGAAATAACAGGAGCATCATGGCGGCGCACCTGAAGAAACGGGTGTACGAAGAGTTCAGCAAAGTGGTCGTCCAGGTAACCGGCGGGGCCTTGGAAGCGGGGTGGGGAGGGAAGGGAAGGGGGGATGGGGCGAAACCTGTAAAGCTTATTCGTCTCCCATCCATGGCAAGGACAATGTCGCGCAGTGGTTAGAGTGGCGGGCTTAGGGACCTGGGTTCAAATCCTCCCACTCGAAGCTCACTGGGTGTGACCTCGGTGCGGGTGGTGGTGGTGGGAGGCAGCTGCGCTTTCCTCTCATCTTGACCCTACTTCACAGGGTTGTTGTAGGGATTAAACTATGGGCTCTTAGAAATGGGAGTGCATTTATTTTTCCTCTTGGCCTTAATGTTTCTACGTGGGGGCCTTTTGTTTGGCTGGTTGTAAGTTGATTTGGGTTACCCTGGGAAAGATGAAAAGTGGCTAGCAAATTAATAATAATAATAATAATAATAATAATAATAATAGAATTTATTATTTTCAGTCACAGACCAGTTCCAGCTCACATACAATATCAGGGAAGTCATAAAACATGATAGGGATATATTTGAATTTACAATATGGTATAACAGAGGCAATACAGATATAGCAGCAGTTAAAAATATATAAGTTAAATATTAATCACTAAAATATAACCTAAAATTGTCATTTAAGGCCTTAGTCATTATGGTAGCACAGCTTGTTCCCTATGTTTTATGGCAGTCACACAGAATTTGGCTTAATAATAATACCGGTAATTAAATGAGGGTGATAGAGAACTGTGCATGCCACTTGGAGCTCCTTGGGGGAGAAAGGTGAGTCGTAAGTGCAGTGAGTAAATAAATAAATAAATAAATAATGTTAAGGGGCAACGATTGAGAAGCTAATACGCAGAGAGAGGCACTGTGGGTAGGTTGCAGGTTCATTTTGCTTGCTAGAATTGGTTGCTCTTACAATTTGCCAGCTGATTTCTTGGTGGGAGTTGTGTGATGAGCAGAAAACCTGCTGGCAAAATGATACATTTCTGGTAATTACCTCTGTCTGCATGTTGGGAAAGCTTTATCTGTTGGATTTCTGCATGGCGAATGATTTGAGAGCTCAGAAGCTGTTCATCAAGAAGTGAAATCGGATCCCTCCTCCAAGTCTTGGAATGTGACACTTTAACATTTGGGATTTAGGGTTTTTGTTAAACCTCTTGTTTTGAGAGCTACCTTTGAAAGGCAGCATCCCTTCTCTCTGGCGGCTCCCCATCCCCCAATTTATTTAATGTTTCTCCTAGAGGGGTCACCTGATGCCAGCCTTGTCATTGTTTCAGTACCAGGCAAAGGTAGGGTTAGTGAAAAGTGAAAATCCAAACAGATGTGTTGTATTTTTATTGTAATCCACTTTGGGACTTTCTTAGTGGGCATCAAAGTACAAATCTAATGAACGTAACTGTTTCCCTCAATTCCCACAATTTGCTGAGCTCCTCAAGGCTCCTAGGATGTTGTAGACGAGTGAAATAGCGTGAAGCTATAATAACAGCAATAAGGAAGTTACTCTGGAACAACTTGAGGAGAACAAGTTAATACTGCCGCTCTTGTTTGTTCGTGTGTGAATGCAGCCTAACACAGCGTTCGTATTTCAGCAACAGCAGCATGAGGAAATTTCGGCGAAGAAACTCCGGCTGACCAAACCAAGTAAGTCGGCCGCACTCCATGTGGATCTGTGCAAGGCAACTTCGCCAGCGGACGCTTTGCAGTACCTCCTTCAGTTTGCTCGGAAGCCAGTGGAAGCTGAAAGTGTGGAAGGAGTTGTCAGAATCTTGCTGGAGCATTATTATAAGGTAGGGCCAAGTGGCGGTATCTTACAGTATCGCAAGCAGGCCCGGCTCGCCCATTGACTCTAGTGGCGCAATGCACCATGGCGCCTGGGCGATCAGGGGGCGCCCCAGCAAGTGGGGGAGCTGCGCGGCGGCCTCCCTTTTCCCTCCAACAGCCGCGCCGGGAGAGCAGGGAGGTAAGCGAGCGGAACAGGGCCACTAGGACCCTCTGCAGTGCCAGGGTCATCCCTCACCCCGGCGCTGCGTTTCATTGGTAGAGGTGACGCCACATGGCAGCACCTCTACCAATGAAACGCAGCACCTGTTGGCGGGAAGGAACCCGGCGCGGCCCAGCCTGCCCAGGCACCCCGACATGCTGGGAGAAGGGAGGAAGGCCACACGGAGCAGCGACGCCCCCTCCCCCACTCAATCCGGCATCGGACAGGCGGGCAGCCTCCGGCACAGCGCGGCCCCGCTGTGAGGTGCAGGGGCCACCGTGAGGCTCCCACCGCCCGGCATGCCAGGTAAGAGTTTTCCCTTTTTTAAAAAAAGGAGTGGGGGGGCGCCCGAGGGATCCCTGCACTAGGGCGCTCGATGACCTTAAGATGGCCCTGATCGCAAGGTGTCTTGAGGGCAAAAATCAGTCGATTTCTTGGGATTTTAAGAATGAAAATTAAATGGTAAGTAGTTGAAATTTGGGGATATTGTTTGCTACTGCACAGGTGACAGTGGTTGAGGAGGACTGTATTGAAAATCTACTTTTATGTAAATTCTGCAGTGGATATTGCACACCCAGATAGAGTTGGTTTGTGAAGGCTTTAGTCCTCCTCTTTCTCTTCCTGTCATCATCCTAGGAGAATGATCCTTCTGTGAGGTTGAAGGTTGCTTCCTTGCTGGGTTTGCTGACAAAGACTCCAGGCTTTTCTCCTGACTGCATTCTGGACGATGCCATCAACACACTCCAAAATGAGAGTATGTGATAATTTTCTAATGGAGCCTGGTGAAGTGTACAAGATTTCACTTTGTTGGGGTGGGGGTTGTTGTTCATGCACACTGCTTTCATACTGATGCATGAAACTGCTTTAGATTGAGTCACATTATAGGTTTGCCTAGCCCCGGGATAACCGGTGGTTATGACCTCACCATATTATTGGACAACCTTCTAGCCTCTCCACCCTCCAGTATGGCCAATGGCCAAGGATGGGGAGAGTTTTAGACAAAAGCATTTGAAGGGCACCTCATTGATTAGCCCTGAATCTTGTTTGGAAAATGGTTTGATTTGCACATCAAACCAAGGTTTAGTGTGAATGTGTGATGATGTGGGCTTCAGGAGAGGAGATTGCAGGTGCCAGGCTCGTCCCTAGTCCTGCTGCTGTGCTGAGCTAAGTCATGGCTTGGCATAGTATGTTGGCTGAACCTGGGCTCATGGTTTAGCTCAGGGGTCCCCATACTTATTGTGCTTTGGGCTGGTGCCCAAAGCGCCGATCACGCGGAGGGCGGGGGAGCACACGCTATTTCCGGCGCACTTCCAGGTCACAGGAGCACCAGAAATAGCTTGTGCGCATGCACACGGGCCTCCTCCGACCCGAAAGTGCGCCGGATATGACACGCACAAGGTATTTCCGGTCCTCTTTCAACCAGGAAGTGGGCAGCCATGCTGGAAAGAGCGGGCAGCGGGCGGTGGGACCGGATAAATGAGGCCTTCGGGCTGTATCCGGCCCCCGGGCCATAGTCTGGGGACCCCTGGTTTAGCTCTCTGCAGGCTCAGTGCAAGCTTGCAACCAAGGTTTGTCCTGTCGCTTAAGAAACCATTTCAGAAATGTGGCAGGACGTACTGTAAAAAGTGAAAGAAACAGATTTGCTGGCGTTTCTCCTTTCGGCAGAGCAGATGGAAAGACTAGAAGACTGGTCTTCATATTCATAAAAGGCCTGTGTGATGTTTCAGGATGGTGTTTGGAAATTCAAGTGAAGAGTTAAAATGATGAAATCAAATGGTTACCTGCTTAGATTCAGTGTAGTTGCTGGGCCATATGCCTCCAGACCCAGGACATGAATGAATGCAAGATGAAATAATGACACTCCTTTTTTTAAAACTGTTGTTTTTAAGAGTCCCACCAAGTTCTTGCTCAGCTGCTGGATACCTTGTTGGTGATTGGAAAGAAGCTCCAAGAAAGCCCTGCGGTGAGGATGCGCCTGGTGGATGTTGCCTGCAAGGTAATTTGAACTATTAAATGTGGAAAGACATCTGAAGGCAGCCCTGTTTAGGGAAGTTTTTAATGTTTAATGCTGTATTGTGTTTTTAATATTCTGTTAAGAGCCGCCCAGAGTGGCTGGGGAAACCCAGCCAGATGGAAATTAATTATTATTATTATTATTATTATTATTGAAAGGTTTTTAGGTGGGTCGAAACTTCTTTCAGCCTGAAAGCTGCATTTCCCTGTAGGCTAGAGGCAAAAGGTAGACAGAGCAGTTTGATGTAACTCTTACAGTCGGCTATGTTTCAGCCAGGCAAAAGTCAAGAGGCTCTACATAGCAAGCCCCCCTTTCCATCCATGCAACCAAGAGGCATTATTACAGTTCAAGGACGCTTTCCAGGCTGGCAAAAAATACAGGGCACAGAGCAGTGTAGGGAGGGAGCATGGCTTGAGACAGAAAAGTGGCTTGGGACAGGGTTTTTTAAAATAATAATAATGAGTTTTTTGTTCATTTTCTTGCACAGCCATACAACCTTTGGAACCAAAAATGTTCCAAAGATAACAAAATCAAGTAAAACCAACCAACCAACAGTAAACCAGACAGTGTATATATAGATTCACAAGTCTGCATAGTTATTTTCCCGAGGGTATGTCCCCTTTAAACAAATATAATTTAAACGTTGCATAATCCATATATTTTTAAAGACCATTGGAACAGATTTAACAGTATTTTTTTTAATTGTCTGCATTGTGAAATCTGCTAAAAATATATCTCTTTCCTCCCTCCCAACTGAATATAACCTTTTTGTCTATTCCTCAGTTAATGTGCCATTTTACTATGCTTAACCCTTGTAAGATTTTTGCCAGTATATTGCTGCTGAGATTTATTTATTTTTAATGTAAGATGTCCTGATTTTCTGCTGGGTGTGTATGGAGATTTAATAAAACCAATCCTGGTGGGGGGTTTTTTTACCCCCGTCCCCGATTATTGCTGAGATTATGTTAAAAACCCTCTTCCCCAAATTTGGCAACATGCTAAAAATTCCACTGCATATTAAGACCTAATTTCCCCAAACATCCTGAAACAAACCAGTCCATTAAAAAAAACCCCAACAAGAACCCAAACTCTGGTGAAGACAAAATGTCAGGAGAAGTTTGGGCTAATATTTTCATTCATTTACTGTACTTCCTTATTCCTCAGCATCTGACTGATTCCTCCCACGGGGTAAGGACCAAATGCCTCCTCCTGATTGGCTACCTTGGGACTGTGGAAAAAGGCACCTTGAAAGAAGTCGAAGGCCAGCCTCCCAAAGATGTCCAGAAGATCATCGGGGATCACTTCAGTGACCAGGATTCTCGGGTTAGAACTGCGGCTATAAAAGCAATGGTAAGTCTCGGGAGCGTTGAGTTCAGCTTTCCTTAAATCAAAATCCTCCTTGAGTTTGAGTGTGGGGTGCGCATTGGAGTCTAGCAGGTGTTTCTGGGGTGAATTTAGCCACCACGAGGACTGTGAGTGGCCAGCAGGCCTAGCCATGGGATGGCCGTGGGATTGGCCTGCCTTCCTATCTCTTACTCCCTTCTTGAGTAGCCTTCCATGAAAAGAGGCTGCTGACCAGGAAGTTGTCGGAGGGATTATAACAGGGGTCGGCAACCTGCGGCCCACGGGCCACAAGCGGCCCACGGGGGTCGTTTTTTAAACGGCCCACGAGCCACCCCCAAACTGAGCTGCCTGCTTGGCGAGTCTCTGCGTGCTGCGCTAAACCGGTGCAGCGCGGAGCGGGGACTTGCTTCTGCGCCGCCGCAAATCACGTCTGCGCAGATGCCAGAAATCGTGTCTGCACAGACTCGATCTGGCACATGGAGCGATCTCCGCGGGAGTGAACCGGCTCAGGCAAGGTAAACCTTACTGATCCCTGGATAATATTAAAAAGTACTATATAATATTAAGAAGTACTGTTTTGGGGGGACGGGGCGGGCGGGTGTGGGGGACTCCCTGGTCCTGAATGGGATAACTGTGCCCTTGAAGAACCAGGTGCACAGCCTGGGAGTCATTTTAGACTCACAGCTGTCCATGGAGGCGCAGGTCAATTCTGTGTCCAGGGCGGCTGTCTACCAGCTCCATCTGGTACGCAGGCTGAGACCCTACCTGCCCGCAGACTGTCTCACCAGAGTGGTGCATGCTCTAGTTATCTCCTGCTTGGACTACTGCAATGCGCTCTACATGGGGCTACCTTTGAAGGTGACCCGGAAACTGCAATTAATCCAGAATGCGGCATAAGAGATCTACATTGGCTCCCAGTACGTTTCTGAGCACAATTCAAAGTGTTGGTGCTGACCTTTAAAGCCCTAAACGGCCTCAGTCCAGTATATCTGAAGGAGCGTCTCCACCCCCATTGCTCAGCCCGGACACTGAGATCCAGTGCCGAGGGCCTTCTGGCAGTTCCCTCACTGCGAGAAGCAAAGCTACAGGGACCAGGCAGAGGGCCTTCTCGGTAGTGGCGCCCGCCCTGTGGAACGCCCTCCCATCGGAGGTCAAGGAGATAAACAACTACCTGACATTTAGAAAACACCTAAAGGCAGCCCTGTTTAGGGAAGTTTTTAATCTGTGATATTTTAATGTATTTTGGTATTTGTTGGAAGCCGCCCAGAGTGGCGGGGGAAACCCAGCCAGATGGGCAGGGTATAAATAATAATAATAATAATAATAATAATAATAATAATTGGTTCTCTTTGGGTGATAAGGAGAAGGTGTGGCCGAATCCTGGTGATGGAGTCCCAATTGTTAATGCTCATCCAGTCATCATAGGAAAGGACGACCAAACAGTAACCTTGCGCTTGTGCCCTGAGTTCCAGTCCCGCAGTGTTTAATGGGTCTGACTCCTGGGGAAAAGTGGACATAGGAGCCTTAAGCACATAATGGACTCAGTTGCAGGATTTGGATGTTTGAGACGGAGCTTGTAGCAAAGGTGCAAAATAATCTTGTAAGGTTATCTCTGCAACTCCATTTATTTATTTATTATCAGTCTCCAATGCTGATACCCTTAATATATAATAATAGTAATAATAATAATTTATTATTTATACCCCGCCCATCTGGCTGAGTTTCCCCAGCCACTCTGGGCGGGCTTTCAACAGAACAGAACATTAAAATGCAATAATTTATTGAAACATTAAAAGCTTCCCTAAACTACGGTAATAGCTAAACTCCAGTAGCAAATCCTTTAAGGATCTGCCCATCTTGCGATATTTCCCACCCCTCCATTTTTTTTATTTATTTAAATGTTTTGTTTTGGGCACTATAATCACAATTTCTTTTGGTTTTTTTCCCTACAGTTGCAGCTGCATGAAAGGGGATTAAAGTTGCAGCAAACCATTTACAGCCAGGTAATTACTGTGTTCTATGTGCTTAGTGAGGGGCCCTACCATTAAGCTGGGCTCTGTCGCAAAATTGTGGCCAGTGCAGGCCCAGCATGAGCACCCAACATGTTGGGGCAAATGCCAGGGGCCTTGGAGGAGTGCCCACTGCAATGGAAGTTAGCTGCTGCTTCTATTTCCTTTATTTTTAAACCGTTCCCATTCTTTTAATAGCCCACCACTGAAAATCAGGAGTGACAAGCCTTTTGGCCTGGCTGCCATGTGTGCTCCTCCAGGATTCTTTACCCAGTGCTTTGGTATCCCCGCTTGTGCGTTTTCTAAAATTAAAGCCGACTGCTGACCCTTTGCAAGAATTACGCAATCTGTGCTCTCTAAGGCCTGCAGCAGATTTGCGATCCTCTCCCTGCTGCCAAGCAATGGGGGAAAAAAGTGAAATGCAGTGTCTGCTGGCTTAGTGTTTGTTTGTTTTGAAACAGGAGAGCTACTGGGTTTGAGCAAATTAATCATCTTGGGACCTCAAGCTCAAAATAGCAAGCTAGCCAGCATTATTACCCAGATGATGAAAAGTTTGTCTTCCCCCTGGTGACAAACAAGAATCTAAGTTTTAAGCAGTGCAGGGGGGGGGCAGCCATTAATAACGATCATTGCATGATCTTTCCATCCCTCTTTCCCTCCTCGGAGTTTAGCTCAGCATCTCTTACATTTTTACTCCCAACAATCCTGTATGGAAGGCCCTTGTATTATAATTTTGTTTAAAAGTAAGCAGAAAAGATTTTAACCTCCTTTCCGACTACCCACCCACAAAGGGAATGGCCATTTTGCTTTTATGTGATTGGATTGCGTATGTGTGTAAAGATGCCACGGTCCCTAAAAGTGGCAGGACTCTCAAGAGCTACCACTCTGAAGAGCCCCAAAATTGGTGAGCTTTTTTCCAGAGTTGCGTGTCGAGGCTGAATAAAATCCTGTACAGTCTTTAGGCTCCCAGTCCCTGCTAAGCTGGTTTGGAGTTGAATAGAGTACTTATTCATGCCACAGATAGTTAAACTATGGAACTCACTCCCATAGAAGGCAGTGATGGCCATCAACTTGGATGGCTTTAAAGAGGATCAGACAAATTCATGGAGGAACGGGCTATTGTTGCGTCCCACTGTGGAGGCAGCAATGCTTTTGATTACCAGTAAATGGAAAACAGAGTGGTCTTGTGCTCAAATCCTGATCCCTTGTTTCCCACAGGAATCTTTTTGACCACTGTGAGAACAGGATGCTGGGCTAGATGGTCATTTGGCCTGATCCAGCAGGCTCTTCTGATGTTCCTGTGTCCATCAGGGACTCAGGTTTCTTTTTACAGTGGTACCTTGGTTCTCAAACTTAGTCCGTTCCGGAAGTCCGTTCCAAAACCAAGGCGCACTTTCCCATAGAAAGCAATGCACAGTGGATTAATCCGTTCCAGACTTTTTAAAACAACCCCTAAAGCAGCAATTTAACATGAATTTTACTATCTAACAAGACCACTGATCCATAAAATGAAAGCAATAAAGAATGCACTGCAGTCACACAATCAATCCATCAGTAGCTGAACTGGGTTCCACACAGTCACAAAATCAAAAACACAAAATAAATGGCAACAACAGCCAGACCTCAGCATAACACTCAAAACGGAAGTGTGGCGCTCAAATCGGAAGCGTAACACTCAAAATGGAGCACGTGCGGCTTCTGAAAAAAGTTCGCAAACCGGAACATTTACTTCTGGGTTTGCAGTGTTGGGTTCCATGTTTTTGAGTACCAAGGCATTTGAGAAGCAAGGTATCGCTGTATTTTTTAATTTGCTAGTTCCTCCAGTTCGTATCCCGCAGATTACAAAACTTCTTAAAAGATATGAAGGGTAGCATGCAATATAAATATTGGTGGAAGGACTTAGGGCTGATGGTAACTGACTGGAGATCTTCCTTTTCAGGCATGCAAACTCTTAACCGACGACTACGAACAGGTCCGCAGTGCTGCAGTTCAGCTTACTTGGGTCCTCAGTCAGCTTTATCCAGAAAGGTATGTGTAAGGGGGAGAGAGTATAGAGAACCGCCCCCTATCATCAGGAGCAGCTCCTCCCCAAGCAGCCACGGAAGCGCAGGGTCTGAAGGAGGGAGTCAGGAAGCAGAGAGGGAGAGCCAGGGCTCCAGCAGCAGGGAAGAGCCCCTGCTCCACAGGTGGGAAGAGAGAGAGAGAGACGGAAAGGGGGGAGAGGGAGAAGACGGAGCGTAGACCCTTTCCCCCGGCAGCGGAATTAAGGAGGAGGAGAAAAGGGAGGAGATTCGCTGTCCCCAGGCTCTTATGTTGGTCCAAGGGGCGAAAAGGGGCAGTGCCAGATTCTGACACAGAATAGCGCGGACATGAAACCGACAGCTCATCACACTGTAAATAATGTGCACCAATAAAGACTCTGAAAGACAAGTTTGTGGAGAGTCGTTACTCAGGAGTAGCTGTAATAACCTCTGACAGTATGCCTGGAATACCTGGCAGTCCTAAACGAAGGGATGGGGATCAGTAATGACCGATCTTGTAAAGTTAAAAGGCTGCAAAGTTTTCTTTTTCCTGAGTTTTCATGCTGTGTGGGCATGGGAGAGAGAGAGAGAGAGAGAAAGAGAGTTGTCCTGCAGATAATCAAACAAACCATGACTTATTTCTCCAAGGTCTGTTTTGTTTCCCTGCTGCTCTTTGCCTCAAGCCCCTTTTAAGCTTTTTCAGTTGGCATCTCGAGTAAGGTAGCGAAACAAACCATGATTAAGGATGTGTTGTTGGGTTGCGTGTGATGTCAAACCACAGTTGAAAGAAACCAAGGTTTGTAATCCAGCACCAAACCATAGCGTCAGGTTGTGGTTTGTTGGCAGTAAACAACCCATAGTTAAACCACGGGGCAGAATGAGGACGCTCAAATGATGGTTTAATAAAACTGTGGCCAAGCATAATGTGTAAACCGGGCATAAGGTATATGAAGTTTACTAAATGTTATGAAAACCATGGTTTGTTCAAAAGCTTCATTTAAAAGTAGATTGGCTGTGGGTTTTTTCCAGCTTGGAGCCCTGTTTACTCGATGTTCACTTAATGAAAAATGCCTTTTATTTATGCAAGCTAAATTGGGCAAGTGTGTTGGGTAGGATTCCCCTCCCCTCTCTCTGTTCACAACATTTGTAGGGAAAGGTATAGAAGATTTAACTCTCAGCTGAACCTGGCTCAGCAGGTGAGAACAAACCAAGGTTTGATACAGCACCTTCTCTCTTTCTCTTCCCCCCCACCCCTTCAGCATTGTCCCAATCCCTTCCTCCAACGAAGAAATCCGCCTAGTAGATGATGCATTTGGGAAGATTTGTCATATGGTCAGTGACGGCTCCTGGGTGGTGAGAGTACAAGCTGCCAAACTCTTGGTAAGTGCCTTTGCCCCCTGTCATGTCCTTACGCTGTCGGAAAAGAGAGCAAGCTGTCCGTCAGAACATGAAATGCTAGTGGGTTGTGAAACCTCTGGAACAGGGGTCCCCAAACTTACCCGGCTTTGGGCTGGTGCCCACAGCACCAATTGTGTGACGGACCGGGGGCGCGCGTGTGTGAGCACGCACCCATACGCATGCACACATGCTATTTCCAGTACACTTCCAGGTTGGAGGAGTGCCAGAAATAGCTTGTGCGCATGCGCACTGGCCTCCTCTGACCTGGAAGTGCGTCGGAAATGGTGCTTGCACATGCGCACAAGCTATTTTCGGTGCCTTTCCAACCTGGAAGTCGTGAGAGCGGGCAGCGGGGGTTGCTGGGGGCTGCATAAGGGCCTTAGTTTGGGGGAAGCCTGCTCTGGAACATAAAAAGAGCCTGGCTTCTGAATCAGGCCAAAGGCCCGCCTGGTCCAGCATCCTATTCTCACAGTGACCAACTAGATGCCTCCAAGGGAAGCTCGCAAGCAAAACCTGACCACAACAGCACACTCTGCGCTCGTGAAATTCCTAGCCACTTGTATTCAGAGGCATTCTGTTTTTGACTGTGTAGCAGGGTTTCCCAAGCTTGGGTCTCCAGCTGTTTTTAGGGGTCATCCCTAGCTAGCAGGGCCAGTGATCAGGGATGATGGGAGTTGTATTCCAAAAACAGCTGGAGACCCAAGCTTGGGAAACCCTGATGTAGAGCATAACCATCGTGACTACTAGCCTTATCCTCCACGAATTTGTCTGGATGCCTTTAAGAGAGTAAGGAGAGCCTGCAGGATCAGGCCTTCAGAGGGATACCCCCCCAGTGGTAGCAGCCATTGCCAACACGGTGCCCTCCAGACTTAGAATCATAGAGTTGGAAGAGACCACAAGGGCCATCCAGTCCAACCCCCTGCCGAGCAGGAAACACCATCAAAGCATTCCTGACATATGCCTGTCAAGCCTCTGCTTAAAGACCTCCAGTCTTTTTGGACTACAACTCCCATCAGCCTGAGGCAGCAGCATGGCTGTTTTAAGGCTGTGCTTCCTGGGGCTGGTGGGAGTCCAAAACATCTGGAGGGCACCAGGTTGGGAAACGCTGCTCTAGATTTAGCTTGGGCCTCCTCCTCCTCCTGTAAATGGCTTGATATAGCCTCTCCCTAAAGCTCAGTTGGGTGGAGTCTGCATTGGCTACAACACTCCCCCACCCAAACCTGCCTTGAGGTTCTGATTCTTATATAGCTTGAGTGGCAGTTTTTGGGTCATTTTGAGGGGTGGCTAACACCAGGAAATATATTAGAATAAAAAAGAAAAATTCAAAAAAGTGAAAAGAACATAGAAATGGGAAGCAGAGAGTTTCCCTTCCCAAAACAACAACAACAATTTACGGTATTTCTTATACCCCGCCAATATGACTGGGTTACCCCAGCCACACTGGGTGGCTTCCAACAAAATGCAGAGAGGAAGGAAAGAAGCACGAAACCTTAGAAGCTTTCCGAAACAAGGCTGCTTTCAGATGTCTCCGTGAGCCTGCCAATCAAATGGCAGTTTTCAACAGGGAATAAGAAAGGGGGGGGGCCTGTGTGTCACACGGTCTTTCCTCCAGGCCATGGCTAAAAAGTGAAACTGATTGCCAGTCGACTTGGAACAGAGAGGCAGAAAGGACTTTGCGCACAAAGCAGAACAGGCGTAAGGAATTTCTTTGCCACGAGATGTGGCAGCCACTGGCTTAGAAGGCAACAAAACAGATTTGAGAAGGAAAAGGGGGAGAGGTCTTTCAACAGCCATTAGCCCGATAGCTAAATAGACCCTCCTTGTTCGGAAGCAGTGTATCTCTTAGGCTGAGGACTAACAGCCAGGATTTTTATCTCGCCTGTGCTTTGTTCAAAATCATCGTGTTGCTAACTTGCCTCTTTCCCCTCCTTTGTCCCAGGGATCTATGCAGCAAGTTAGTTCTCACTTCTTAGAACAGACCCTGGACAAGAAGCTGATGTCAGACCTGAGGGTACGGAAACTTATTTCATTTGATTTTTCATCGTTTCTGCTGTGCGTCCCATGTCCTGACCTTGGCACGCTGGAAAGTTGCACGACAGGTTCCTCCCTGATGGTCCTCAGATCCTTTTCTCTGTCTGCAGGAGATCAGAAGCTGGCTTTCTGGCAGGTTGAAGCCAGTGAAATTTGAGCCTCGGCTGCATTTGCCCAGCCTTTGTCAGCTTGCAGTAAATCTCCCCCAGGCCATTCTGGTTTCTTTGGTGAAGGGTGCCTTGCACATCTTAAGTCACAGCGATTTGGCATGGAGATGCTGAATGCTGAACCAATGGCTTTGGATATTTGCAGAACTTTGGCAGCTGTTTCAAATGAGCGCCACAAGAAGGCACTGAAGATTCTGGGCGCCTTGTGTGTTGCCCTTGCTTGGAGTTGTGTTAATGGCCTTGGGTGTGCACTTTATGTTACCATTCTAACAACAAACAACAACAACAATTTTAATTTTTTGGTACCCTGCCGTCTGATTGGGTTGCCCCGGCCACTCTGGGTGGCTTCCAGCAGAATATACAAAAACACAACAGAACATCACACATTAAAAGCTTCCTGATAGCTTGGCATTTGAATGTGCAGGCTCTAGTCGGGCATCTAGACAGTTTATATATATATATATATATATATATATATATATATATATATATATATATATATATAATATGCGAGTGGCGCTGTAGTCTAAACCACTGGGCCTCTTGGGCTTGCCGATCAGAAGGTCAGTGGTTCAAATCCCTGTGACAGGGTGAGCTCCCGTTGCTCTGCCCCAGCCCCTGCCCACCTAGCAGTTCGAAAGCATGCCAGTGCAAGTGGATAAATAGGTACCGCTGCAGTGGTAAGGTAAACGGCGTTTCCCTGCACTCTGGTTTCCATCACGGTGTCCCATTGCACCAAAAGCGGTTTAGTCCTGCTGTCCACATGACCTGGAAAGCTGCCTGTGGACAAACGCCGGCTCCCTTGACCTGAAAGCGAGATGAGCGCCGCAACCCCATAGTCGCCTATGACTGGACTTAACCGTCCAGGGGTCCTTTACCTTTACCTTATTGTTGAACATAATTCATTCTGGAAGACTGTTCGCCTTCCAAAATGTTCAACAACAAGGCACAAGGAGCTGGCTGCAAGTACAATTGAGAAAATTGAAAAACACGCAGCGAAAGCCATTCAACTTCCGAGGTGCGTTCGAAAAAAGAAGCATTTACTTCTGGGTTTTCGGTGTTCAAAAACCAAAACGTTCGGCTTCCGAGGCACTTGAAAACCCAGGTACCACTGTATAAGAAATTGTCTCTGCAAACCATTTCTGGCATGTTTCAAAAACCGAAACGTTCGGCTTCCAAGGCACTCGAAAACCGAGGTACCACGGTATAAGAAATTGTCTCTGCAAACCATTTCTTGCATCTGCAGCGGAAACGCACAGCCCACGAACGAGCCAAAGAGCTTTTCAGCTCTGGGGAGTTCTCAAGTGGCAGAAAATGGGGTGATGACGCTCCCAAAGAAGAAGTAGACACCGGAGCTGTGAACCTAATTGAGTCGGGTGCCTGTGGGGCGTTTGTCCATGGGCTGGAAGACGAGATGTACGGTGCGTGATGGCTTTGCCGCCAATATCTCCCCTTAAAAAGTTCCTTGATGACTCAAACAGTTAGAAGGGGGCGTGTGTGGACTCCTTAAAGAGGACCTGGTTTCTCCCTCCCCAGCCCCAGCAGAAATACGTAGGGGCCGCCCACACCGGCTGCTCTGACCTTGTCTTTCTCTCGCTCTGCATTTCTCAGAGGTCCGCATTGCCGCGGTCGAGGCCCTCTGCATGCTGGCGCAGTCCTCGCCCTCATTTGCAGAGAAGTGCCTCGATTTCCTGGTTGACATGTTCAACGACGAGATCGAGGAGGTGAGGCTCCAGTCGATCCATACCATGAGGAAGATCTCCAACAACATCACTCTCCGGGAGGACCAGCTGGACACCGTCCTTGGGGTCTTGGAGGCAAGTGTTTCCCCTCCCTTACCCACAGAGCTTCATTTGGTCCACTGATCGAGTTGTTCTCTACCTAGCTGTGGGTTTTTTTCTTCCTCAGTTGCTCCTGGTTCGTGTTTTTCCATCACTTGCTGATAGGTTCACAGAGCTGCAGCTATCCTTCCCATAACTGTTGAATAAATTGGGAGCGAGCAATGGGCTTGTGCTCACCCATCGCTCTTCTCATTTGTTAGTTCCCCGCCCCCCATCTTCACATCTGATTCTGCTGTCCTGCCAAATTGCGGCCAACCCTAACTTCTAAGTGCGTGATTCCCAGTGACGTAGAAAGCTGCAAATTAGCTTCCGGGCCCAATTCAGACTCTTGGTTTCGACCTATAAAGCCTGAAACGGCTCAGGACCACAATAACTTAAGGACCTCCTCTCCCCATATAAACCCGGACTCTGCATTCATCATCTATGGCCCTTCTTCATGTGCCTCCTCCGTGTGAGGTCCGGAGGGTTGCGATACAAGAATGGGCCTTTTCTGCGGCAGCTCCCTGTTTGTGGAATGCTCTCCCCAGGGAGGTTCGCCTGGTGCCTTCATTACACTCCTTTAGGCGCCAGGCAAAACGTTCCTCTTCAACCAGGCTTTGGCTGGTTAATAGTTTACAGCCTTTTAAATGTGTTTGGGAGGGGGGAATTGTTTGTTTTGGTTTTAATTACTGCTTGTGTTTTATTCTGTGAACTGCCCTGAGATCTTGGATGAAGGACGGTATAAAAATTTAATAAACAATTTTTTAATTTTTTTAAAAAAACCGAAATCAGGCTTCTGGTCCACCTGGGCTCAGTACTGTCTGCCCAGACAGGCAGTCTCTCTCCAGTGTTTTAGCACCTAAGATGCTGCCTTATACTCGCTCAAAGCAGCCCACCACTCTGGGTGTTACACGCAGAACCCGCAAGCAAAGTGCCCCCAAGACCATCTGTAATATTCTGAGCCTTTTCGTGCTGCTTTTAGGATTCTTCCCGAGACATCCGGGAGGCTCTCCACGAGCTGCTGTGTTGCACCAACGTCTCGACGAAAGAAGGAATCCATCTTGCCCTGGTGGAGCTCCTGAAAAACCTCACCAAGTATCCTACCGATAGGGATTCCATCTGGAAGTAAGTGCCGCTTCTTAAGGCCAGTGAGCGCCCCTTCTGGGGGCCACATTCATTCATTCATTCATTCATTCATTCATTCATTCATTCATTCATTTCCTTGAACTTACTAGCCACTTTTTTCTTTACAAAAAGAAAATCAAAGCAACTTAGGAAAAACTGCACATGCACGCAGGTCCTGCTTGTTATCCAAAATTTCACTCATCCAAACACAAAGAATTATACCCAAAACTCACTTAAATGCACAGCTGATTGAGATACCCAAACAACTGGCGTTTGCCCACTTCCTTACTTGTTTGTGCTTTGAGTATAGTTAATGCTGTTATTATTGAGTATTGAGTTTGTGCTTTGAGTATAGTTAATGCTGTTATTATTTATATGGCAGGTGTTTGGGTTTCCTCCCCATAAATGTTACGTTAGACAATATATTGATTGCATGATCCCCCTTTTTTTCCCTTCCATTATGATATTTTGTGTGTGTGTCTGTGACTCTTAAGTCACTTGGGCACCTTCTGGTGACAAGCGACTAGTAAGTCTACTAAATAATTTTTTAAAAAAATTCACAACCATCTTGGTATTGGGGTTATTGTGAAAGGGAACCTCTGTATCTTTTAGATGTTCACCACTTTGAATCTGTGTATTATAGGTGCTTGAAGTTCCTGGGAGGCAGACATCCTACTTTGGTGCTTCCACTTGTTCCTGAACTTCTAGGGACCCACCCTTTCTTTGACACCCCCGAGCCTGACATGGATGACCCAGCTTGTATCCTCTTTTTTTTAATGCTACTCCTTCTCCTTCCCTCTGAATGATGCTTGGCTGACTTCAGACACCACCGAGCCCGTTGTTAAAGAGCCATGGTTGGCAGTTGACTGACAAACCAGAACTGGAAACCGTGGGTTAAAATAGGCTTGTAAACTATGGTTTGTGCTATGTTTTGGTCTGATATCTTAAAGTATAGTTTGGGATCTTGATTTCGGGGCACGGTATGGTTTGCTGCAAACAAGAAGCAGAAACTTCTTGTCTGCTGTCTTCACAGAGAAAGGAAGGAGCGTGAATGTCCAAGATTTGACACTGCCCATTCTCACAATGGCAAACCATAGTTAGCCATGACATCAGAATTTGAATAACTTTTGAGTGGGTTTTATAAACAAGGGTAATAGGAATAATAAATGATACAAATAGACCAAGTATTTTCACAAACATAGTAGTAATATCTACAGTGTACGGTTCATAGTTAGTGGTCAGCGTATAAGATCTTGGCTCGTGACTTGATTTAAACAAAAACAAAGGAGAAAGGGAATGGAGCAGACTTAACATTTAACATTGCATAGCCAAACGCCTAATCAGGAACCTTGCGGTTGTGCTTAGATTCAGTATGAGTAATATTTCATTATATCTGAATTGGGCAGCTTACCCTTTCAACAGTTAAGCCACTTTAATTTCAAGTATAGACGTGTCCTGGGACTCCCTTGGCATCGCCTGGAATGTACGAAGCTGCCTTATACCGAGTTAGACCAGTGCTCCACCTAGCTCAATATTGTCTGCACTGACTGGCAGCTCTCCAGGGTTTCGGGTGGGTTTACCACTGAGCCACAGACTTTCCCCAATGACATTTTTGCACTGCTTGCCAGGGGCGTAGGATGCGAGAGGCCAGGGGGGCCATGGCCCCGGGTGCAGAATCTTCGGGGGGGGGAGCGGTGAAGCAGACACCTGGCGTGTGAGCACCTGCCACTCAGCTGATGGGCTGGGTGAACAAGTGCAAAGGGTGCTGGCGCTCGGGCGGGGGCAGAGTGCGGAAGGTGCCCTTCAGCCTCTGCATCCCACCCGGCGTGTGAGCGCCCACCCGTCGGCAGCAGAGGCTGGGTGACTGCACAGAGGGAGCCCGTTCGCCCTCCACGCCCTGCTGTTGCTCGGCAGTGGCAGCAGCCTCCATCCCTGGGTGCTGGATTGGTGGCTCTGGGCCCCTGCCGCTCGCCGCCCCGTGCTCCACAACCATTGCTTCATTGCCTGTGAGCGTTCTCTTTCCAGCTTCTCTCCAAAGTTCCCCCCTGCATGTCCAGTCGCTTTGGAATCTTGCTTTTCCCTTAACCTGCGGCACGAACAGACATTGCGGTCCTGGTTCTCATTTTCAACGCTGCCAAATCGTGCCCAACCATGCCGGCGCTGTTTTCGGATCACACCTTTAGGCACTACGCTTACCTTCGGGACAGTCTCTCTCACCTCGTCCCTCCCTTGAGGGTAAGGAGTCAGCGGTGGTAATGTGTCTCCTGTTTTGCTTCTGTTCCGCTTTCGGAGAATTAACGCTCATAGGAAGACAAAGCAGGCTGCCACTCCGGGCCCAGACTGTTAGGATCGTCCTACTCACATGTAGGACCCTGGCAGAGACACATGCCCTACTGGTATGTTCTCTCCCTTCTGGAGTTTCAAAAGCTTTCTCCAGCCTGAACATCACAGCGACTGACACCAAGAGGCATTGCCACGCTTAGGATCTTGCAGAGTGTTGGCAGTTTGCGCAACAAACTCAGTAGCACAGCATTTTGGCTAACCTACTTTATTTACATATAATACACTCGGAGCATTCTGACTTAGCTCCTTCCTCTTTCTCATCAGACAGCAAAGAGAAAGAACAAAGGATAATAGTCCTATATCACGGAACACAGTAACATCAAAACATCCTGTCTCCGTCACTTCCCACTATGTGGAATGAAAACATACACCGTCATGTGATAGACAACAATCTCATGACTGCAAACACAGAGCATGAATCCTAACATCGACAGCTACAATACACCTTCCATCACCTGATGTCCTTCAAATGTTTAGGACTACAACTCCCACCAGCAGCCATGCTTTAAGCTCGCGGTTAGGCCTTGCTCTGGGTTCATAGAGCATTGGCCACCCTGGAGAGGCAGGGACTTCTGCAGCTGTGTGGGGAAGCAGGGGGTCTTCAGTCTCACCACCTGCTTCCTGGGGGAAAGACCTATCGGAGATGAGTTGCTGTGCTCATTCGGCCTGACACTCCCGGGCAGGTCATGTTTTTGCTAATCAAGAGTTAGCTCCGACTAGCTCGGTGTGGTTTGCTGCTGGCTCCCCTCCGACGCCACCATGGGTGAATTGTAAGATGCAGCTGTACAGCTGTGAGATGGTAGAGTCCTGAGATGGGGAGTGAACTGTACCACTGGAGGCTGTAGTCATACAGTGGCATTTTACTCAGAGGAGACCTGTTGAAGCAAACGAGCATGACTGCGTTAGGCCCGTTGATTTCAGTGTGTCTGAGTAAAATGTAGCTGAATACCTAGTTTATGGAGAGCAGTGATGAGAGAGGGCTTTTGCTTTCCTGGTTCGTTTGGGAAGCACAGTGGGCTGCATCATTCTTCTGCCAGTGATTGGGTGCCATCTGCTTTCTATCGGTGAGCTTCCACATGTCAGGGCTCGCTTGAAGGGGCAAATTTTACCGCAGGCACTTGTTTTCATGGGTCTTCTGGCTCTTGGTCTGCAGCAGTCTTTTCGGAAAAACAAGGGCATGTCTTGAAGGTGGTCCCCATTTCTGATTGCTTCCTGGGGAGCCGTCACTGAAATGCCGTCACTGAAGACGGATAGCAAAAGTGCAGGTGGGAGACAGAAAATTCCAAAGTAGAACGCGATCTCCTGAACTTTGCTCCTCTTTCTCTCTTTGCATAGTTGCCTGGGAAGAAGCTGGCCTCCTCACCTGTGTCCGCTGGCCTCGCCCTCCAGGAAGACCCTTCCCAGGAGTTCCTGCAGCAGAGCCTCGAAAGAGTTTTCAACCTTCAGCACCTAGACCCACAGGGCACCCAGGAGCTGCTTGAATTCACAATTCGGTAATAGTTTCCAAAAAACTAGGAGGTGGCGTTGACCCTTTGCCAATTTGAGGAGCCTTCGGCGATGCTGTGTGTGTGCTTTTCAGTTTCTGGGTTCCACTGCTTCCTTAAAATATTGCACCTGTTGAACAGTGAACCTGTGCAGAGACATCCTTAGTCCTCTGGTACAGCTCTTCCTCTTTGCATTGCATAAATGTTAACTCTGGCGCAGGGTCTGAGAGTGCAATGAAACTTTGGCGGCAGGGAGCCCTCGATTCTGCTGGATCATCGAGGGCTCTGTTTCCCCAACATGGGTTGCGGTATCTAGTATTTATTTTATTTAAATTTATATCCTGCCCCTCCTCGCAAAGGAGCCCCGAGCAGCAAACAGCAAGCAGTAAAAGCACTGAAGCCTCTTAAAAACAATCCCAGTGCAGATGCAGACCTGACTGCTTCAGACTTATTTATTTGGTGGTTGTGTTTATGAGATGCCTCGTCAAATAAATTCTCCGGGCACAGCACGAAGATAGAAAGATTACAAGCTTGTAACAGTAAAACCATACTGCAATAAAACCCACAATGAGCTCAAGAGGCAATTGCAGGTGCTCATTTTAAATACTTTTTTTAAAATTAAACAATATTATCCAGTTGCCCACAGGTAGGTTTCAGAAGTAAGCAAAAACAACTATGTTCGACAGTGGAACAGTCTCCCACGAGAGGTGGTGGACTCTCCTTCCTTGGAGGTTTTTAAGCTGAGGTTGGGTAGCCATCTGTTGTGGAGGATCTAGTGGAGATTCCTGCATTGAAGGGGGTTGGGCTAGATGACCCTCAGGGTCCCAACTCTACAATTCTGCAATGTTGGCCCTGCCCCGTGACATCCTTGCAGCCTGTGTTGACTCGCTTTTTATTCTCCTCCATTTATTCCTGGGAGCGTATAAGCAAAAGAGATGTCAGAGGTCATTAACTCACAATAGCACATAACTAAGCATGTTTTTAACCCTCTTCCTCTTTGCTCTAGGGACCTTCAGAGGTTTGGAGAGCTCCAGTCCGACTTGGCTGGGGTGGCCGACTTCTCGGCTACTTACCTTCGATGCCAGCTGCTTCTTATTAAGGTAGGCCTTCCTCTGGAGCAACATCTGGTCCTCTTTCCTGAACGTTCCCAGTGTGTTGTGGGGTGATGCCCATGCTGCTTAAAAATCAAGCAGACAGCAAACAGTTCAAAGCCAGTCAAACCCAGAGAGAGAGAGAGAGTGTGCGTATGTGCTCATGTATGTGTTCATGTGCTAATTCCTTCCCAAAGCGCAGAGCCCCCCTGCTTTGCTCAGTGTGAAATTGCCAATTTGTACCTCCAAACGACAGCAGAGGAAGTCCGGGAAATCACGGAAGATGCATTAGGTAAATGGAATTGGAATTCAGCACATTAGCTAGGAGCTGACTCGGCAGCCTTTGGAGCTATGGCAGTTGCTGGCTTTGCAGGGGGAAAAAATTCTAGCTTCCTTCAGCACTCCCCAACCCCCAATGCTGTAAACTGGGTACACGATGCAGAAATGGTTGGTAAGTGGATGGAGACTTCTAGGTGTGAGACAGCCAACATACCCTCCAACATTCCACGATGAAAATAGGGACATCCTATCACATTCATTATTATTAGAGGGTATGGAGTTCTGCAACACACACACCTACCTCTTGAGCCAAGGATATAAGTAACATCTGAAGGCGGTCCTGTATAGGGAAGTTTTTTAATGTTCAAATGCTTAATGTCTTATAGTGTTTTTATGTATGTTGGAAGCTGCCCAGAGTGGCTGGGGCAACCCAGTCAGATAGGCAGGGAATGAATGAATAAAACAAAAATAAAATAAATAATGCAAAGCAGTGATAGGGAGCAGGTCTGATACCTTGAGAGGGCCTCCATGTTCAGGAGCAGTGTACCACTCAATGCCACTTGCTTGGGAGCTTCCTTCTGGCACCTGTGGAAGCGGCTTGCTCTCCCTTGAAAGGCCTTTTGACTTGATCCAGCAGGGGGATGCCCTCACAATGTCCTGAGAAGGCAGGCGAAATTGCATCCTTTCCTCTGTTTGCCCTCCAGCCCCAAAGGTCCAGCTTAGGTTTTAACTCCCGGGTTGCACGGGCCATATTGCAGTTAATTCCTGGGCGTCTCTTTCAGGCTCTCCAGGAGAAACTGTGGAATGTCGCAGCCCCGCTGTACTTGAAGCAGAACGCCCTGGCAGCAACCGCTGCAAAACAAGTAAGGCAGGGTAGAAAAAACAAAGACACATTTCACAGAGGCAGAAATCGCTGACCATTTGTAGGCTCCTTGTGTGTGTGTGCGTGTGTGTGTGTTTTTTACTTAATTGTGTGCTATTGGCTTGCAGATTCCAGGAAAGCGAGTGGCCCTGTTGAGAGCTTCCTTTAAAAAAAATAAAAAAATTAAAATCTAATGCTTATAGTAGCACAGAAATGCTAGTATTTTTGTCTCAGTCTGTCTTGAACTAGTTCTGCAGATTCCCATCTGTATGTGCCAGTACCCCGGTGGTAAATCTGTCCAGAATTGAGAACAGTGCTGCTTCCTTGTCTAGATTATGGAAGAAACGTACAAGATGGAGTTCATGTACAGCGGCGTTGAACACAAGCAAGTGGTCATCATCCACCACATGAGGCTGCAGGCGAAAGCCTTGCAGCTGATAGTAACGGTGCGGACTACGAGAGGGTAAGGGAAATCTCCGAGCTTCGGGATGTTCTGGACTTGAACTGCAAGATTTAAATAGCTGGAGGCAAATGATGCGGTTGGGCGTGGAAGGTTCAGAAAACGTTGGATACTGAGCAGCTGGTGGGGTAGAATAGCAGGGATGTTGGGATTAGATCCTGGCGTAAGAGTTGCTTATTATCCCTACATTGCAGATGGGGAGTTGAGGCTGGGAGATAGTGGTTTGCAAAAGCCACTGAACGAGTTTGCCAGTGGTGCAGCTAGATAATTTTAGACCCTGGAGTTAAGTGGCCTGGCCAGGCTGTGTTTGTGTGTTGGGCCTTTAGATGCCCATGTGTGTTACTTCAGTTGTGAAGCCCTCAGTTAATATTTTTCTTCTTCCAATCACCACCATAAGAACATTAGAAGAACCTTGCCACGGGATCAGACTAAAGCGGGCACAGCCCCGTTTTCGAATGTTGTGCGCATGTTTGTGAGCAGAACATAAGCTGAGCAGCACTCTCTATTTCAAGTTTTCCAGCTGCTTCTAAATCTCTGACATGTTGTAGCAACAAACAATCCATTCAGCCAGCTCTGATTTAAAAGAAAGGATTGGAAATAAATACTCTGAGCATGTGCAGAGTTTTTTGGCTGCCCTGATGCCAAGCACGTTTATCTGGACATAAAGCAGCATTTTTTTACTGAAAAATATAATATACCTTTTCAAAGCAGGAATAATAAAATGAGCATCCATAACCATGTTCATGCCTGGCAGGCCACCTAAAGGTAAAGGTAAAGGGACCCCTGACCATTAGGTCCAGTCGTGACCGACTCTGGGGTTGCGCGCTCATCTCGCATTATTGGCCGAGGGAGCCAGCGTATAGCTTCCAGGTCATGTGGCCAGCATGACAAAGCCGCTTCTGGCAAACCAGAGCAGCACATGGAAACGCCGTTTACCTTCCCGCTGTAGCGGTTCCTATTTATCTACTTGCATTTTTGACGTGCTTTCGAACTGCTAGGTTGGCAGGAGCTGGGACCAAGCAACGGGAGCTCACCCCGTCGCAGGGATTCGAACCGCCGACCTTCTGATCAGCAAGCCCTAGGCTCAGTGGTTTAACCACAGCGCCACCTGGGTCCCTTATGGTCACCTACTGACCATAAACACAGCAATAATTTAAGGATGCTGTGGTGACCAGTTGGTCAGCCTGTGCCAGCTGAGATTCTGACCCAGGGCCTGCTTGCTGCTGCCCTTCTTGTCTCCTGCTCTGGGTAGCCATTGGCTGTGGGGCCCTAGACTTTGGTTCTGAGGTCCAGCCTTAGCTGCCCCACTGTGAGCTCAAACTCTGCCATTATGCTAACCAGCCCGTATACTTTCATTCTGGTACGTAACATCTGCATTTTTGTAATGGGCGTTTCCTGCAATGCAAAACACACACAAAATTGTACATTGAAAAGGGCATCAGTTTCATAAACAGCTCTCTGATTTTTTAGAAGACATCTGGAGGCAGCCCTGTACAGGGAAGTTTTTAATGTTTGAGGGGTTTTTTTTGTGTGCTTTTAATATTTTGTTGAAAGCTGCCCAGAGTGGCTGCGGCAACCCGCTCAGATGGACGCCATATAAATAATAAAATGGTTGTTGTTCATTTCCAGAGTGGAACCTCTCTTCGGAATGTGCGAGAAGTTTTTGCAGGAGGTGGACTCTTTTCAGAGGTATGTTTTCTTGTTTCGGGGACTCCGGCTCTGTACATGGGCTCTATCATACCAGACTGCAGGTGGGAACTCAAAAGGACTCAGTGCTCCTCTTTAAAAAAATAAATTAAAAGCTCTTTTTCAGCTCCTTATTGGCAGCTGCGGAGTCTTCATCCAAACAAGCATGGTTGCTTTTTTTCCTGTAGCTGCGCAGCAAGCAAAATCGAAGGCCAACCTTTTCCACCACGGGCTCTTTCCGAGCTTTTACTTTGAAAGGCCCAGGCAAACCATATGGGATTTTCTTGTGGGTGAGACTATAAAGTTGCCCCAGATACGAGTCTAGGGATTCCTTGGGGGGAGGGGCTCCTCTGTGAGCAGAAGGTAGATCAGGATCTGCTTTGCCTGTGCCTCCAAACTTTTACCCACGATCTCTTTTTTTCACAGATGTTTCATTTCTGAGCTCCCTCATATGCAAGACAGTTTTGTGGACAAACTCCTGGACCTGATGCCCAGGCTAGTAACGTCAAAGCCTTCCGAAGTAGTCAAGATTCTGCAGGCAACGTTGCGGCAGAGTTGCTTCCTTTGCCTTCCTCTCCCTGAGAAGGTGAGTATGAAATGCTATATAAGCATACTTTGGAAATTTATTCATAATGGATGTGATGGGATGATCATCGGTTATGTACTTTTTGATGTGTTTTATTTATTGTTGTGTTTGTAATTATATAAATCTTTTCATGTTGTAAGCTGCAGTGGGCATTGTTTTAACTATGGATAATCATATGTACAGTGGTACCTCGACTTGCGAAGACGATCCGTTTCGCGGCGCTCTTCGTAAGTCAAAGTCTTCGGTTGTCGAAGCGCCCGTTCTGCGCATGCGCGGACCGCACGCGCCGCTTCTGCGCAGGTGCAGAACGTGCGCGCGGTGACAAGACTTCCGGGTTTGCCGACTTCGGAAGTCGAGTCATTCGGATGTCGAGGTACCACTGTATTCCTAATACATGTAATCCAAAATATGAAAGGGGGGTGGGTTGCCTGTGAAGAGCACCTCTTTCCTCCTCCCTTCTCAACTAAGCAATCAAACTAGGAAGGTTCTTTCCCCCCATTTTTAAATCAAATTAATAATTAAATCATCCATAATCACCACCTAAACCAAGACGGTGGTTTAATCCCTTTCCGTTTTAATAATACAAATTCTACAAACACCCTCCATATCTCTTCAAAATAATTTTCTCCTACATATTCCCCGTCTTACCTTAATGGCACGTGTTAATTCATTATTAATAGCTCTACCCCATACCTCTTTGTACCATTCTTCCATTTTATATTCTGCTTGCCCCTTCCACTCATGGTTCTAACCATGGTTTCCTACTTCATCCAAAACGGGAAACCATGGTTCCCAGTTGCAAAACAAAGCAGGATATTAAGACGTGGTTTGAAGTTGTGAAGAGTACTAAGGATACTAAGTGGTGATAGTGATAATTTGAACTACATTGTACTACATTTCTAGAGTCCGTTGAAGAAGTTGAAATCTTTTAGGGTCCTGGGCTCCTGTAGCTGTTTTGCTTTGGCCAACCTCGTGCACGGTGCAGCTCCTTCGTTGCAGCCTCTGTAAATTGACAAACGGCTGAATACATTTTTCCAAGCCCAAATAAAAAAGTGTGTGTGTGTGTGGGGATAATAAACAGGAATTTTGAGAAGTATGTGGTGTGGAGGTGTGTATGTGTGATTTGGCATCTTCCTTCTGCAGATCCACCGAGCGACTGCCACCATCATTGAGCCAGCAGGAGAATCCGACAACCCCTTGCGCTTCACGTCGGGATTAGTTGTTGCGCTCGATGTCGATGCAACTCTGGAACACGTGCAGGATCCTCAAGGCACTGTTAAAGTTCAGGTACGGGGAATAAAAACCATTAAGGATCGCCTCAATGGTCGGAACCAGCTTTTATCAACCTGGCACCCTCCAGCTGTTTGGGACTCCAACTCCCATCAGCCCCAGCCATCATGGCCTTTGGTCAGGGATGATGGGAACTGTAGTCTGAAACATCTGGATGGCAGCAGATTGGGGAAGGCTGCCTTAGGCCTATGGATGCGCGTGGGGTATGATGAAGTAGAGACTGGAGCAGCGCCACGCTTTTAGGCGGGTGTGGCTGGGAGAAAAAAACTGTTTCTGTCTGCATTTAAAGGCAAACCTGTTCAATTCGCTTTTTCTGAAACAATAAAAAGGACCAAAACATTTGTATTTCTCCAGATTTTTCAGTGCAGTTCCGCAGCCAAGTAACGTGTACTGGGATAAAACGTGCTTTAGAAATTCAAATGCTAGTGAAAAATAACATGCGCACATTCAGCATAACGGAGAAAGCTGCATTGCAAAAATGTGTATCTTGGGCAAAATTGCACCCAGAAATGTGTTCATGGGCGGCAAAAATGCACACCGAAACACTAATTTTCACGAGGACTTTAAAAACAATACAGTGGTACCTCGACTTACGAGTGCCTTGACTTCCGAAGGTTTCGACTTTCGAAGTCTGCAAACCCGGATGTATTTTCGCCGTGTGTGCGGTCTGCCCATGCGCAGAAGCGGCGCGCACGGTCTGCGCATGCGCAGAATGGGCGCTTCAACTTCCGAAGGTTTCGACTTCCGAAGAGCGCCGCGGAACGGGTCGCCTTCGGAAGTCGAGGTACCACTGTAATTGCAAACTGATGTAGAAATGTGGAGAAGTGTACTTAAGACAGGAAAAACGAGGAAATGAAAGAAACGGAAATGGACAGATTTTCCCATCGCTAGATGTGTGTGTCTGTGGGGGGGTCCTTCTCGCTTCAGCAACTCTCTTTTGCACATTGTTATCTGCAAAGAAAACCCAACGCAAAAACTCCAGGCAGCCACACAGAAGCTCATGATCCATTACTGAGGGAAGAGTACCTGACCTTGGGGAGGCTGGGCTAAAACTGTGTCGTAGTCCCCCTTTCAGTGTGCACACGATTATGCCCTACATAATGCGAGTAACATTTGCATAGGGCTACCGTGATCCTGACTCCCTGGGCCTCAGCACTGACAAATCCCACTCTTCCCTTCCAGGTCGTATATCCCGACGGGCAGGCGCAGCTCATCCATCCTAAACCGGCAGACTTTCGAAACCCCGCTCCTGGAAGGCACCGGTTAATTACTCAGGTTTACCTCTCTCACACTGCCTGGACAGGTAAGGAGGATGCTAGATCCAGTGGATCTTCGCTTCTGCACGGGGAAGTCTTTACGGTGCAGGTTTCGCTTGAGCACTTCCAGAACCTTTGGGGTTCTGTGGCTTCTTTCTACTGCTGGCGGCGGGCAGAAACCAATGCAGCAAGTCGCCAGAAAAGGCACACGTTATACGATGGGTTGAATTAACCGCCCGTCTCCTAGAAAACGCCATGCATTCAGTGCTAGAGAAAGATTTCAACGTGGTTCAAACTATAGGAGCTCGCTCTTGTTGGCTCAACAGTTTATATAGAACAATAGGCAAATGCTTGTTAAAAAAACAAACCAGACTAGAATAATTTAAAGTTTGTGATACAGTGCTTCATGTATGGAGAAGCTACAGCCTTCCAGATAATAATAATAATAATAATAATAATAATAATAATAATAATAATAATAATTTATTATTTATACCCCACCCATCTGGCTGGGTTTTCCCCAGCCACTCTGGGCGGCTTACAACAGAAAAATGAAATAAAACAATTAAACATTAAAAGCCTCCCTAAACAGGGCTGCCTTCAGATGTCTTCTAAAAATCTGGTAGCTGTTTTTCTCTTTGACATCTGATGGGAGGGCGTTCCACAGGGCAGGCGCCACCACCGAGAAGGCCCTCTGCCTGGTTCCCTGCAACTTGGCTTCTCGCAACGAGGGAACCGTCAGAAGGCCCTCGGTGCTGGACCTCAGTGTCCGGGCAGAATGATGGAGGTGGAGACGCTCCTTCAGGTATACTGGACCGAGGCCATTTAGGGCTTGCAGGGAGGTAACCGCCAGAAGGCCCTTAGCGCTGAACCTCAGTGGAACTGAACAATGGGGGTGGAGATGCTCCCTCAGGTTCCACCACCCCTGCCATACTGCGTGTTGCACTCAATCTGTAGTTTTAAGACACGGGTGCCTAACTTTTGTTTTTGACCTTAAGTCTGCCTGCACTGGAGATCAGCTGCCAGAAACCGCAGGAGGGGGGAGCGCTGTTGCTCTCAGGCCCTGCTTGCAGGCTTTCCTCAAGCACCTGTTGGACACGGTGAAAGCAGGATGCTGGACTAGGTAGTCTAACCTGGCAGGACTCTACTTAGCTTCTTATAACTCGCTCCCTTTTTACACCCCCAGAGCCCTGTCAGATCGAAGTGCGGCTGCTGCTGGCATACGGTTCGGATCGAAACAAAACATCCGCGAGGCTCTCGCGCACCACCTGGGGAGACAGTCTGGATCTGCCCCCCCAGGCCGAGAACGGCATCGAAGGAACCATCCCTTTCAGCAAGCCTGTCAAAGTTTACATCATGCCCAAGCCAGCCAGGCGGTGATGGCTGCCGTTGAAAAGACCCTTTTTTATTGGTAGGATTCCTGGGGGAGATCTGAGACCCTTCCAAGCTCGGTTGGCACACGGAAGATCAAGGTGGGACTGCAGCGCAAGGGGGGGGGGAAATCACCCTTAAAATCGAGCGGTTTTGCCTTCGAAATGTTTCCTGGCTGGCAGAAATTGAGACACCCCTGGATTGAATCAACCACCAAGCCGGCTTCCCATCTGACTGATCGTCAGAGCTGCTGCGAATACACAGAAGGCTTTCTGGGTGCCACAGAGCTGCTAAGGGGTTCATGGCTCTTCCACACTTTCCAAAACTCACGAGGCCACAGGCCCAGCCCCCTATCGAGGAGGAAACACATGGCTGGCAGGATGCTGTGGGCAGTGGCTCAGCAACAGCCAAGGGCTTCTGGCATCCGCCATTGAGGAAAGTCCAGGAGCCGATTGTTTTTCTGTGCCTGCTGTATATATATTAAATTGGGAAGGGACAGTTCTTTTCCTGTGAGCTGATAACTGTCTACAGCAGTCTTCCTTGAGAACAACTCCCTTATCTTAAAAGTGTGGTTCATAGCCTCTCCTGCCACTGGGACCGCCATTAATTTATTCAAGGCTCTCTGATTTTTAAACATGTGCCACTGTGCCTTGCAATGTAGCTGGGGCCTGCTGCAAGCAACGTCCCTTTGGTTAGCCGTGCCATTTTGGTTATTTCATAAATGCATTTAAGTAATAATAAACATCTGCACCCAGTTATCCAGGTATGGAATGGACTAGCAGTTTAAATAGCATGGGCCTCTGGTCATGCAGGTTGACCCCGACGTCTGAAGGCATAAATGGACATGTTATCTCCCTCATCCCCAGAGCAGGCTCCTACTCTACCATTAACTTAAAACTGTTTCTCAAACTTGGGTCCCCAGAGGCTGTTGGACTACAACTCCCATCATCCCTGACCACTGGTCTTGCCAGCTAGGGATGATGGGAGCTAGGGATGATGAAATTAATGTCCATTGCTAACTTGGATCCACAAGTTTCATTGGGTGTCCTATATGAGTTACGACCAGCATTGGAAACAGCCCATTGTAATGGATTGCTTTGAAGTCATTTCTGCACCAGGTAAAGCAAATTTTAGCCCCACAATCTTCCCCACCTGTCCCTTATTTTCCCTGACCAAAGGTGGCAACGCCATGCTTGCGGGTTTCTCCAAGGACATCTGGTTGGCCACCGTGAGAACGGGATGCTGGACTAGACAGGCCGTTGGCCTGATCCAGCAGGACTCTTTAATATTCAGGAATCCTGAACTGAAGTTGCAAGGCACTCTTGGCTGTGCGGGTGCACAACTGCTGCCCACTTTTAAAAACTTTTGACTCCTAAGCTAGTGAAATTCAGTGTTTGTGGTTTCGTTTTGAAAGCTTTCAAGACTTGGCACACAGCGACGCACACAGAATGCCTGCTGACCCAAAACGGCTCTCTTTTATTCACATGAAGGCACAAGACGGTGGAAGGGGAGAGGTTAGCTTCATCTCTCTAAGCAGGCTTTGCCAACCTGGTGCCCGCAGAAAGCCTCACAGGGGCTTTGTGGGAGCTGAAACCCAAATCATCTGGGGGGACACCAAGTTGGGGAAGTTTGCTCTAGCAGGTGGAATGGAAGACCCCACCCACTTTGGCCCCTTTGGTGGCCAAAGCGTTGTACTCTTTCACAGCTTTCTCCGTCTGCAGGACCAGCACATCGATCCCATGGCTCTTCAGGTAGTCCACGGTGGATGACGGCACCTTGAGAAATCAGGAAGAGAAAGGAGTCAGGGAGGAGTCTCTTCTTGCACACAAGCTGTAACTTCATTGCTAACATGCGTGAAACCCAGTTAGCGGCTCCTTTGCTCTTTTTTATGCTTTGAAATACACGCAGCAACTGTTTTGCGCGCATCCTATTGATTCACAACTGCCGATGCGCAAGTCCTTTTTAGGGCAGGGCAATACAGTGGTACCTCTACTTACAAATAACTCTACTTACAATTTTTTGTACTTACAAATAGAGCTCCGTCCGCCATCTTGGATGCGGTTTAGATAGATAGGGTTGCTTCGACTCACAATTTTTTTCTCCCAATGCATTCCTATGGGATTCGACTTACATTTTTTTTCGACTTACAAATGTGTGTTTGGAACGCATTAAATTCGTAAGTAGAGGTACCACTGTATATCAATATATTGACCCAAACCAGCCTGAAGTCCCTATCGTAATATCAAGTTTCATAATCTTGGGCCTGGCAATATATCACAAATCATGATGTGTGTGTGTGTGTGTGTGTGTGTGTGCGCGCGCGCGCTATGCAAAAATCACAATGTGGGAAAAACTCTGAAGCCAAGCCGATGCTTCTCTCTGTTCCTGCAGCCCCTGTGAACTCTGTCAACTCAGCTCTCCCCCTGCCTCCTGCAGGGAGCACAAATCACAAGAGCAGGTGTTGGCTGAAATCACGATGCAGGAAAAATCATGAAGTCAGCCAATGCCTCTACATAGTGCCATCCTTATTTCAGACATCGTGATAAACAGTCGTACCTTGGAAGTCAAACCGTCCTGGAAGTCCATTTGGCTTCCGAAACGTTCAAAAACCCAAGAGTGGCTTCTGATTGGCTACAGGAAGCTCCTGCAGCCAACCGGAAGCCCCGTCGGACGTTCGGCTTCTGAAAGGACGTTCAAAAACTGGAACACTCACTTCCGGGTTTCGATCATCCGGGAGCTGGACTGTTCGACTCCCAAGGTGTTCGGGAGCCAAGATACAAATGCATCAGTATATTGGGATGTTTAGCTGCTGATATATTGCGATGCTGAAAACCAGATATTGCCCAGCCCCTAGTCCCTGGAATGGGGCAGAACCCCCTTCCACTGAAATGGTTGCTGCCTGTGTGCATAAATCACAGTTCACATAAATAAATGACTTTCAAGTCTGATGTTTCCAAAATGCATTGCAGTAATTTGCAACAACCACCACCCAACTTTCAACAGACTCTGTGTCATAAAACATGCCATTCCTCTTAGGAATCAAATCTGTCTTGTGTCTCTATATGTCAATTTCGGCTAGTTCAAGATACAGTATTCCCGTAGCCATTCCCACATCGTTGGAACCTGGGCAGAGTGAGCCAGGAGGTATTAAACACCACCTGAAAACTCTTGGTTTTATTTATCTATAAAAAAAAATCATAAAAATCTGTATCATAAAAATATATTGCAGCGACTTACAGCAATATTAAAGCATAAGACAATAAAATCCTGCTGCCCAGTCTTCGTTGACCATCTTAGCTGGTTTTCAAGGAAGAAACTTCCTAGCAAGTACCTGCAAGGCTTCGCTCATGCCACGGCCGATCACTAACGTCTTGGCACCCTTTCGAACAACTTCTTCCACATCTGCGGGCTGCACTCCTGGAACATGCTGTGTTTGGAATTAAGGGGAAAGGCGTTCAATAATAAGGGTCTTTTACGCCTTGGGACACACCCCGCCTGGAGCCCTGTGCCCAGTTCTGGGCGCCACAATTTAAGAAGGAAGTTGACAAGCTGGAACGTGTGCAGAGGAGGGCAACCAAAATGATCCAGGGTCTAGAAACTAAGCCTTATGAGGAACGGTTGAAGGAGTTGGGTATGTTTAGCCGTCTTCGAATATCTAAAGAACTGTCATGTGGAAGATGGAGCAAGCTTATTTTCTGCCCTGGAGAGAAGTTATAAGAAAGGAGATTTTTTTTACTCAAGATTATGAACATTCTGAGGGTAAGAGATGTTTGTGGAATACATGACCTCGGAAGTTGGTGAGCTCACCTTTTTTGGTGGTTTTTTAAAAAGAGGTTGAATGACCGCCTTGTCAGGGACTCTTTTGTTGTGATTCCTGCATTGCAGGGGGTTGGACTAGATGACCCTTTGGATCCCTTCCAACACTACGATCTTACGATTTATTATTAATAACAATTATATTTCATGAGTCACTTGATACTAGAAAGTCTCAAAACGAGATAAAATACAAACCAAGAGGATCAATTGAAATCTAGAAAATCTAAAACGGCACCCAAGACAAAATTCCTAAAATGATCATCTGACAATTCCGTGACAAATATAAGTCTTTGCACCAATTGAAATCCTTAGTTCTCCTTCTCCACCAGACCCTTTCCTCCCTCTTGTATTGTGTTGAGGTGAACTGGATGCCATCATTTTGCATTGCGGGTAAATGGGCAGAAAAGCAGTATACAAATGTTGTAAATGAAATCTAGAAGTTATGGGTATCAGCTGTGTGATCTAGCATTATATGTGTTTAAACACATGGATGGCACAGTGTGTCTATATCCCCGAAGAGCATAAAAGATGCTGGCTTCCTACAAAACTTAATTTTCATTTGTTTGTTCTTTAAAACAAAGTCTTCAGCCCTCGTGGTTCCAGAGATAGGACAGCTCAGCTACTCTTAAGAGGCTGAGGAGCAGAAAACAGCTATTGTACGAGCACTTGTCTGCTTTAGTGTTTTCTAATCTTACAGGACAATCCTGCACAAAGGAGCTCCACTGAATTCAGCTGGATTTTCACCCCTCTGGGGGAACTAGATTTTCCTTAACTTGACAAAGCTACACCCCAAGCTCTTTACACTTGCATATTCCACTTCCCTTAAACTGGCGCTGCACCCACGGTTTTTCGAACAGCCTCTTGCTCAACAAAAACGACCTTGGGGGCAGGGCACTAATTATGGTATACTAAGGCAGACATCTGATCACTGCAGATGGTGACAGCAGTCACGAAATTAAAAGACGTTTGCTTCTTGGGAGAAGCGATGACAAACCTAGAAAGCATCTTAAAAAGCAGAGACCTTGCCAACAAAGGTCCGTATAGTTAAAGCTATGGTTTTCCCAGTAGTGATGTATGGAAGTGAGAGCTGGACCATAAAGAAGGCTGATCGCCGAAGAATTGATGCTTTTGAATTATGGTGCTGGAGGAGACTCTTGAGAGCCCCATGGACTGCAAGAAGATCAAACCTATCCATTCTGAAGGAAACCAGCCCTGAGTACTCACTGGAAGGACAGATCCTGAAGCTGAGGCTCCAATACTTTGGCCACCTCATGAGAAGAGAAGACTCCCTGGAAAAGACCCTGATGCTGGGAAAGATGGAGGGTACTAGGAGAAGGGGACGTCAGAGGACGAGATGGTTGGACAGTGTTCTCGAAGCTACGAACATGAGTTTGACCAAACTGCGGGAGGCAGAGGAAGACAGGAGTGCCTGGCGTGCTATGGTCCATGGGGTCACGAAGAGTCGGACACGACTAAACAACAACAACAAAGATGAAGAAGAGAAGAAGAGTTTGGATTTGATATCCCGCTTTATCACTACCCGAAGGAGTCTCAAAGCGGCTAACAATCTCCTTTCCCCTCCTTCCCCAAAACAGACACCCTGTGAGGTGGGTGGGGCTGAGAGACTTCAGAGAAGTGTGACTAGCCCAAGGTCACCCAGCAGCTGCATGTGGAGGAGCGGAGACGCGAACCCGGTTCCCCAGATTACGAGTCTACCGCTCCTAACCAATACACCACACTGGCAGACAGGCATGTCCTTTTCATCTCAGTTGTTACTTCTGCTAAACTCGAAGTTGCAACTTAAATCTGTGTAATAAGTGGACGGCTGGCAGCCATCCACGGTCTGTGAAGTTTGCAGGCAAGACGTTTGCACACAATGCACAGCTGTTCCAAATAGACTTCCCAGCATTTGCCAGACTATTTTTAGCTTCCGACAGAAGCTTTGCAGCGTTTTTTTTGTTTTGTAACTACCCCGCAGCCTAAGAACTTCTGGCTTCTGTCCAAATGGGCGGTTTCGTTCAAGGTGCAGGTAGGCATCATCGACATTTTATCCGCCTCCCAGATAAGGCCTTTTTGCGGTCAAGTATTTCCCCCTATCCTGCTAAGGGTGGACCGCAGTTGTGAAAGCGATAAATTCACTTGGTTTAACCCAGCTGGGGACAGATTATCTTTGCAACGGGCAACATGCAAGAGGACAGGCATGCAGAATAATTCAAATTGTGATTTGCCTGGCAGACAGAAGGAGGGAGAGAGAGGTTTTTCTTCCCCTGTAGTTTTTTTTTTTAAAAAAGGCCCAACCCCAAACACTCTGGAACACTTCTAATGGTGGTCACATGACAACCCCAACAAAAGAAAAAGGAGGTCTGGGTTTACTGTAATTACAGTAATTGGCTGGTGAAAGGTTCTGCTGCCAGCAAGGAGCACTCTGGAAACAGCAGTGCCGTGAAAGAAGAAGAAAGAGAGGATTTTATTTCCAGGCAGCACAAAAGACTTGCCCTGATGTTGTGTGTGTATGTGGTGCTGGGTGGGTGGGTGTCTAACATGTCTTAGCAAAACAGTATTTTTATTTTCTTTTAGAGGGAGAAAGGGTTGCGGGGAGAACCCAGACAACAGCCAAAGTCTTTTTAGAAAATAGGACCTCGAGGTGAGCTGAAGTGGGCACTCCAAGTTGCAATTGCTCAGTCTGGAGTGAAGGGGCAGAGGGAGACAAATGGGTTCATGAGAACTGTGGCAGCTTAGTCTTCTTTTAAAAAAATATGTAAAGTAAAAATACGGTAGTAGCTGCTGTGAAAACAGTGAGAGAATTCCCTTCTTCTATCCCCACACCACCCCCACTGCTGCAAAGGTCTATTCTATTGTTTTAGATCAGGCACGTCCAACAGGTAGATTGTAATCTACCGGTAGATTACTGGACGTCTGTGGTAGATCACTAGTAGATCACTGGCTCTCCCCAAAGAAACTCATCAACTTTGGCTCCCCTTAAAAAAAATCTCAACAACTTTCCCCATCACCCCTAAAAAAAGGGGTTTTCCTTATCCCTAAAAAAACTCAACAACTTTGACCTGAATCCCTAAAAAACGGGGCTTTCCTTCCTAAAAAAAAAAAAGCTCAACTTTGACCTGAACCCTGCAAAAGGGGGTAGATCACTGCCAGTTTTTAACTGTGTGAGTAGATCGCGGTCTCTTGGGAGTTGGCCACCCCTGTTTTAGATGAAACCCACAGCACATTAAAGGTAACGGTAAAGGTAAAGATACCCCTGACCGTTAGGTCTAGTTGCGGACGACCCTGGTGTTGCGTGCTCATCTCGCTCTATAGGCTAAGGGAGCCGGCATACAGCTCCCGGGTCATGTGGCCAGCATGACAAAGCCACTTCTGGCGAACCAGAGCAGCGCACGGAAACACCGTTTACCTTCCTGCCGGAGTGCTACCTATTTATCTACTTGCACTTCGATGCGCTTTCGAACTGCTAGGTTGGCAGGAGCTGGGACCAAGCAACGGGAGCTCACCCCGTCGCGGGGATTTGAACTGCCGACCTTCTGATTGGCATGCCCTACGCTCTGGTTTAGACCATAGCACCACCCGCGTCCCTACAGCACATTAGGGCAGTTCATAAAAACTATAAAAACTGCTCCAAAGGTCTTATCTTACTAAACCAGGGATTATATAGCTATATCTGAAATTTCATACATATCGGTTAATATCTTGACCCTGCTCCACTGAACTGAAATTTCAGTCTTCACGACATAGGAAAACGGCCAAGTAAACAGCTATTTCTATGCCATGTGCAATTTCATAAATTTCAGCTAGGTCGACGAATACCTGCCTTTTCTCTAAACTCAAAGGCCCAAATGCCTCAACCTTTTCTCACAGGGGAGTCACTCCACCCACTTTGAGTGCCCTTTTCTGAACCTCTTCCAAGGACTTGGCTACATTAGCGAAAATAAAGTGTTATAAACGTGTTGCAACACTGCAACACCAGATGGCACTGTAGAGCTGAAATGGGAACTCTATGAAAACGGGGCTTATTTCAGAACGTTTTCAGAGTGTTGTTTTTTTTGCTGTGTAGATGCAGCCCAAGTCTACAATACCCAAGTGGCCCCCAGATAACTAAGAAGAGGGTGAGCAAAGGCACGTACGTCAGTTCCCGTCTCTCTCCAGTCCCATGTCCGACTGCCCCCAGGCCAGACTTTACAGTCCTTGTAAGTTGTGGAACAGCCTTTGACAGTCATCCGGCCCCACGAGAGAGAGGCAATTTCAGGAGAGGACATCTTCAAATAGATTTTGACTGTCTGAAAGATAAGAAACTGAACATGAGAACAGCCTAGTGCTCTAACAGTGGTTTTAGGTATATATATGTATTCATTGAATTTTCTGCTTTATAATTTAAAGTATTCATTTTTACATCCTTAATATATCTATGACTTCTTCTCTTTCCATGGTTCATTTTACATATCATAAATCCCTGCATATTTTACACAAACTATACTATTCAGTATTCCATTATTGCATCCATCAAAACTTATTTATACTGTCGGATTTATCTTAATGCTGCCAGCATTTTCAGCTGTACACAATTATTTCCCATATATTCAATAAACGTTTCCCAATCTTCTCTAAACGTATGTTCTTGTTCTCTTATTCTATATGTTAAGTCTGCGAGTTGGGCATATTCTGTCAACTTCAGTTGCCATTCTTCTTTGGTTGGGACCTCGTTCGTTTTCCATTTTGGGGCTAACAAAACATGGGCTGCAGTAGCGGCATACATAAATAACCTTTTCCGACACCTGGGAATTTCCGTCTTAATTATCCCTGGTCAGAAAGGACTCTGTTTTGAGGGGGAGAAAGTACTTTAACATTTTTTTTCAATTCATTATGGATCATTTCCCGATCTAACTGTGGTTTTAAAAGCCATCAAGAAAAGGCAGTAGACTCTTGTGGGGGTGTGAGCGAGGGAGCCATTCCCTATCGGGGGACCCCTATTTTCAGGTAAAGGGTTTCACCCCAAAATCATTATGGGATATAGTCTAATCCAGGGGTGGCCAACTCCCAAGAGACTGCGACCTACTCACATGGTTATAAACTGGCAGTGATCGACTCCCTTTTGGGGGGTTCAGGTCGAAGCTGTTGAGCTTTTTTAGGGAAGAGGAAAGCCCTGTTTTTTGAGGGTGCAGGCCATAAATGTTGAGCTTTGTTTAGAGGAGCCAATGTTGTTGACCTTCTTTGGTGGGAGCCAGTAATCTACCAGTGATCTACCACAGGCGTCCAGTAGTGATCTGCCGGTAGATCGCGGATCACGATCTACCTGTTGGACATGCATGGTTTAATCAATGCACACCTGTGAGGACATGAGTGTTCTTCTCATTACCCTAAAGCTGGGATGGGAAGCCTCTGGCTCAAGGACCAAATGCAGCCTCGCCAGTTCTCTCTCTCTGAACTCGGTGTCTCACCTTAAGCCACACAGCCCCATTGGTCCTTCAGAGGAGTGTTTTTGCCTGGCTGGACTGTGTCCTCAAACTCTGATGAGGCTTCTCGCTTGTCAGGTGTGTGTGTACAGAAACTAGCATACTACACAAAGGACAGAAGTATCTGCAAGAGTAAACTGCAAGAGAAAATGAGTGGCAGAAGGGAGACGCTGAGTGTCGAAGCGATGATTCTTCAGCATCCATTTCATTGAATTGGTCATGCTGTTCGGATGCCCAATTATCGTCTTCCAAAGCAACTACTCTATTCCCAACTTAAAAATGGTAAGCATAATTCCAGTGGACAAAAAAGGAGTTTTAAAGATGCTCTCATGGCAAATCCTTAAAAACGTAGTATAAACACTGACAGCTGGGGGACACTGGCCTGTGAGGGCTTCAATTGGAGAAAAAAGAACCTTAAATACTGGATACAGGTAGGTAGCCGTGTTGGTCTGGATCGAAGTAAAATAATAAAAAAAAAAAATTCCTTCAGCAGCACCTTAAAGACCAACTAAGTTTTTATTTTGGTATGAGCTTTCGTGTGCATGCACACTTCTTCAGATACAGTGAAAAGTATCTGAAGAAGTGTGCATGCACTGTATCTGAAGAAGTGTGCATGCACACGAAAGCTCATACCAAAATAAAAACTTAGTTGGTCTTTAAGGTGCTGCTGAAGGAATTTTTAAATACTGGAATTTTCTCTTTCTCTCTCTCACCCCCCCCTTGGGGTTGCGGGCCTCTGATCCCCCTTCCTTTTGTTGCTCCAAGTCTGAACACGAAGTATCCTACAACTTTAAATGGTCATGGCTTTCCCGAAAGAATTTTGAGAGATGTGGTTTGCTAAGGTGGTGCTGTGGTCTAAACCACTGAGCCTCTTTGGCTTGCCGATCAGAAGGTCGGCAGTTTGAATCCCCATGACGGGGTTAGCTCCCGTTGTTCAGTCCCTGCTCCTGCCAACCTAGCAGTTCAAAAGCACATCAAGTGCAAGTAGATAAATAGGTACTGCTCTGGCGGGAAGGTAAACGGCGTTTCCGTGCACTGCTCTGGTTTGCCAGAAGTGGCTTAGTCGTGCTGGCTTAGTCCACATGACCCAGAAGCTGTTTGCGGACAAACGCTGGCTCCCTTGGCCAGTAAAATGAGATGAGCGCCGCAACCCGAGAGTCATCAGCAACTGGACTTAACCGTCAGGGGTCCCTTTACCTTTAAAGGGTGCTAAGAGCTACAATTCCCAGAGTACTGGGAAAACAGATTGATTGTTAAACCACTCGGGGAACTGTAGCCCTGTGAGGGGAAAACCTTGGAACTCGCAGCATCCTTAACAAACTACAGTTCCCAGGATTATTTGAGGGGAAGCCATTACTTTTAAAGTGGTATGGTACTCCTTTAAGTGCATACTTCCGCAATGCTTACATAAATAAAAACGATTTCTATTCCACGCCAAGCGAGCGGCAGGAGCCTCTGACTCCTGGAAAAGCAGCCAAACCCCACTGCTCAAAGCAGCTCAGTGCTTTTGCTTTAGCTAAATCTGGAGTCTCAGTCCAAGGTGCGGTTTACGACACACCCCTATGGTTCTTTAAATTGTTCAGGTTTTTCTCCTGATAAATCCTTTGCAAGGAGATCACTGCCACCATTAAAAAAACAACAACAACGAACAACTCACCTCCCTCTCTTCCTTCATATATAAGCGAAGTCTGGATTAACAGATATTTCCCCCCCCCCCTAGCAGGAATGCCTGCTGACAGGGGCACAAAGGATCAAATAACGCAAGGCGAACCTTTCCACCTCGTCTTATCGCCAAGAGTGGACTCCAACACGCTGCTTCAAAATGCCAAGCCAAGAAGAATCAGCACTAAGGGTCTGGATGCATCAAAGATTGCCTGCCCACCCAGCATGAGAAAAGTGTGTTTTCGCGCGCTCTTCCCCCCACGCTGCCAAATTAATGAGCAAGAACCATTAGGGTATACTGCATGCTTAATCCTATGGACACAAAAGCAGAATGTAACAGAATAATTTATTTTTTTAAAGACATGTTTGGTGGCAAAAGAGCATGGATAGCAGCTAAGCTTTAATTTAAAATAACAACACTCTTTTTTAGTAGAGATGCAACTGGAAACTATGGTTTAGTATTGGAAAAGGTCCGGAAACTGCTGTTGGTTCAAACTAGGACTGGATTAACAGTCCATTTCTAGACCCAAAGGGCTGCTTCTTACCCATCTGCTTCAGAAGCAAAGCAAAATTAACATTCATTGCACCACCCACTTGAACCTCTGGACTCTGCAAGGCTGCTCAGAAAGGAATGTGGCCCTCACTGCTGAAGAAGGTTTCCTTTTCCTTCTGTAAGGCCTTAAACAGCTCAGGAGGACCAAGTTATCCGAAATGGTTCCTCTTTCTGCATATGTCTACCTGAACTTTAAGATCCTCTTTGAAGGAATTGCTCCAAATCCTGCTCCTGTGTAGAAGTGTGTTGCTATGAAGAAGGGGCCTTTTAGGTTCCAGCTCCGATGGCGCACTCTTTATCACCTTTGTGCAGCCAGGTAAAGACTTCTAAATTCACGCAGGGTTTTTAGTTGTCATTTTAACGTTCAGTTGTAGTTTAGCATAGTAGTTTCCTGCTCTGTGAACAAGCCGTTTCAAGCCTAGGATCATGTGTCCCCCACTGCACAGCAGCAAGGAAGAGATGGAAGGTTTCTGCTTATGGTGTCAAACTAACCATAGTTCCCTGTGACACCCAAATTCAGGAAACTGTGGGTTGTTTACAAACCAAGTCCTGAAACCACCAATCAAATGTGAGTTGTTCTAACCAAATAAGCTTTCTACAAAGCACAGTCATGGGCAATTGTGATTTGATTAAAACCAGAAGGCGGCATTTCTGGTCTCTCACATCTGATGTGCGAAAGAAGAGAAGGAAAATAACAAGCACGCAAAAGCCCAAGGTTCATTGCTGGTCACTCACAAAGTAACAAACTGTTATTTTCTGTAGCCTGAGAGCGGGAAAACCATGTCCATGACCAAAAGATGGGATATAAATTAAAACAAGTAAGGCTGGCAAATAGACCACACCTTTAGCATCACTGCTGCACGCCCTTTGCACAGAGTATCCAAAAGGCCAGAAGCAGTGCAAGAACATTCTACCCTGCCTTTTAATCAAACAGACTGAAGGGGCGTTTCTCAAGGACCAGTTCTAGATAGAGAAGATATTTATTTGCATCAGCCCTGGGCCTTTGCAACTTGAGTATAATACACAAACATACCATAGGAGCCAACTCCAGGGGTCTGTGGATGCTTGGGCACCCAAAATAATATAATTGTGGGAGCCGGGCACCCAGAGTGTCAATGAGAAAAGCCGGCAGGCGGCAATGCCGCTGAGAGAGAAGCAATTCAGTTCCATCCTCTGCAGCCAGCCAGCGAGGCACCCTTTTCTGGAGGGTGGGGTTCGGATCCAGAGGCAGTCTCTCTATGTGCAGGTGTGTGTGTGTGTGTGTGTGATGTTGCACATCTGCATTGTGGCAGCGGGCACCCACAACCCTGAGGGCGAGATGGCACCCCTGAAACATGCATAAACACAACTACGCAGATAAAACCACCAAATGCAATTAGAACATACACGTTTTGTAGTACACTTGGTACACAAAATATGAACATAAGAATGCCAATATCCCTATTTACAGGTAGGTAGCCGTGTTGATATGCCATAGTCGAAACAAAAAAAAAAATTCTTCCAGTAGCACCTTAGAGACCAACTAAGTTTGTTATTGGTATGAGCTTTCATGTGCACGCAATACCATTAACAAACTTAGTTGTTCTCTAAGGTGCTACTGGGAATTATGGTGCTGGAGGAGACTCTTGAGAGTCCCATGGACTGCAAGAAGATCAAACCGATCCATTCTGAAGGAAACCAGCCCTGAGTGCTCACTGGAAGGACAGATCCTGAAGCTGAGGCTCCAATACTTTGGCCACCTCATGAGAAGAGAAGACTCCCTGGAAAAGACCCTGATGTTGGGAAAGATGGGGGGCACTAGGAGAAGGGGACGACAGAGGACGAGATGGTTGGACAGTGTTCTCGAAGCTACGAACATGAGTTTGACCAAACTGCGGGAGGCAGCGCAAGACAGGAGTGCCTGGCGTGCTCTGGTCCATGGGGTCACGAAGAGTCGGACACGACTAAACGACTAAACAACAACAATGCTTCTATTGAAGTGGACTCTGGACAGTGAAAGCTTATACCCCACAATAAAATGTGTTAACCTTTAATAGGTGCCACAAAGCTTACTATGAAGATGGAGGTGGAGAATTTCTTGTTCCAAAAGGCTTTGGGGAACTGAGTGCTTTTAAAGAAAGGGCTTGTGCCATGCTGTTTTAATAATAATAATAATAATAATAATAATAATAATAATAATAGCAGCACTAGATCATAACTCTGGTAAGTCCTATTCATGTTTGTCTTTGAGGTGCCACAAAGCACTTTACAAAGAATTAAGCGAAGTTATTTGAGAGGTTTCTCCCCGCCCCGCCCCGCGAGATCTCAGGTAAATATCCTATTAAACCCTCCGAACACCAAAGGGGTGCATGGAAATGAGCCGTTCCATTTATCCTCCCGCAGAACCACTCTCACTGCAGGGCCAGCGGTAATTTCACCCCCACCCCCCGCACACAGTGGTCCAGTCCGCTCCCCTCCAAACCTTACCTGCGCTGACCAACAACCTGCCTTTCTTCCCCTCCCCTCCTTTACTCTGGCGGGACGCGCCCCCTGCCGCCCATCATTGGACGTAGCCGCTATACAGACGCGGCCCGCGCCCACTGACAAGCACCGCTTCCTCACGCCCACTTCTCCCCTTCGGCCACGCCCCCTTTACTGAGGAGCTACAGCCGCTTCCCTCCGCCCCCCCTCCCCTCCTTTTATTATTATTATTATGGCCGCCACACACCTTTCCCAAGCCTCCGCCGCGATTGGCCGGGGCGGCGTTCTATCCCCGCCCCCGCTCCTATCTCGCCCGCCCTCCCTCTCCAACCCCGGGAGCCCTCCCCCTCCGCAGCCTCGTTTTGGTTCCTGCGTTCCCTCAACCACAGGGAAAACAACAAGCGCGGGGTTTCCTAGAAGGGGCCCGGGCCGCTCTTTCCCCCACCGTCCTCCTTCTCTTGGAGCGTACCGTCTCGTCTCCTCTGCGCGACGCATGCCGGGATGGCGCGCTCCGCCCGCAGCGCCCCCTGCCGGTCTCCCTCGCTCCGCCCCTCTCTCCCCCCTCCCTTCTCCTTCTCCATCCATCCTCTCAGGTTCCAAGATGGCGGCGGCGGCGGCGGCTCCCCCATCCCCTCCTCCTCCGCCTCCTCCTCCCCCTGCCGCCGCGCCGACGGAGGGCCCGTCCTGCCCCGGCTCGTGGCCCAACTTCGCCGTCATCTGCTCCTTCCTGGAGAGATACGGCGCCCTCCTCGACCTGCCCGAGCTGCCCTTCCCGGAGCTGGAGCGGGTCCTGCAGGAGCCCGGCGAGCAGGGTGAGGGCCTCCGCTTTCTCCTCAGGGCCGCGCTGCGGGGTGGGGGGGAGCGCTCGCTGGGAACCTCGGGGGAAGGTTTCGGGTCCCTGTCCCCCCGCACACACAACAAACTGCCCCGGGAGGCCTTTATTTCCGCCCCCTCCTCTTCCACCACAAAGCAGGGCCCGACTCCGTCCATCCCCACAGCAGGGGGAGGTTTCTCCCCTTCCTTAGGGGACCCTACGAGGGGGTGGGGAGGCGACGTCTCTCTTCTCCATTAGCCCCCCCCGCCACTCTTATTCCTAATCAGGCCCCTCCCACTCGCAATGGGAATCTCCCTCTCCTCTTCCCCCGATTTGGGATGTTATTTGGAGGGGGGGAAGGGGAGTAGGAGGGATACCGCCCCCCACCCCAGTTCCCAGGTTTGCGTCATGTGTCTGTTTGCGGTGGGAGAGGGGGGCGGCCGCCCTTCTTATTCCTGCCCCTTCTCTTTCCTCTCCCGCGAGATTCGTTTGTGCAGTGCCTGGCATAAGCAGAAGCTAAAAGGGGAGGTCCCTGCCCGCGAGAGGCTTGCAGTTAAGATTCCTGCAGAGGGAATGTGGGGCGGGATGGAAGGCGGTGAGGAGATGATGAGGAGGGTTATTGGATTTGATCTCCTTTTTGTTATTTATTTATTTTTATTTCGTATTTTTATGTTGCAAACCGCCCATAGTAGCAGTATTAATCATATGTGTGTGTGTATCAGTGATGTGGGGTAGGGTTCGTTTGGTTTGGGAAAAGAGAATAAAGGCCAATTTTCCTTGGGATCTGGGAAAGGTGTTGTTTGATCTTCTAGGGAACCTTGCAAGTTCTGTCCTGATCCTAGATCAGGGGTCAGCAAACTTTTTCAGCAGGGGGTCAGTCCACTGTCCCTCAGACCTTGTGGGGGGGGGGGCGGACAATATTTTGAAAAAATAATAATGAATGAATTCCTATGCTGCACAAATAACCCGGAGATGCATTTTAAATAAAAAGACACTTTCTACTCATGTAAATGCACACTGATTCCCGGACCGTCTGCGGGCCAGATTTAGAAGGTGATTGTGCTGGATCTGGCCCCCGAGCCTTAGTTTGCCTACCCACGATAGTTTGCTGAATAACCCCTGAATAACTTGAGAGGGACAAACTAGTCCTGAAATGAAAGTCACACATCACTTTGGGTGAAGCCTTCCAGGAGAACTTATTGTGTGTTAAGTGAGAGAGAGAAATGGCCAATACAGGAAGGGACAAGTCTCTCAAACGGAGAGGTGTTTTTTGAGAGATACTGGATGTGGCATGTGGGGAACTGTGCCCCCCCCCCCCCGCTTCCCGTCTTCAATATTTCTTCCTGGGTTTTTTTTGCAATAAGCGCCACCCTTTATCAGCCAGCCTTCAGTGGTCTACTAAAAAGTCTTGCAGGCTAGTAAGTTTGTGGCACTTGTTTGCAGGCTGATTTGCAGGGCACTGCTATTCTCAGCCAAGATTTTGCAGATATGTTCTGCAAGATTGAAAATTCTTAGTGGCCAGTTTCTTTGTCGATAATGCTTTTGGAATGGGTAATCAAAACAATTCAAAGCTTAAAGCAGCTCTTTATTTCCCCGAATACGTTGTCTGGCACACAGTTCTAATTTCCAGTTGCAGTGTAAATAGCTTTTCATTGGTTCTATAGTCTTCATTACTAGTATTTTCTTATGTGGTTATGTATATTTTTAAAACATTTGTTTAAACAGTGAACACAAAATGGGTTTACTTTACATGATGGGCTGTGTATGTGTTGTCTGTTAGATTTCTATTTAGCAGCTGATTTTTTTGAAAATTGTACATGCAGTTTTGTGTTAATTGTATAGCATCTTTGCTGTTTACATGAACCTTTCTTTTGGAAATGATCCTATTTTCTTTCCCTTCTTCCATTTGCACTTTGTTGTGGTGTTAAAAGTATTGTTTATTCCATATTGCTTTGAAACATTTTTGTCAGGTGTCAGGAACAAATGACTGTGCTACCCTGCTGTCTCTGTCCAAGTGGACATAAGTGATTTTTCTCCAGTATGCCAAGGATGTATCTACAGTACAGACTTTCATTGGTTTAGTAGTCCACTCCTTCCTCTAGACTAGAGAATTCTGGAAACTGCAGTTCTGTGTGAGAGGCTAGAGTCACTTAGGCCAGTGTTTCCCAACCAGTGTGCCTCCAGATGTTTTGGGACTACAACTTCCATCATTCCCGACCACTGGTCTTGCTAGCTAGGGATGATGGGAGTTGTAGTCCCAAAACATCTGGAGGCACACTGGTTGGGAAACACTGACTTAGGCTGCAGCCCTGTGCACACTTCTGAGAAAGTCCTATGGGAATATGTTGGACTGAGTTCATCTAAATGCTGATGGGACTATATATAACCTTCTTGCAGGCATTTATGTGACAATATCATATCATTTATTCATTCCTTTATACAAAAAAATCTAAAAAACTAACAAGGCTATAAAATTTTGTGGTATATTGGCATGTTAAACTGAACACAATTTTACTTCCGGGAGTAGAAGTGTTACTGTATTCTGTCAGGTTTACCACTCCCATCAGCCCATCACCCATTCCCACCCACCCCCACCACCCTCTGTATATATATAGGGTCTGACACTTCTGTTTCTAGTGTATCTGAAGAAGTGTGCATGCACACGAAAGCTCATACCAAAATATAAACTTAGTTGGTCTTTAAGGTGCTACTGAAGGAATTTTTTTATTTTGCTTCTACTCAGACCAACACGGCTACCTACCTGTAACTGTATTCTGTCCTTCAGTGATGTGCCAATTCAGAAGTGGAACACATTTCAAGAAGCATTGTGGGATCTTTCTCTTTTGGCTGTCATTCAGTGAAGGGCTAGGGTGTTGGAAGGGATTAAATTCTAGAATAGGACCTAGGTGCTTTCCAGTTCAAATCTCATTTTAACAATGAACTCTTAAGTAGATGTCCACTCAGAGCTTTCATTTAGAGATTTCAGCCTATCTGATCTGAAAATACGTAGTTTAGTCTAGTTTATTGCACTTTATGGATTTGGAAATGGATTGATTATTCTGTAATGAAAAGCAGGTTGCTTCTATAGATCAGGGATAGTGAAACTGGTCCTTCAAATGTTGGACTCCAATTTCCTTCATCCCCATCAGTCTTGGCCAGCGGTAAGCAAAAATGATTGACCCAAAACATCTGGAGGGAGGTCGTGATTCCTTACTTCTGAGGTAGATATGTTTTAGAAAGGATGGATGTGTTTCAATGTTGAGTCTCCAGATGTGGTTGGACTACAACTCCCATCATAAGAACATAAGAGAAGCCTGCAAGATCAGGTCAATTGGCCATCTAGTCCAGCATCCTGTTCTCACAATGAGATGCCTGTGTGGAACCAGCAAGTAGGATACAAGCACAAGAGCAACTCTCCCCTCCTGTGGTTTCCAGCAACTGGCATTCAGAAGCATTGCTGCTTCCAATTGTGGAGGTAGAGCACAGCCGCCATGGCTAGTTGCCATTGATAGCCCTCTCCTCCGTGAATTTGTCTAATCCTCTTTAAAAGCCATCCAAGCCGGTGACCATCACTGCCTTCTGTGGGAGCAAGTTCCACAGTCTTATGTGCTGCACAAAGAAGTACTTTTTTTTTAATCTGTTCTGAATCATCTAACATTCACCTTCATTGAATATTCACAAGTTCTAGTGTAATGGCAGAGGGTGAAAAGCTTTTCTCTGCCCACTTTCTCCATGCCATGCAGAATTTTATAAGCTTCTCTTACCTTTTCTCTAAAAAAGTCCCCAATGCCCCAATCTTTCCTCATAGATTTTTATAATTGTTCCATCCCTGTGATCATTTTGGTTGCCATTTTCTGAACCATTCCCAATCATACAATAACTTTTTTGAGGTGATGTGACCAGAACTGTAGACAGTATTCCCATTGTGGTTGCACCATAGATTTGTAAAACGGCATTATTATAATAGCAGATTTATTTTCAATTCCTTTCCTAATGAGCCATGGCATGGAATTTGTCTTATTTCTCAGCTGTTACACACTGCATCAACATACTCATCAAGCTACCCACTATGACCCTAAGGTCTCTTTTCTAGTCAGTCACCACCAGTGCAGACTCCATGAGCATATCTCTGAAATTATGGGTGGGTTTTTGGTTTTCTTTTTCTTTTTCACAGCCATGCATCACTTTACATTTGTTTACATTGAATTGCATTTACCATGTACCACCCATTCACTCAGTTTGGAAATATCCCTTCGGACCTCTCCACAATCTTGTTTTGTTTTAACAACCCTGAACAATATTGTCAGCAGTACCTCACTGGTCACTCATAACTCTAGATCAGGGGTCAGCAAACGTTTTCAGCAGGGGGCCGGTCCACTGTCCCTCAGACCTTGTGGGGGGCTGGACTATATATTTTTTGGGGTGTGTGTGAACAAATTCCTATGCCCCACAAATAACCCAGAGATGCATTTTAAATAAAAGGACACATTCTACTCATAAAAAACATGCTGATTCCTGGACCATCCACGGGCCGGATTTAGAAGGTGATTGGGCCTCATCCGGCCCCCGGGCCTTAGTTTGGGGACCCCTGCTCTAGATCAAGGGTCAGCAAACATTTTCAGCAGGGGGCCGGTCTACAGTCCCTCAGACCTTGGGGGGGAGGCGGACTGTATTTTGGCAGGGGAAATTAATGAATTCCTATGCCGCATAAATAACCCAGAGATGCATTTTAAATAAATGTACACATTCTACTCTTGTAAAAACACCAAGCAGACCCCACAAATAACCCAGAGATACATTTTAAATAAAATGACACATTCTACTGGGCTGTCCATGGGCCGGATTTAGAAGGCGATTGGGCCAGATCCGGCCCCCGGGCCTTAGTTTGCCTACCCATGTTATGATCAGGCTTCCTCAAACTCGGCCCTTCAGATGTTTTGAGGCTACAATTCCCATCATCCCTGACCACTGGTCCTGCTAGCTAGGGATCATGGAAGTTGTAGCCAAAAACATCTGGAGGGCCGAGTTTGAGGAGGCCTGTTATAGATCATTTATGGATAAGTTGAAAAGCACCTTTCTCATCTGTAGCCAACTTTGCCAATGATGACGGATTAGGGGAGTTGTAGTCCAACCACATCTGGGGTCTAAGATCGAAGAACCCTGATCTACAGAACAACACACTGGAAACTGCAAAAGTGTGTGAGAACATATTAAAAATGATTGCCAGTTATTGCAGTAGTGAATGGCCACTGGACTTGCCATGTAAACATTTTGAGTTTTATATTGAAAGGCCAAAGATATACATATTGCACTTCAAGGCCTTTTGGACAAGCGTTGCTTGACAGCTGTGTGTTTCTAAAACTCTACCATTTGTAGCTAGTATGTACACATCTGATGAAGTGGACTTTACTTCATGAAAGCATATGCTGTAATACTTTGTCTTTATGGTGTTGTCCCATGGCATTCTCATTCTCTCTCTCTCTCTCTGTGTGTGTGTGTGTGTGTGTTTTAAATCCTTGATAGTCAAATTTATTGCACTTGCGCAGTAGGATTTATTCCAGGCATAGGCAAACTCGGCCCTCCAGGTGTTTTGGGACTACAACTCCCATCATCCCTAGCTAACAGGACCAGTGGTCAGGGATGATGGGAATTGTAGTCCCAAAACATCTGGAGGGCCGAGTTTGCCTATGCCTGATTATTCTGTGGGATGGCTTTCTAAGCTCTTCACCAATGGAGGAAGTGTTGCAATTTCCCCAAGCCTTTCGTTCCACTGTTTGTGTTAATTCTGATGTGCTCCCCTGAGCAGGAAGAATTCTAGTGGGTGTTCTCTCCCCCCCCCCCCCCGGTAATAACTTTTGCGTATTAAGAACTAGCTAAGCCAGGAATCCAGAACGCAAATCACTATATACTCCATGCTTTTACTATGTCACGGGTGATAAGCACATGATCTATTACCGTCTTTCCCCTTTTTTAATACACCGTCTTATAACTTTTTTTCCTCAAAAAAACACAGGGTGGCTTACTTTCGGTGGGATGTCTTATTTTTTTTTATTACCGGTACAGTTTTTACAGCTCAGGGCGCTGGCTCAGGGCGCTGCTCGGTTCTCTTGAGTGCTCGGCGCTGCAGCAGCCACTGGTTCCGGGTGGCGGGGCAGCAGGCATCCTAGGCCGGGCCAGGCAGAGGCCGCTGGCTCAGGCGCTCCGCCTGCCGCTGCAGGGCGCTCCAAGCTCCTTGGCCAGGCCAGGCAAGGAAGAAGCAGTGAGCCCAGCGGTGGCGACAAGCACAGAAGCGGCAGGGCGGCGATGGACGAGAAGGCGGAGCGCGGGGATGCAGCCAGCAAGGCGGGAGCGCGATCAGCTGTTAAGCGGAGCTCTTGGAGCGCCACTTCAGAGCTGATCGCGCTCCTGCAGTGCCAGCTGCATGGAGTGACTCTGTGAGTGGAGGTGCCTGTGGGGGTTGGTTTCCGCGGAGCGGAAGTATGGCTTATTTTGGGGGTATGTCTTATATTTCTCAAATGCTTAAAAACCCTGCCATGGCTTACTTTCTGACTACGTATTAAAAAAGGGGAAACAGGGTAGCTGCTGCACTCCTTTTGTGCTGGGCATAGCCAATACTGTACACTGTTTTGGACTACAGCTCCTATTATCCTTGACCATTGGCCATGTTGCCTGGGGCTGATGAGAGTTGTAGTTCAGAACATCTGGGTGGTGCTAGGTTGGTGACAGCTTGCATAGACAATACTGAGTTAGACGGACCAGTGGTCAGACTCTGTATAGGACAGCTTTCTATGTTGTGTTTTCTAGCCCATTAACTCACACACACACCTCCTGAAGTGCACCACTTTGGCTATCCTTTCTTCATGGCCGCCTACTTTTCACTGTTTTTGCTAACAGCATACAAGGTACACACACACACACACACACACACACACACAGAGTATTTGCTGCAAGTGGTCCATGCTGAGTGGATGGATAGTTGCAGCAGACTGGAAAGACTGGTGCCAACTTTGCCATATGCCTCAAAACCCAAAGAGAAGCTGCAGCTACACACTCACTTTTATCTTATTAAATTGTTTATCCCACCCTCTCTCCTATGAGCCCTGGGGCATATGTGAATCTCCATGATTTTATCTTTACAACAATCCAGTGAAGTAGTTCAAAACAATGGTAACTGACCCATTGTCACCCCTGGGACGTTTATGACTGAGTGAGCATTGAACTCAGGCCTTTTACCTCTCATCTGCCATGCCATGCAAATGATTTTGCCATACTGGCTTTTAAATGTTCCCACCAAGAAGGAGTTGCAAATGGTTATTGGGAATTTACCCAGATGATTGCAAATAGGCAGGGATTGGACCACAGTTAACCTGCAGTCCTTACACTGTACAGGCCTAGGATAAGTACATTTTATAAATGGTGGCATTTACATAATTATAAATTAATAAAAGTGTTTTTTAAAAGCTCTGAGAAGCAAAAGTGACCAAGTGGCAATTTTTTGTACCGTGGCAGTTTTGTAATTGTTGCTTATGTGATTTAGTTTGCAAACTATGCTGGCCACATGACCCGGAAGCTGTCTGCGGACAAACGCTGGCTCCCTCGGCCTATAGAGCGAAATGAGCGCCGTAACCCCAGAGTCGGACACGACTGGACCTGATGGTCAGGGGCCCTTTACCTTTTTAAATATTTAATATTTGTTTCTGCAGTCTGTGGATAAGGCAATCCTGATTGTAGAAGTCTGTCTGGTGGGGGTGGGGAGGAGGACCTTCTCTGGTGGCACCAACCATGTGGATTGTTCTTCTGCCAAGATCAGGCGGGCATGAACTATGGGGTATTTGCACCAGCAGTTGAATACGCCATTGCTGCTAGTTCCTATTTTTCTTGGTCACTTGATGATATTTTACTGTTGATTTTACTGTTGATTGTTTACATTGGATAGGATATTGTTATGGCTTTTTTTAAAAAAAATTGTGGGGCATTTCTTTTTGTAACCAAAAAGCTGTTTTAAATCTTTTTAATAATAAATAAATAAAGGTAAAAGGGTAAAGGGACCCCTGACCATTAGGTCCAGTCGTGACCGACTGTGGGGTTGCGCGCTCATCTCGCATTATTGGCCGAGGGAGCCGGCGTATAGCTTCCAGGTCATGTGGCCAGCATGACAAAGCTGCTTCTGGCAAACCAGAGCAGCACATGGAAACGCCGTTTACCTTCCCGCTGTAGCGGTTCCTATTTATCTACTCACATTTTTGACATGCTTTCGAACTGCTAGGTTGGCAGGAGCTGGGACCGAGCAACGGGAGCTCACCCCGTCACAGGGATTCAAACCGCCGACCTTCTGATCAGCAAGCCCTAGGCTCAGTGGTTTAACCACAGCGCCACCTGGGTCCCTAAATAAATAAGTAAACCTAAAAATATGAAAACACTCACATTTGTGAGATTAATATAAACGATGAATGCAATTCTGTTGTGTTTTTCAGTGTTCACATGTAAAAGTTGAAGCTGTAAAGTAAAATCCTATGGGCCCCAATCCCTTGCTGAATAGAAAGAGTGTGTTTGTGATAATACTGGCAATCAATTACAGTGTATATAGACTTATTCCTCCATCCCTCCCAAAAGGTGATCAGGCCTTGTTGTGTGGTGTGCCCAGATTGTATAGAAGTGGAGCTCACACAGAACATAGTCAGCCTCGGAGGTGCTTCTCTTTATACTGACCCCTGTGCCCCAGTCAAGGCCAGTGGTGGCCAAACTTTGCCCTCAAGCTGTTTTTGGACTACAACTCCCATCATCCCTAGCTAACAGGACCAGTGGTCAGGGATGATGGGAATTGTAGTCCCCAAACAGCTGGAGAGCCAAGTTTGGCCACCACTGCTCTAGACACAACACTTTAGGGAGGGTGTTCCAAAGCCAGGGCCCCACCTCTGTAAAAGCCCTCTCCTTTGTAGCTGCACAGTTATACTATGGATCTTGCTCCCACAGAAGGCAGTGATGGTCACCAGCTTGGATGGCTTTAAAAGAGGATTAGCCAAATTCATGGAGGAGTGGGCTGCCGGAAGCCATAGGAGGGGAGAGTAGCTCTTGCACTCGAATCCTGCTTGCTGGTTTCCCAAAGGCAACTGTTCAGCCACTGTGAGAATAGAAAGCTGGACTAGATGGAGCCCATTGGCCTAATCTAGCAGGCTGTTCTTACGTTCTTACATGTGATTCTTCTAATGTGGAAGGCACTTGATGCAGGGCCTTGACAGAAGATCTTAGGGCATGGACGAGCTTGAATAGGAAGAGACACTCCTTCAGATTTGTTACTATCTGGCGCCTTGAGTGCTGGTAAAGGCAGCTCGCAATTTTAATAATGATACATTTGTGTTGCTAGTAGTGGAATGCTGTGGAAATTTTCACAATGGCCACATTGTAGGCTCAGCTGGATTTTTAGTATTTTACTATTGTATTCTTGATTCACATCATTTGACAATTGTTTAATCTTACTGTATCATTTTCTGATTTGAACAAACCAAGGTGCTCCTGTTGCTGCTACTAGGAGACCTATTTCCACAAATATCTCTTTTCAGCTGGAGAATGTAACCTTCATTCACTATCAGCCCAATATATTTTGCTGCTTGAGGTCAAGAATAAATGATGTATTTCTCCCTTGCAGCTAGGACCAACACTTTAAAAAACCTTGCAGCCCCATTCAGATACCAATTCCTCTTTTCATTTATCCTCTTTGTGGTGTCATCTGAAGTAGATTGCTTCATCCTGCCGCATGGCCAGCCTGTTTCTCCGTTCAGTGTTAGAAACTAATATATATACCAGTAAGCTAATCGCCAAATGACTGCTTGAACCTGGGTTACCGTGGCCATGACAGAATGTCTAGGTGCCTTTTTGCAGTGGAATTTATCATCATTCATTCATTTCCTTTCAATACTGGTTTATACAGTGGTACCTCGACTTATGAAGGCAATCCGTTCTGCGTCGCTCTTCGAAAGTGGAAAACTTCATAAGTCAAAGCGTCCATTTTGCGCATGTGCAAAGAGCGATTTTGCGCATGCGCAGAGAAAATACGTCCGGGTTAGCGGACTTCGGAAGTCGAAACCTTCAGAAGTCGAGGCATTTGGAAGTCGAGGTACCACTGTATTTTAAGGGGGGGAAATCTCAAATGGGTTTAAAGCACATTGATACATCAAAGAAAACAATCCAGAATAAAACAAATTCAAGCTCCAAGGAAAATATTTCGGATCCTTCTCTTAAGTGACATTTTGCTTTTCCAGTATTTATTTACCTACTTAATTTACCCTATATAGTTGCCCCATAGCAGAAGCCTGTGTGGTGTAGTGGTTAGAGTGTTGGACTAGGACAGGGGTCAGCAAGCTTTTTCAGCCGTGGGCCGGTCCACCGTCCCTCAGACCATGTGGTGGGCCAGACTATATTTTGAAGGAAAAAAATGAACGAATTCCTGTGCTCCACAAATAACCCAGAGATGCATTTTAAATAAAAACACACATTCTACTCATGTAAAAACACCAGGCAAGCCCCACAAATAACCAAGAAATGCATTTTAAATAAAAGGACTTACTCTACTCATGTAAAAACATGCTGATTCCCAGACCGTCCGCGGGCCGGATTGAGAAGGCGATTGGGCTGCATCCGACCTATGGGCCTGAGGTTGCCTACCCCTGGACTAGGACCTGGGAGATTAGGGTTCAAATCCCCACTTGGTCATGAAGCTCACTGGGTGACCTTGGAACAGTCATAGCCTCTTAACAGGATCGTTGTAGGGATTAACTGAGGAGGGGGGGAGAACCATTTATTCATTGAAGAAAAATGTGAGATATAAATGCAATAAATAAGCTCTTCTGCTGACCTTAAGAAAGCTGGAGGGGCCAGCCAGATGGAGATGTCTATCGCCAACCTGGCATCCAGAGATCTCCATGTGGTCGCAATTGGACCTGCGCCAGTAGCAAAATGTGCCTGGCTAATTTCTAACACTGCCTCCATTTGTTCAGTATTTTAGTGTGGTGCACTCACAGTGTGGAAAGCTGTGTTAAGTGGATTCAACCAAAATGTGCAGATTGAACTGGCTGGACATTCATATCACACACCCACACCCTCTTCCAAACAGCAGCCTCACCTTTTTTTTGCCTTTGCCAACTCTTTGTGATGTTTGGGGGGGGGGCATCTGCTGCAAGGAGGAAAGGAAATAAACCACTACCCAACCCATTGGGTCATGGCGTTGAACTTTTTTTGCTTTGCCCTTTAGCAAAGTGGTGGTGGGGGGAAGGGGAGAATCCTGCAGGAGTACAGAGGAGCCTCTAAGGTTCCTTCTAGCTCTATAATTCTGTGTTAAGTAGAGGTTGGCTTAACTCTTGTTGTAGTAGTAAACGGATGACTTGCACTGAGCTGCTTCAGGCTGCAGGTGAATTCTCATTGGATTATTTGTTTTTCCATACCTCAAAGTGTAGTCCTTTTAGAGAATAGTATGCTGGTGAAAAGCACAGGCTAATGTCCTTTTTCTGGTCCTCAAATTTTGGGGAGGATTAGTACAGGCACAAATTCAGTTAGGGAAGCCCCTAATAATTTTTTTCGCACCATGGTGAGAATGAAGCATATAATGTTTAGTAGGGTGTATTTTTCTACTCCAGCTGTAATGAAGGCAGATGATTTAGTGATATTACTATGTCATGCATTTTCCTGTTTTTATATTGTAAACGGCCCTGTGATCCTCGAATGAAGGAGCGGCATAGGAATTCAATAAATAAATAAATTTAATTCTTAAAAGTTAAATTTAAAATTTAAAATCTTTACCTCTCACAGATGATTTATTAGTCACTGATATCTAAGGCAAAAAGAGTAGAATGGATTGTTAATTGTTGCATTTTCATATTATGTGGTGAGTGCTTTGGAACCGATTTTAGGGCAGTGCGGCTGTTAAGCAATGGCGACGACAATGTGGTGAAATACAGTATGTTAGGGGAAACTATGCATGGAAATGTATTGTAAATGTAGTGAAAATAACATGCACAGTGCATTACATTCGCTTGCCAAAATGGGTCTACCGTAGTAGGCTTAATTGCGTACAAAACTCAGTATATTAGGGAAATGCACACTAAATTGGTGATACATTTTCATGAGGATAGATGAAATGTATGAACAGATGTAAGAATAGGGTAAATTAAAACTTAAGATTGGTAAAATGAGAAACCAACATTGAGAAATTTGCCCATCCCTCTTACCGTAGTTAGTACCTTGGTAGTCCTATGGACAAAGGAGATTTCTGAACAGGCTGTTAAAAGGTTTGCAGTATTTTGGGTTCCCCAACAATCATTATGTCTTGGGTTTAAAATTTCCTAGAAAACTATATTCATTCACTGTGCAGGCTTTATAGAAAAATATCAGGCACTAAGTGAGGGACTGTGGGTAATTTGCAAAGGTAATACTGTGCAGAGTTTGAGCTTGGGATTGCATGCATCGCATGAGTCCTTCTTCCCAGCAGGTCCTCCATTTGCAGCATGGGGGCAGCACACTGTAAGGAAGGACTCACATGTAATCTCTACCTAAAGCAGGCATCCCCAAACTTCGGCCCTCCAGATGTTTTGGACTACAATTCCCATCTTCCCTGACCACTGGTCCTGTTAGCTAGGGATCATGGGAGTTATAGGCCAAAACATCTGGAGGGCCACAAGTTTGGGGATACCTGACCTAAAGTATCATATTTTTTGGAAGACAACACAACCAAACACTGTCTCTCTTGTGTTTTGCCAGTAGCTTCCCAGTTGCTATTAATGTTAGTTAAGTGCCGACTCTCCCTCCTGAATGAAAATATTTGTAGTGTGATCCAGTTTTGCACATGACTCTTTAAATGACCCACTTGTGTGCCAGGGCTGAAAGTAATTTGGAAGCAAATTGTAAGGAGCATGGAAGTTCCTTCTCCTTATGTATACCAGCCATGTAAGCCCTTTTGAGTGCAGCTGTGCTGTTTTTATCTGGTTTCTTTCTTTTCATTTGTAGATGAGCAGTGTTGATGTTTTATTTCTGTTTTGTAAACTACCTGATAATTTTTGCAGTGGTAAGTGGTATGCAGATATATTTAAATAAAACAAACAAATATATTCCATCTGTCTAGGGGAAACAGATGGTTGTGGGAAATTTTAAGAGCCTCAGTGATCAATAACCCGTTGTAGGATATTTTGCAACCGGAAAAGTACACCCATAAACAATGGTAAACAGTGGTTTGAAAAGGCTGTGAAATTCAAGATGTAGTTGATGTTTCTTGTGCAGAGCACAGATGTATAGAATTGAGTTGTGTGTTTACAATAGTAATCTGTGAGAATTACATCACTCTACCTTACCTCATTTTATTTGGATGAGTGTATATTTGCAATAATTTTTGCCATATATTTGTGTTCTGAGCTTACTGTGTTATGCCATTCACCTGCTTCTGAAGCACCAGCACAATTCTGACTTTCTTAGCAGATGCCCGCTTGGCTTCCCTGTAACTGTCACCTGCACTTGACAACTCTTTGATTTGTAGTATTCCACTTCACTTCTTCTGTGCTCTGTTTTTACCAGTAGTTTCATCTTTGGAAAACAGACTACAACACTTCAGAGAACATTACCTATTGCATGTTGCTCTCAAGTCATTTTAAATATGGAAACTCATGCCCGATTAAGAGCTATCATTTCCCACTCTCTTCACTACATACAAGAGATAAGGAATTTGTGGTGAGCACACTTGTTTCCTTCCTTTTCTCTAGGGGTAGGGAACCTCTGGCCCGCAGACAAATCTTCACCTGCCAGGTAGTCCAATTTTGCCCACAAGGCCATTTCTACAAAACCACACCCAGCTGTCAGTCAGCTGCTGCCACCAACTGATGTCAGCTGATGGGCAGGGGAAGGTTCAGTCCTGCTGGGATTTGCCTTACCAGTGTTCCCATGTGGAATGCACTGGTGAAGTAGATCCCTGCAGAGACCAAAATTCAGTCCTCCACTCAGCTGGTGAGCAGAGTGTTTAATCCTGCTATGCCAGCTTGTCCAATTGCCCTGTCAGATGTTGAGGGGAGATGAAGATCCAGCCCACTGGGCCAAAAAGTTTCCCTACTTTTGCTTTGCTCTCTTTTACCAGTATAAAATCCCTCTCCCTCTCATTTTCAGCATTAATTCTGCCAGCACCAGCTGGCTACACCAGTTGGTTGCAAATTGAAGGCAACCATGGTGTTAACCTTGGTACGGGTATGAGGCCCCTGGTGTGATGAACACTGAAAAAGGAAAAGATAATTCGTTCAGAAGGGGTGTTTGAGCCTTCCTTGTGCTCCTGATTTTGACTATGGATAAGAAGGTCACTGAGATTGCATATTTAAAATGATTCTATCTTTATCTGGACAGCCATTGTTGGTTATTTGTCCCAGTTGGTTTTGGTGCAACCTGAAATCTGTTTCGCACCTAGCAGACCAGACTATTAAGCCTCCCTTAATTCTTCCTTCTCTCCATTTTAAGACTGGACAAATTGCTTACTTTGGGACTTTCATTCCACCCTCCATTTTCTCACCTGCCCCCCTTTTTGCTTAACATCTCACCTGAAGAACAGTTCTGGAAAATTCTGTAACTTTCTTACTACTTTCCAACGTGGGCATTACCCTAGTGAGGCTTTTTACATTCTACATTGTCTTCAGTGTGCTTTGGAAAAAATAATAATAATGGATGAGCAAGCTTTGAATGTTGCCTCTACTGCTTTGTTGCTATTTACCCCTCATTTCTTCTCCCCGGCTTTCCTTCCTTGGGATCTGTGCCAGGCACTTGTACTCTCTCTTCTAGTCTTGTTTCCTTTCTTTTTAATTCCTTCCAATTATCCTCTTAAATAGGGCTCCCTAAACATACTGAACCCAATATCCCCCCTCTTCACCTATTTGTTTTTTTCCTCCATTTTTCTTGCTCTTATTATTCTATGAAGCCAGCTATTTGACCAGTTTCCCCAAATTCCTCCCTTTCTTCCCCCCTCCCAATTGTCTAATTGGCTGCTGTTACCTGCATTCCCACCCTCTCTGACAAGTAAATACAAGATCAACTAAACCACTAGCTTACTGAAACACCAGCAAAGAATGTATTTTGACTAGTGTGCAGCATTCCAGGCTGTTCTTTAGTTGACTTTCTAAGCAAAGACTTCCAAGCAAAGAATTTTGGTTGCTCCGGCACAAATTTCATGAAGCAATGTGGGAACCTCTTTAAGATTATAGAATCTTAGAGCTGGAAGGGACCCAAGGGAGTCCAGCCCCCTGTAATGCAGGAATCTCAGCTAAAGCATCCATGACAGATGGCCATCCAACCTCTGCTTAAAAACCTCCAAGGAAGGAGAGTCCACCACCTCCCGAGGGAGTCTGTTCTACTGCCTAACAGCTCTTGCTATCAGAAAGTTTTACCGAATGTTTAGTCGGAATCTCCTTTCTTGTAACTTGAAGCCATTGCCTGGAGTCCTATCCTCCAGGGTGAGAGAAAACAAGCGTGTAGCATTCTAGTTTGAAAGCAGTTCTAAAACGTTATAAAAATGCTTATATGCCATTTTTCAAAAGTTAAAACATGAGGGATAAATTTCATTTGGTAGGGCTTGGAACTGTTTCAGTTTCTAGGATTCAGCATTAGTTGTGTGTGGTTTTTTAAAAAAGAAAATAGCTCCTGGGCAAGGCTGGCTTCCCGATGGACAGGGCAGCTGTGATATTTTTCCAGGTCTGTATCAGGCTGTCCCATCTCAGCACCTTTCCAGATCTTCCTGCATGGGTGTTGCTCCATTCTGCCACTAGGTGCCGCTGTAGTTTGCTCCTGGTTCATATGAGAGAGAGGGACTCTGTGAACAAAGGAAAATATGCTATTTTTTTTAAAATAAATCCTTAATAATTAACCCCACCTAAGGTGTAAAATCGTATTTTAGCATATGTCTGATTTTAGTGCTGGAAGGCTGAGCTACCTAGATTCTAAGGTAGATGAGAACCTGTGTGATCTTCTTTTTCTAGAATCCACCTGGTCCACCAGCACAAATGGAGAAATAGTAAGATTTCCTCTTAATAGTCAAGGCATAAGTAATCTTTGTTAAGCTTTTCCAAGTAAGAATATAACAAGCGCCTTGATAAGAAGAAGTGCCTTGATGCATCAGCTCACCTTGTTTCACATTCTTTGGAAGAATCCTAGCCACCCAGCAGGTGCACTGTGGTTGACAGGAAATTGGTTGGTAGCCCACTGTTGGGATTATAGTATGCCTTTTGTTACACCCTGATCTACTATGATGTTCAGACCATAAAGTTTTTCTTGTGTGTATGAGCGTGAGCATCTTATTTTAAGATTTTGTCTCTCTCTGGATTAGTTAACGTTTAACGTTCACCTTTTCTTGAATTTGTGCTTACGTCTATAACAATAACAATAATTTATTTTTTATACCTCGCCCATCTGGCTGGGTTTCCCCAGCCACTCTGGGCGGCTTCCACCAAAGGATTAAAAATATGGTACATTAAAACATCAGTCATTAAAAACTTCCCTGAACAGGGCTGGTTAGCATTTAGAACCTAGTTGCTTATTTGTTTTTAAATTCCCTCCTCTTCTTGTTTGTAGTTCCCAGAGAGCTGGTAGAACTTCATCTGAAACTGATGAGGAAGATCGGAAAATCCGTCACAGCAGACCGCTGGGAAAAATACTTGATCAAGGTAAGTTGTTCTTACATTGAATGCTTTGAAACTCTGCTACTGGGTGATATATGATGTTGGGAATCCCTGAAACCATGGTCAGAAATTGGGGGTATCTGTGCCAATTTTTGATTCTGTATTGTTTAATATTAGATATAGTATGCAGATGTAATCATTACCATCCAGAAATAATTTAAAGGAATTTCCAGAGCACACAAAAATCAACGTCTCTATAATACAATTTTTCCCACCCCTACCAGTCAGTGCTTGGTGGTGAAGCCAATCAGGCTGGTGGGAACCTTTAATATGGCCTTCTCGGTGGTGGCCCCACAATTATGGTAGTCAGTTCTTTCTAAGGTTGGGCAGGTCTCATCCATCACATCCTTTAAACGGGACTAAACAGAGGTTGGATGACCATCTGTCATGGATTCTTTAGTTATGATTCCGGCATTGCAGCAGGTTGGACTAGATGAGCCTTGGGGTCCCTTCTAGCTCCACAGTACTATGATTCTATGACTGTTATTTCCTCTGATTAATAGGGCTGTTGCTGCCTGTATCTGGCTAAAAAAAATTGTTCCTGTTTTATCTCTGTACTGGTGTTTAGCTTTTAGTATTGTTTCTGACTGGATTCTAAAGTGTTTTTTTTGTGTTTGAATTTGTATTTTTATATATGTTGTGAACTGCTTTGTAGCACATGTTCTCAATAAGCAGACCATAAATCAAATAAATAAATAAATAAATACCCACCCTAGTGTTAGGATCGTCCTACTCGCATGTAGGACCCTGGTAGAACTGGCATGTTCTCTCCCTCCTGGTCGGTCGGGAGCTTCAAAAGCTTTCTCTAGCCCGAGCATCACAGTGACTGATACCAAGAGGCATCAGCACACTTACGGAACCTGCAGAGTATTAGCGGTTCGCGTAACAAACTCAGTAGCCAGGGGAAGCCCAGCCAGATGTGTGGGGTATAAACAATAAATTATTATTATTATAGTAGCACAACATTTTGGTTAATCTACTTTATTTACATATAATACACTCGGAGCATTCTGACTTAGCTCCTTCCTCTTTCTCATCAGACAGCAAAGAGAAAGAACAAAGGAAAATAGTCCCACATCACGGAACACAGTAACATCAAAACATCCTGTCTCCGTCACTTCCCACACTGTGGAATGTAAACATACACCATCATGTGACAAACAGCAATCTCATGACTGCAAGCACGGAGCAGGAATCCTAACACCTAGGTCCCCATATTGTTGGTTTAACAGCAATCCACATCCCTCTGCTTTTTCCAGTTCCTGTTTTATTCCTACAAAAACTGAAACTTTAGGTAACACTTCGTTGAGTATGGGTGCCATGATGGGAGATCACTCCGTACTTAATTTAAACAATTTTCCTTTCAGATGTGTCAAGATTTCAACAGCACTTGGGCATGGGAAATGGAGAAAAAAGGATACTTCGAAATGAGCATGGAATGCAAGTTGGGAATATTGAAGGTACTATTATCTTCAACTCACTTGATAGTTTTCTGGAATACCTGTGATGATACCTGATAATCCTCCAAACACCATTTATAGCATTATGAGTTTATCGTGGGCTTATACACCCCCCACCTTCACAATTCCCTCACATTTTCCAATTTCCTTCACTGTTTCTGGGTTGACCTAGCTCCAAACCATGGTTTGAGTGGGTGCAAACTATGGTTTTGAGGTTAATGCTAGTCATAGTTTGGAAGATAGTCCAAACTAAGCCTTTATAATAAATACTTACCATGCAAAAATTATGAGAGGCTCTAGAAATATTGTTATTCAGCACTTGGTTTGATATATTTCTGTTTCTGCATATGCACTGATAACAGAAAATCATTTCCAAATTCTCTCTGAGCAAATTGAGTGCAGATTCTCAGTAGATTTTATTTTTGTGGACTGTTGGGTGTTCCTAAAGCCAGCTCCCCTCTACTTCACGCATTTCATTAAAAGAAACCACTTCAATGAAAGATTATAATATATATATTTATTGTTTGCCGGTATATTGAAAAGCCAGTGGATCATTTAATGTATGCAGTGCTTGAGATTACTGTAGAGTGCTTCATAAACATAATCTCAATAATCCTTACACAACAACCCTGTGAGTTAGAACCTTGTTTTAGTGAATTTAATTTAATGTATTTAAAATATTTTAAGGCTGCCTTTAAGGGCAAAAGCCAGCTTTCAAGATAAAAACGTACAACGAAACACAGTAAATACAGCCACAATAAATAAACAAAACAGCAAAAAACCATTAACTAAATAGAACCGAAACTGATGGTAGCTCAATAAGAACAGCTCAAAGAAGGCCAAGGAGAACATATATGTCTTCCAAAAGACATAAACCAACAGCACCTGCCAGACCCCAGATCAGGGGTCAGCAGACTTTATCAGCAGGGAGCCGGTCCACTGTCCCTCAGACCTTGTGGGGGGCCAGACTATGTGGGGGGGGGAATAAATGAATTCCTATGCCCCACAAATAACCCAGCGATGCATTTCAAATAAAAGCACACGTTCTACTCCTGTAAAAACGCCAGGCAGGCCCCACAAATAACCCAGAGATGCATTTCAAATAAAAGCACATGTTCTACTCCTGTAAAAACGCCAGGCAGGCCCCACAAATAACCCAGAGATGAATTTCAAATAAAAGCACATGTTCTACTCCTGTAAAAACACCAGGCAGGCCCCACAAATAACCCAGAGATGCATTTCAAATAAAAGCACACGTTCTACTCCTGTAAAAACGCCAGGCAGGCCCCACAAATAACCCAGAGATGCATTTCAAATAAAAGCACACATTCTACTCATGTAAAAACACACTGATTCCTGGACCATCCGCGGATTGGATTTAGAAGGCGATTGGGCCGCATCCGGCCCCCAGGCCTTAGGTTGCCTACCCATGCCGCAGATGATAAAGCATCCCAGCAATGTGGGACACAGCAATTAAAGGCCTCATTGGTTTCCACCAGTCTTAACTGCAGGCACTTGAGAACGACCTCCATTGTTTGTGCTAAAGTATAAGGAGGTCTGATATAGTTGTAGGTGGAATGTTATGGGATTTGGGCCCAAACCGTTTTGGGCTTGAAAATGCCCTTGTGACCCCTGTGAGAGAGGGCTGTCACAATAACTAGTTGTCTTTCTCCCAGGCGACATGGTGGGTGGGTGTCATTCATTTAAAAAGCTACCTTTATACGCTACTCCAGACCTACAGAAAATGCAGTGGTGGATTCAAAACATCCCTTTTAAAAAGATAGTGAGGCGGAACCACTGAAGACCACTTGCTTTGGTACCTACTTTGGTACCTCTGCTTTGTAACAGGTCTCTAAAGTCTCAAGCACAAGCCTTTCTCAGCCCTCTCTCATTTATAGCAATGCTAGAGATTAAATCTGAGTCCTTCTTAATACAGAGCAAGGGCCATGCCATCTGAGCTATGGCTCCTCCACAACAATTTCTTAAATCAAGCCCTTCAATTACTCTTTTTACAAATAAGTCTCTTGCTGGTGCATCAGCAGAGAGTGTTCCTTTGGTGTTTCCAACATTAGTTTGATGTGCTCTTTCTCCCCCCCCCCTTTTAGTACCTTTGTGAGTGCCAGTTTGATGACAATCTAAAATTTAAGAACATCATTAATGAGGAAGATGCAGATGCTATGCGCCTTCAGCCGATTGGCAGAGACAAAGATGGGCTGACCTACTGGTACCAGCTGGATCAAGATCATAATGTTAGGGTGTATGTTGAAGAGCAAGATGATCAAGATGGGTCTTCATGGAAGTGCATTGTCAGGTATTGTTCTTTTTACCCTCCGTTTTCCAGACTCTACGCCGTTACGGTGGCTTTAGAAAAAAAACGCCTCTCTCAGGTTCATTTATTAGATAGGATTTTTTAAATGTTCTCTCTGACGCACTGTGTATAAGGAAATATTTACAGTTACTTGCAAATGTTTGCGATGGTTAAGTGCTGCACCTATAACAAAGCCAAATGCTTACAAAGTGGTGGTTCAGAAAAGGGCCGCCAAAATGATCCAAGAAATTGGAGCAATTTCCCTGTGAAGAAAAGTTGCAGGACTTGGGACTTTTAGTTTAGAGAAAAAGCTGGAGCTTTTTATTATGATCATATTATAACACTTTGGCAGTGGACAGAGTTGTACGATTTTTTTTAAATATTCTGTTTGAACTATATTGCTATGATTTGTTTTAATAAAAAGGGGGGAAGAGAAGAGGCGAGTAGGAGGTAACATTATAGAAGTTTATAAAATTATGCATGGCATAACATAACATTAGAGCTCTCTCGTAACATTGGAACTCATGGGCACCACTGAAGATGAATGTTAGGACAGATAAAAGACAGTACTTCTTCACGCAGCACATTATTGTCAAACCATGGAACTGCTCCCCCAGGAGGCAGCAATGGCCACCAACTTGGGAGACTTTAAAGAGGATTGGGAAAATTTATAGAGGAGGGGGCTATTGACGGCTGCTAGCCAAGATGGCTGTGCTCTACTTCCATAGGCAGCAAGGCTTCCTAATACAAGTTGCTGGAAACTACTAGAGGGGAGAGCGCTCTTGTGCTCTTGTTCTGCTCCCTGGTTTCCCGCAGGCATCTGGTTGGCCACTGTGAGAACAGGATGCTGGACCAGGTGGGGCTTTGGCTGATCTAGCAGGCCATTCTTAGGTCTGGAGATCTGGCCCTGAATATGGGCTGTGGGTGGTGCTGGAGTGCTGGCCGTTGCTCCTTTTTGTATGTCTATGTTCCTTTTGTTCCAGGCTTGTCATGCGTGGCTATTCCTTGGTTCTGCTATGCATGCAGGTAGGTGTGAGAGGAGGCTGGGAGCTGGTGTGACTGCTGAGAGTACAAAAGTGCAAGTGGTTCCCTATAGCAGTGATAGGTGTCTGTGAAATTCCTTAGGGGGAAGGGGCAGTTGTGGGGGCTGCAGCCATGGTTTTCCAGACATAGTCCTTTACCGTTTATTTGCTCTTCATTTTCCTGCTGGTGCTGGCAAAGCAGAATGCGTGCAGTCTGACTTGCACAAGTGTGGGATATTACACAAGGCTGGCAAGGTTATGGGGCTTGATGCGTTTTTTTGTTTTTTGTTTATCCAGAAGCCGAAATGAGCTGGCTGAAACTCTTGAACTCCTCAAAGCACAAATTGATCCTGAACTATTAAAAAAACAGCAACAGGATAATTCGTCACAGGAGAGCCCTAGTATTGAAGGAGAAGAGGCCAAAAAGGGCGAAGAAACGTCAGCCCAAGGTTTTCCTGCTACTCTTACCTTGCAAGGGATATTTTGCATTAATCATTTTCAGTGTTGACTATTTTGAGGGATATATGCACTGCAAATGTGGGCGTGATTCAAAATTGGAAGCCATTTAACCTAAAAAAGCGTGAGAATTTTTTTTTTTTTAAGTACTGCTGCTATTAAAGTGACATTAGGATGGATACCAGGCGAGCCTCTCTGGGGAGAGCATTCCTCTAAGGAGGTGCCACCATTCGACTTGCATGCTAGCTCTCTTCTGTAGACTTCAAATAGTAAAGCAATCATTCACTCTTCCTAGAGGGCCTTGAGAATTGTAATTCCATACAGGGGAAGTGAGCTAGTATCGGAGATTTCTCAGAACAGCACAAAAATATAGTTTTCAGGGTTTCCTTGAGGGAATGAAGCCAGCATATATTTGTTACATAGATTTGCCCAGGTATTTCTGCTATACCGAAATGTTGACTCTGAGAACAGTGCCATTGGAACCATTTTTGTGTGGAGATGAGCTGATATTTAGCATTTGTGTTCAGTGTCTGGAAAAAAACAAAATGCTTCAAAAGTTGCGTGGTACTGAGGGTGGGGAGGATTATTTGGCTTACGATGATTGTAACATTGCTTTACTTTGCTCTTTTTTTTCTTTTAAATGAAACAGAAAGTGACTTGAAGGTCAAAGAAGAAAAAGAAGAGATAAAAGAGGAGCCGCCAAAGCAGTTGGAAAGCCTTCCACCTCCAGCAGTTTCGGAAGAGGAAAAGAAGATAAAATTAGAAAAAGTGCAAGAGAGGGACATCATAAAGCTGCCAGTTATAGTGAAGTTAGATAAAGCTTTGGAAAACAATGGGGAAATGCCGATTACCAAAGAAGAAAGGGACTCTTTTAAAGAAAACGTTAAGCCCGTTAAAGTGGAGGTGAAGGAAAATAAGCTAGAGCCAAAAGACTTGAAGGATGTAAATAGCAGTGCAGAGGCAACTGTTCACGAGCCTGAGAGGATAGAGTTCTGTGTCAATGTCAAGGCTCCCCAGGAAGTGGTGGAGCGAAGTGTGGAAGAAAGTGAGAAACTAAAAAATGACCAGCAGGCAAAGATTCCACTGAAAAAGCGAGAGATTAAGCTGACTGATGATTATGACAGCCCGTTAAAGGGGCCCTTGCGAAAATGTATCACCCCAACGAAGGATGTTTTGAAGGAGGAAGGGAAACAAGAGGAAGAGACATTTAAGAGAGTCCCTACAATTACCGATGGGAAATTTCTTGTAAATGGGGAGGTTAGTAGTGAGAAAATCATGCCAAATAACAAGTTGGAATGTTCCCCAGGCACAAAGGAAGAGACCTCCAGCCTGCCTAAGGAGAAAAATGGTGTAAGCAGCGAGAAAATACTAGAGACTGTTAGCACAATAGTAAGAACAGCTGATGTCGAAAGAAATATTTTGCATACAGGGAAGGAGGTAGCTAGTGTGATAGCTGAGGTTCCTTCTCAGAAAGTGCCTTTAAAGGAGGAGACCAGCCCAAAAGGAAAAGAAAACTTGCTTGACAGTAAGACTTCAGAGTCTGTAGTAGAAGCACCTTCAAAAATGGATGATTGTCTCAAGAAGTCAGTGGAACCTGTGAAAGCAAAAGACGGCCTGGCACCTCCCAAGGATTGTCCAGATAAATCCTTAACTGCATCTTCCCCAAAGGAGCAGGTTACTCCAGCAGTTGAAGAGGATCTGAAAAATAAGGGTCAGCCCGGGGAGAAGCCAGAGTTGGTAAGAGCAGCTGTGACTCCACCATCTGCTCCAGCCCTTCCCTCGGAGAAATCAGTCGCTGAGAAGGAGGAATCTGTCTCTAAAAGCACGCTTCCTGATAAATGCAAAGTACAGGCAGGGCAGGATTCTAAGCCACAGAAGGACTCTGAAGTTGAAGGGAAAGAAACGCCCCAGTTAGGCAATGCCCAAAGTTCTGTCGAGGAACCTCCTGAAGCTAAGAAAGAGCCTGTGAAAAGCAAGTGTAAATACAAGCTGATTTCTGAAGACGAAAGTTCTCTAACGGAGAATAGGGAAATCACCTCTGAGAGGCAGAAAGATGGGATCAAGCTCACAATCAGGATCTCGAGTAGAAAGAAAACCGACCCTCCTCCCAAGACTCAGAATGCAGCTGCTGAAAAGGAGGAGGAGGCGGCTGTTGGTGTTGGTCGCATTTTAAGGAGGTCTCCCCGGATATCTAAGCCCACTCCCAAAATAGCGGAGACCCGAGATCAGAAGCCCGAGAAAAAACGGAGTGAGGAGGAGGAGGAGGAAAAACCAGCTGTGGTGCAAAAGCCGGAGAAGAAAGAGGACTCAAAAAAGCAAGTGAAGGAAATAAATTCTAAGGCTAGCAAGGTAAAATATTCACATGAGAGCTGTGCGCCTTGAGTCTTCCGAATTTCGCTGGCCACTAATGTTGTTTAGAAACCCAAACCTGTGCTAAGACATTTCGGTTTCTACCCATCCACCCCCCACCCCACCCCCATTATACTAATCTGTATAGCTTGGAACAGTTTTGCTCAATTGGCAGGCCTTGCTCTGCACCCAGTATTCTAATTTTTACTCTGTTTTGACATTTTTAGCATGAGGCATTATGCCTGGAAGCAGGAGTGATAGAACACAGTACAGAGAGCTTCTGCTTGCTTGACAGAGTCCCACTAAAGCAGTGGAACTGTTCCCTTTTCTCTTCTCCCCTGTGCACCCTCAAAATCTGCACCAGAGTTTTGAGGGATTCTCTGGAGTAGATTTTTGGGGGCACACAAGAGGAGAGGAAGCGGGAGTCCCAATTGTGTGAGCATTGGATAGAGCTCCCTGTCTCCTGAAAAATGTTGGCCGCAGAGAAGGTGTGATCATGTGATCTACACAGTTATTAGCTGGCTCAGAAGTAGGGTGTAGATAGTTCAATAGCTTTGCAAAAAATAAAATGATGCAGGAAACTGTTTATGTCATGTTACATTGATGTAGCAGAAGCTATTGGTGAATGGAAGAAAGCTTGATGTAAGGCTGCAGCATTTAGATGTTTAATCAATTCAGGGAATCAGTTGAAAAGTTTTTGGTAGGCTAAAACGATATCTCGTGTATTAGCAGTTATTACTAGCTAGTGTTTTCTACACCCGGCTATACGGTTTGCATTTAGTTACAGTGATTATTGCATGGGGAATCTTTGCGCATGTTTGATGATACCTGGAAACTGTACAGAAAATTAGTCTAGAATATATTTTTATGTGTGAAAGAAATGGAATAGGAAGTTGCAGAGTTAATACAAGAGTCATTAGGGATGCCAGTTACGACAATTGGGAAGGAGCACTTCTGTTTGAGAATGGCAAGAATAATGTTCTGGTTGCTACGTCATCACAAGATCACATTCTATGGCCAAGAGAGTAAAATTCATCATGATCCAGTGGTTTACTGTGAGTGGGGAACACCTGGTGAGGGCTGGAAGCTTCAGGGAAAGAGGAAGATTTTGAGACAGGCAGTGTCTTCTTCCTCCTCTTCCAGCTAAGACTTGGTTGGGTTACATGTCCTCTGGCAGGGCACTCTCAGTTGATTCCTGGTGGTGGTGCCCTTACTTGCCTCATTATCCCCATTTGATTTGAAAGAAGAGAGTCAGACAGAGGTACTGCTTTCTACTTTGATGCTTCCCTATGTGTGGTTTTAGGATTGTGCCAGAGAGATACTGTCCTTACTGTGCACAATTTAGTGGTCCAGCTAAATCTGAGGTATCTCTCATTGTGAAAGCCAAGTCTTTCTCCTGCCTCCATAGTGAACTATAATGAGAATTCCCAGTTTGGTCTCATCAGCTGCGTCAATCCAGCTGAGGGAAGGTTTTCCCCTGTTTGAAGGCCAGGCTGAAAAAGAAAGATTTCATATGCAAGCACAGGACGCCTTCTCTTTCTCTTCCAGTGCAGTGTTTGTATCATTAGTTCCTAATTTGCAGCAGCAGACCATATGACCAGATTGCAGCTCATTTGTCTGTGGAACAGATGATGGGTGCTGGTATAAAGTAGTGTAACTTCAGAAGGGAAGAAAATAAATGAGTTATTTTGTTTTATTTTTAAAGAGTGATATTGGCCTTGTTCAGAAATAACACTAAATCATTGGTTGACATTACGATAAAAGCGTTGGTGAGCCTTGCGCTGATGTACTCCTCTTTGTTCTCCACTATAGGCAAAAGGAGAAGTTTGGAAGCTTTCCCTACAATTTTAGATTAAATGCAGCTTGTTGAGACATCTAAATCTAGACAAATTGGATAATCTTAACTATGGTTAATCTGAACTATGTTTTTTTTCTTTTTAAAAAAGGAACATAGTTGAGATCAAACACAGTTTATGGTTATAGGGGCATGGTAAACAGTGACTAATCTAAAATAGAAGCAACAGTTTCCTTGCAGCTACACTGGAGGAGAGGGGGGAGTTTGAACTTAAGGCTCCCTGCGGCCTCTTCTTATACTACTAAACCATTTAGCATTGGATCCCAGTACAATCGTTGTCATGTCCAGCAGGCATTGTATAATCTGCGCATGGCTATTTTTTATTTGATGCAATGTAAACTGGAGGATTGTATGATTCAGCATGGAACTGTAACTAGGTACCGAGACAATGAGGTTTCCCTTGTCACTGGGTTTCTAGGCGTCACAGCGAAGCAAAGTTCGGTGGGCTGGTACTCGAACCCGTGGCAGGTGGAAATATTCAAGCAATGATGAGAGCGATGATTCAGAGAGCGAAGAAGACTCTGAGGATCAGGAGAAAGAGGAGGAGGAAGAGGAAGAACCTGCGCCTGCTGATGACGATGAGCCGTGCAAGAAGTGTGGCCTCCCCAATCACCCAGAGCTAGTAGGTTCTTGTCTTCAAGAGCAGTGAAACTCAGAAAAGCCATTCTTAAGCATTCTCCAGATATACTGGCTCAATTCAAACATCATACCTACATCATACTTGGCACGTTGTCTGAATTGGCAATGCATGGTTCATGTTTTGCCAGTAAAGCAGGTTTGGATGTGCAAATCACGTTTTAGTGTGATGTCTGAATTGACCAGCCGACTCTGCAAGCTGCTGCACCTTGAAGGCAGAATGAATTTAAGTGGTGGGGTGCTTAGAAGATGAAAAATGAAAGCAGACAAGCAATTCTACATCATGTTGTGCATTTGGAAGTTCAGACTTGGGAGTGGATTCTAAACTACTGTATTTTTCTGTGTATAAGACTATATTCCCCCCCCCCAAAATTTTTAAAGTTTAAAATTGGGGGTTGTCTTATACACGGAATGTTGCAATTAATTATTTCTTAAATTCAACTTTAATGAATATTGCCCCTGCAGCAATATTCCAATTCCCAGCAAAAGCAACAGTTTATCTGCTTATGGATCTATTTGCCACTTCAGTTTCAGAATATTTATGCCAGCCTTCCTCAATCTGGCACACACACACACTCACACCCCGGAATACTGTTGGACAACAGCTCACATCATCCCTGATCATTGGCCATGCTTGCTGGAACCGATGGGAGTTGTAGTCCACAGCGTCTGGAGTTGCACCGGTTGGTGAAGGCTGCTTTATGCAAACATAGGAAAGCAAGGCGCACCTTGATGTGCTTCACAGTGCAAGTGCAAGGTCCAACTGATTCCTTGGTTCATTTTTACAGATTCTCTTATGCGACTCTTGTGACAGCGGCTACCATACGGCCTGCCTTCGCCCCCCACTGATGATCATTCCTGATGGAGAATGGTTCTGCCCACCTTGCCAACACGTAGGCTTTGTCTTCTTTGCCTTTGTTTTGTTTTGTCCTTCCTCGCATGCAAATCCTGAGTTATGGTGTGGCTATGGAAAGGAGCCTTCCCTTGATGTTTCCTCCATTCCTTTTGGGACTGTTCACTTTGCCTTTAGTACCCATTATTGTAACAAGAACTGTAAGATGCGGTAATAGGTGGGTGTGAATGTGTAACAAGGGTATTACGTAGTCCCATGAGAATAACATTCAGTGCACTGCAAACAAATTGCACCATAAAAATATTTGTTTGCAGTCACGTGTAATTTACTTTCTGCAATTTGCTGTAAATGAACAAACTGGTTCATAATTGTAAATGAAATGCAAACCACCCATTGTTTGTTCCCATCATCTGATAATACACTCAAGGTAACACGGGTGGTGTTGTGGGTTAAACTACAGAGCCTAGGGCTTTCTGATCAGAAGGTTGGCGGTTCGAATCCTCGTGACGGAGTGAGCTCCCATTGCTCGGTCTCTGCTCCTGCCAACCTAGCAGTTTGAAGGCACGCAGTGCAAGTAGATAAATAGGTCCCGCTGCGGCGGGAAGGTAAACGGCGTTTCCGTGCGCTGCTCTGGTTCGCCAGAAGCGGCTTAGTCATGCTGGCCACATGACCCGGAAGCTGTACGGCGGCTCCCTCGGCCAGTAAAGCGAGATGAGTGCCGCAACCCCAGAGTCGTCCGCGACTAGAGCTTACGGTCAGGGGTCCCTTTACCTTTACCTAACATCATTCTTATTTTCTGCAATTCCTTTAAAGTTTCTTATATGCTCAACTATATATTATCCTAGTACTGTTTGGGGTATGGGTATTTTAGCATTTGCACAAAAAACAATGCATGTGCTTCTTCTGTACACACAATTCAACATTTATAAGGGACTTAAAATTTTCTGTACTACACCTACATTTGTCTCTTTTTGTGTGGCATTTACCATTTTCACATCATATAGGCCCCGTGTAGATGTAATATTCCCAATTTCTTACTTGTCGTGAAGCAAATGGGGGGGAAATTGCTGGCACTTTCTCAGCACCCCTCTATTCTGCAGTGCAAGTTTCCTCCACAGAAGCATTGATTGTTGCTCAATATATGCTTAATTCCCTTCTAAACCAGAGGTCCAGTCTGGTTTAAAGTCCATTGTTGCTGAAAACATTTTATCATAGTTAGGAATTTGCTCTGCTGAAAATGTTTTGGGAAAGGGGAAGATGAATTAAAGCCTTTATATTGTTAAGCATTAGCAGGCAAGTTGCAGTATAGTTCAGGTGGAGCCAGTCCCTTTGATGCAGGCTTCTTCCACCCCACCCCACCCCGAACCCCCCCCCCCGAGTCCCCTGTGACTTAATGACATTCTCATCCATGTATAGTGAATTGTTTAGTTCTGCCTGTCTACTTCACCTTGCCCATGGACTAGGTGGCATTTCTGTGTGCTTCAACTACAAGAGCAGATTTAGGAATAAATTTGAACTCCATTCAGTGGAAAGATTGAAATGTAGTCTCGAGTTTGTCACCCACAGTTTCCAAAGCAATTTGCTTTTCCTTATTCTGCCTGGAAATCCTTTTCTTTCTGCCTGATGTTTGGACCACTGTTAGGTAGTCACTGGCAGGGCCGGCCTTCACACCGACAAGGAATGCTTGGGAAGGGGCCTGTTAAGAAATGAGCTGCGTAGAGATGTTTGTGGAGCAGGGTAACGCTTTGTTTTTTGTTTATTCCCATAGAAATTGCTCTGTGAGAAGTTGGAAGAACAACTGCAGGACCTGGATATTGTCTTGAAAAAGAAAGAGCGCGCTGAACGAAGGTACCGAAACATTGACCAATGCCTTAGCAAGCCCTGTAACCCCACATAACAAAACACACACAGCAAGTGAGTCAGTACTTTACTCTAGCCTTCCCCAACCTGGTACCCTCCAGCTTGACTACAGTACCCCCATCAGCCTCAGTCAGTACAATCCCCAGTAGCCATCGCTTGTTCTGGTGTTTTTATTAACCAGCTTTAGTACCACACCAGCATGCAAAACCGCTTATGACTGTGACTGCAAATTCTAGTTTGGAGCTGGCTGTGGGTGCAGCTAGGTAAAGGTCTGGCATTAATGCAAACAGGTGAAATACAGTATAGGACAAATTGAAGCACTTGCTGTGAAGAAATGTCAGCTTTTTGTTTTGTTTTTTTTTCTTCCTAAGGAAAGAGCGCCTTGTGTATGTGGGCATTAGTATTGAGAATATCATTCCTCCACGAGTAAGTGAAACGAACCCCTTGATATCTCCTTTTCTTTATTTTGGTATAGAGTGTGTTCTTTGTGCTGTAAACACTAAAAATCCTGCCTTAAGAAAAGATGAATCTGCAATAACCATAGATTGCCTTAATCAAGCAAATTTGCATGCGTCTGCTCATTTTGCCTGACAAATTCTGCTCCTGCTGCTGATAGAGTCAAGGAGCTATGCAGGGCACCAAACCATGGATCCCTGACCACTAGAAACCCAGTGCACTCTCTGTGCCTTCCTTCTCTACTGCCTTGTGACACATGCATATTACAGCCATGTGGTCTAGAAACTTGCCATTGTTTGAATCTCCATCTTGGCACGTACTGTTAGATCAATCCCATCCTGTCATTTGAAAACTTCGGAGGTATGCATGGTTTAATAATTGCTAGGGGGTTGTAGCCATGCTAGTGTTATTCTGAGCTGACTCATTGAAGTTAATGAACCTGGCTGACATGTGTTTATTAATCCTCTCAGAGTAGAACTTAGTTGGAAACAACCCTAGGTACTATGAACAAGAGGAAGTGTGGTGGCTGTTTGTGCAGCAGATAATGTTTCTCGTGGAAAAGGCGACAAATTGAGGCTGAGTTTGTACACCCCTCTATGATTGGCTGCAGCTATTTCTGTGCTTAATGATTGTCTGCCTTTAAACCAGGAGCCTGAAATACCTGGAGTTGTCGATGAAAAGAAGAAAGATTCCAAAAAACCAAAGGCAAAGCTGCTTGAAAGGAGGTCGACTAGGCAACGGAAGTGCATCAGCTATAGGCAAGCGACTTCTTTGCTCCTTTCTGAATGTATGTAATAAAAGAAGCTGTGTTTCCAGTTCACAGTGGAAACATGCAAAAACAAAGAAGCAAACAAACAAAACCAAGGAGAAGACGAGAGGGCTGTCTGAGCAATGGGGAAAGGGTGGTAGACTCGGCAGCAACCATTCTGACTTGTTTGCAATGTGTTTCGAGGGCAAAATTGCTTGCACCCACCGGGATCTTGACTCTGCTATTACAGCAGATGACTCTCACGGGGTGTCTAGAGCACTGTCTTAATCCTGTTGCGTTGGATGAGTTTCAACTAGTAAGGTTTGAGGATCGGTCAGGGCAACCACCTGGACCCTCTTGGCTGATAAAACAAAACGAGCAGGGAGGGGACAGCTGGCTGGGCCAGGGAGGTGGTCAATGCCTCCTTGTGAGAAGGGTCCATGCCTGCTTGAGGGAAGCAATGGTAAAACTACTCTTCAAGAAACCCTCCCTGAATTCTGAAAACCTTAAGTAACTAACCACCCAGTTGCCAGTCTTTCCTTCTTGGGCAGACCAGTCGCAGACCAGATCCAGGTGCTCTAGGAGGAAACTGATTGTGTAGATCCTAAACCGGGTTTAGGCCCAATTTTGATAGTATACCTTTTCTTTTTCTTTTTCTTTTGTTCAATTAAACTGGTTTTTAAAAATAATGATAATGATGTCAACAACAACAACAACATAGCAAGTGAGCATTTAAATTTCCTCTTGTGTTGACTGGCTGCACATTACATGCCAAAACACGGAATAAAGCTCCAGGGTTGTCTCTTCAATAATGGCATAGTTAAACAATTCTCCACCACGAGATTGGTGGTGAGCAACCAACCTGGAAGGCTTTAAAAGGGGATTGGACAAAATTGTGGAGGGCAAGGCTGTCAGTGGCTACTGGCCGTAATGGCTGTGTACTACCTCCATGTCGGAGACAGCATGCTGGGAATCACTAGTGGGGAGAGTGCTTTTGGGCTCATGTCCTGCTTGTTGGCATCTCGTAGGCATCCCATTTCAGCACGGTGAGAGCTAGATGCCGGACTAGATAAGCCTTTGGTTGCATCCTGAAGGGTCGTCTTATGATACTAAAAAAACAGGTTCCTGGGGCCGTGATTCCCAGCAGAGGAGGCTCAGTGCTCACCCTCATAAGTTGCACCATCTAGAACCCTGGGTGGGGTGAAGGGTGCTTGTGGGTGCAGCTCTGATTGCAAAAAGCAGTCATTGGCAAAAGAGTTACATGTGCTTGCCCTGCTGCTCTTTCACGCAGAATCACTGGCTCCTTAGGTTGCCTTTCATTAAAAAGGGAGCCGTGGGGTTTCCTCTCATACATTTGTATGCACCTATTGCAGTGGCTGTTGCCTACAATCGATAAAAATCTGACCCAACTGCATGATACTGTAACGTGCCTCTCAATCTCCTGGGCTGCTTTAATAATTGCGTCTTAAGCACACGCAAACATCATACTTGGTGATGCGTATGCCAGTGCCCCTCCCTCCCCACACATCAAATCCAAGTCAAAGCAAACCCAGGCTGTTTCTGTGATGCTACACGGGACCGTCATTAACTCCAGACACCGCATTGAGCTAGAAAGCCCCACCTCATGCGGCTAGTAAGAAGGAGGCAGGCTGTATTCTGGGCTTCCTAGATGGAATTGTCACATCCCTGACAGATGAGGCAAACTGATGACCCAGCAGAAACCCCCCCCCTCCCGCCCCAGGTTATCCGACTGTCCTCCAGGGGGATTAAGCCATTCTGCAAGCATAGCAGTTTGAGCGGGTCATCGCTCGTCAGTGAAAATTGCACTCGAAATGTATTATGCTCAACAGCAGGACTGTGAAATGCAGAAATGCTTTTGCAGCTTCTGCCTTTGTGCTCCTCCCTAGTTGGTTTCAGCCGCTTCTAAGTGAAGAAGATTGAGCTATAAAACATGCAAGACCCTTGATCTTTCCCTCCACCCCACTCAACTATGACTACATTTTAATCTCCCCTCCCATTTTTGCATTGCTTTAGAGACTGCAGATTGCTGCTGTAGTAACAACTGGTTTTCCTTTTGCAAATGGAGGGAGGAGGGAACATCTTGGTTTAAAACTATGGAGTAACATTTCAGATACTTTTGCATAAAATCACTTACAAAAACTGCCATGCAAAGTTAAGAGGAAAGCAAGAGTTCCTGATTTTATGCTTAACTTTTTGTGAAGGTCAGAATGCTTGTGTGTATTATAAACTGTTCAGGATTTCAGGAAGGACCACTTTCAGGAAGGACCACTACAGGGTATCTTTCTCTCTGTTAAATACTGTATATTCCTGCGTATAAGACTACTTTTTAACCCAGGAAAATCTTCTCAAAAGTCGGGGGTCGTCTTATACGCTGGGTCGTATTTCTTATACAGCAAGTATATCCCAAACTCTATATTTTAACTGGAAAAGTTGGGGGTCGTCTTATACACCCAGTCGTCTTATACACCGGAATATACAGTATGTAGGGTTGAGTGTTTGAAGGAAGTCTAAGAACTTTACTTAGGGATTTATTTGTCCGTTCTGTGGGCAGCCTCTCCAAGAGAGTAAGATACGTACAAATTGATCTCCTTTCCCCCCTCACATATTTGGACTCTTCAGTTACTACAAACTTGCCAGTTTATTCCTTAAAATATAATTGAGCTCCGCTCTGAAATCAGCCCATTTTTGTCTTCCCTAGGTTTGATGAGTTTGACGAAGCTATTGACGAAGCCATAGAGGATGACATAAAGGATGCTGATGGAGGAGGTGTGTCTTATTGGACAATGTTAACGGGGAGGAACATGTGGATGACTTCAGTAGTGGATGGCAATCCTGGCTTTTGGTACAGCAAGCACTAAATTTATGCCGAGGGACTTGGGTGCTCTCCTGCCACTTCCTGCAAGTGCATGAAAACCACACCTGCTACAAAGAACAGAAATCTTTCTCCCTCTTGTCAGACTTCTCAGCTGTCTGGGATGTGTCCAAAGACTATTTGGACATAGATCCCTGCTCTGCTAAGTTAGTTACTTATGCTATTCACTATCACTCAGCCTGACCTTCCTCACAGGGTTGTTGTGGCTAAAGGTGGTGGTGGAGGGGCCCATGTATGCTCTTGGAGGGGGAAGGTAAAATAAATAAATGTCTCATTCTTGTATCCCCAGCCTTGTTTAAGCTTTCAGCTTTTCCACAGGGGAGATAAGACATGATCCTCCCTCACCTCATCTGTCTGCAAACATGGGAATTTTCAATCCTGGTTTGGGTGCTTTTTATGGAGGGAAGGTTGATGCTAGCAGCAAGTGAATAAGTGGATTCACAGTCACCGTGGTCCTGGTCTCCCGACTGTAGGTGGTGGAAAAGGGAAAGACATGGCTAACATCACGGGGCATCGTGGCAAGGATATTTCCACCATCCTGGAGGAAGAAAGGAAGGAAACCAAGCGACCTCCGAGGGCTGTTGCAGTTCGCCGGAAGAAACGGCGGCGACTGAACGACCTGGACAGTGACAGCAACCTGGATGAAGAAGAAAGTGAGGATGAGTTCAGAATCAGTGACGGGTAAGGCCTGCTCCAAATTTCGGGTGTGCTCTGTCCCAAGATGAGCGCTCTTAGTTCAGCAGATTTCAATTTGAGCTAAGCACGTATGTACTAGCCTCAGATTGAAAGTGTGGGGAAGTAAAACATGTTCAGCTTTGGATCCCAGAAGCACTCTTGAGGTGCAGTCTTGCCCAAACTCTGATACTCAGAACTACCACTTGGAATGACCCTCCCTGAGCTTCTGATTGCAGGTAGAAGATCACTGGTTTGAACGCTTGCCCTGCTTTTGCCTTTGGAAAACTAGGGTGGAATTTGGTGTCGCTCTATGACAGGCACCCCCAAGCTACGGCCCTCCAGATGTTTTGGCCTACAACTTCCATAATCCCTAGCTAACAGGACCAGTGGTTGGGGAAGATGGGAACTGTAGTCCCAAAACATCTGGAGGGCTGAAGTTTGGGGATGCCTGCTCCAAGATGAATGTTCCATCTGCACAAGCATATCGGCTTGCCAAGTGGAACAATTCCCTCCTTTTAGGGGTTCTCCTGACCCACCAAACCAATTTGGGAAGAGAATGGAAAGCCCCATTGTGCAAGCAAGGAACCATTGGGCAAGGTTTCTGCTGACACCGTTTGTTAGGTAAATCATGCCCCTGGTAGTAGTAGTAATAATGATAATGATAATGATAATGATAATGATAATAATAATAATAATACTCCACCCATCTGGCTGGGTTTCCCCAGGCACTCTGGGCAGCTTCCAACAAAAGATTAAAAATACATTGAAATGTTGGAAGGAAATGCTCTAGCCTGTTCCTCTTACATAGCATGGTAGGAAATATGCCATCTCATACCTGCATTCTGAAGTGGAGCTCTGCCAGGAGCACTGAAGTACCTGGTAGCTCTGGGCCCTCTCTTTTGAGACCTGAAGCTAGAATGTATGTTTGTGCTGTTTCGGTCCTGTGAAAAGCAGGTGGTGGGGGACATTAACGGCATCTCAAGATGCTGTTAAGACTTCCATCAGCCCCAGCCAGCATAGCTGATGGTCATGGACAATGGAATTAGTAGTCCTGCAATATCTGGAGGGCAACAGGTTCCCCACCTCTGGCTTTTAAAGGATGCTGTCAGAAGCCTTTCTTGTGGGTAAGCTCTGCCTGTGAGGTGCGAGCTTCTCGCAAAGAAACTTTCAATCAAACCAGGCCCCAGATGAATTTTTGAGGTTAAAGTTGTGTGAGGACTTACTGCATCAGAAACTGCATTTTTGAACTGACCTCAAGGGCCTGTCGCTTGAGCACACAACCATTTGAGCAGAGAGATTAAATTGTTTTCCAGCGGAGCAATGAAAACCACCTTAGCTAAACCTTTCTTACGTCTACAGTTGCTCAGTTAAAATGCAGGTCTCAACGTCAAGTGGGCTTTATTCCTTTGGCATCGTTTCAAAGATCTTTCCCACTAATCTCCCCTCCCCCTTAGATCTCAGGATGAGTTTGTTGTCTCGGACGAGAACGTAGACGAAAGCGAAGAGGATCAGCCATCGAATGACGACAGCGATGCGGAGTTTTCAAAGCGCAGGCCCAGGCGGCACCACTCCAGGCCGATGAGGCAAAGCAGGCGGCTACGGAGAAAAACAGCCAAGAAAAGATACTCTGAAGATGACGAAGATGAAGATGAGGACTCTGAGGATAACGTAAGCGGCGAATCTGGTAAGTTGGACTCTTTCACTCTTCGTAGCTTGCCGGTTGGCTCAAAGGACTGAGTGTTTGGAAACTAGGCCAGCAACCGGTTTTCCTGGAGGGTCGACCTTTTTGAGAACTGGATGTGGGCTGATAAGCCAGCTTTCCTCCCCTTGGCCTCCTGTAGTGGCCTGCCAGGAAGTCCCATTGGCACGGAAGCCATCGTTTTCTTCCTAGCTGGTAACTGAAGAGCCAGCGTCACTCCTCCGGCCTGGATTTGCCCTGTGACACACACACACACAGCTGCTTCTCCTCTGATCTAACTTGAACTCCAGTCCTCCCAACGACGACGACCTCATTTGGTGTTTTCCTTTTGGATTGCGTTATATGTAAATGGCTTGCCACCAACAACTGCTTAGAAGCTTTGGCTGCTACACAAATGCCACAGCAGGATTGTGGACTGAGATTGGGCACCCAAGCTATATCTTGAATATAATACACTGGCTTCATGTCCACTTCTGAGTACAATTCAAAGTGCTGCTTTTGATATCTGTGCTCTAAATGGCTTGGGACCAGTGCACCTCAACAGCCACCGGCTCCCAGAGAAACTTGCCCCGACCCTTGGATCTTTAGAGGCCTTTCTCCACCCCCACCCCCCCGCTGTCTTTGATGAGGCAGGCGGTGGCCAGAGAGAGAGAGCATTCTCTTTGGCAGTACCCCATCATTGGAATTTGCTTACCAGTGAGACTTGTATAGCACTGGGTTTGTTGTCATGATAGCGCTGGCCTTTCTGTTCTGCCCAGGCCTTTTCGGTTGTTAAATGGTGTGGTATTGCAACAAAGTGCTTCCACTTGCGCAAGAGCTTTGGGCTGTGCAGTGGAACTTTCCCACAGCCTTGTTTGCTTGTGCGACCCCTAAATCTGCCCCCCCATCTCTTAGCAGGGGGAGCTGTGTGCAGGGAGAGAAGAGGGAGGAGAAATTCCATTGTTGCAAGTGGCAATCATTGCACAAGTTGGATCCAACTAAGTTGGATATTGCCTTTTGCCTATTTTGTGTTTTACTCTCCTGCCTCTTGGTTTATGTGTCTTGTTAAGGGCTTTCTCTGCTTTAAATCTTCCATTGTTTTATATTTAATATTGGTGACTGTCTTTTTAATTGTTAAGAGAACCCTTTGGGGCTGAAAGGGGAGGGTGCATGTTAATTAAATATACATTCAATTTTTGTGTCAGCAATAAAACAAAGCTAATGTACCAATTTCTAAAATATATCTATTTTTCCTCAACAAGCATGAGCAACACCCAGTTGCTGTAGCAGTTAAAATGTACTGCTTTGCAACTAAATTTAAATTATGGTAAGCCTCTCTTCAAAAATTAAAGAGCAGATAAAATTGAACTGTTTTAAAAGGAAATCTGAGTTTAATACAGACATATGAACCAAAGTCCACACTTACTAAAACTGAATTATAATCCCCAAACCTTGAGTTTGATGGTCATAATTCAACACTTTTATTTATGCAAGAATGAGAACAGTGTGGAAAGCGTGCGCCCCCTGCTGCCCAAGAAGAACTTTGCAACAGAGTGAGGACCGGCCTAGTCCCATCTATCAGCCAAGAAGGAGCAGCTGCAGGGAAACTTGCTTTGCCACCAGAAAGAATAAACAACTCCCAACCGCTGGTTGCCCTAGGCCTAGGCAAGTATTCTCTGGCCTGTGCCAGGAAGCAAAGACCCGCTTGGAGGTTGCATCCCCTGCCTTCTAGGAACGACGACATGGCAAGGCAAGGAGAAGACCTTTCTGGCCCCATCCGTCAGCCCGCAAAGGAGGAGCAGCAGCAGCAGCAGCAGTAGCAGAGAGCTCACTTCTTCCTTCCCTGCTGGAAAGAACTCTCAGCTCTGGTTGCCTTGAGATATCCCTTTGCCTAAGGGAGGCTGCTGGGTTTTGTGTATGCATGTGTATTATTTGTTTGCATCATTGCAGTGTGCTGTAAATGGCCTTGAAGATAATTCCATCAAAAGGAGGAATATAAATCATAATAAATGAATAAATAGATCTGGACTCCCAAAGGTTCATGTTATTTCATAACTTTCTTCTAAGGCGTGCTCAACACCAACTACCATAGGTGGCACAAGGGCAAGGGGGCGAGACAGTACCCCCCTCCCCATATCTATTTATTCCTTTGAGAAATCTAGCATGTTGTTCACATACCTCATGGAAAGGTGTACTTCAGAACAGGACTGCTCAGGCTGGACTGGACCGCTCTAGTGGAACAGTGAGGGTTTTGGTCTGGTTTGTTAGAGTGGGTGTGCCTAGCAATCTCAGTCTGCCCTCAGCCCCATATTACTTACAAGGGAGTGGCGGTTGGTGTCGCCACCCTCCTCTTCCTCACGGTTGCTTTCAAAGAACTGAGCAAGGGAGGAAACTAGGAAGAACTGGCTCTGCCTGCCATTGCTTTGGCGCCCCCTCCTGTTGGGCTCCCTGCCCTTCCACCATCCACGTCTCACGTGCACTTACCACCTCTGCACAAGATTTTATATACAGTGTATATATATATATATATATATATATATATATATATATATATATATATATATATATACAGTATATATATATATATATACACATACCCTGCCCATCTGGCTGGGTTTCCCCAGCCACTCTGGGCAGCTTCCAAAAAAATATTAAAAACACAATAAAACATCAAAACTTCCCTAAACAGGGCTGCCTTCAGATGTCTTCTAACGTCAGATAGTTGTTTATTTCCTTGACATCTGGTGGGAGGGAGTTCCACAGGGCAGGCGCCACTACTGAGAAGGCCTTCTGTCTGGTTCCCTATAACCTCATTGTGAGGGAACCGCCAGAAGGTCCTCGGAGCTGGACCTCAGAGTCTGGGCTGAACGATGGGGGTGGAGATGCTCCTTCAGGTATACAGGACCGAGGCTGTTTAGGGCTTTAAAGGTCAGCACCAACACTTTGAATTGTGCTCAGAAACGTACTAGGAGCCGATGTAGGTCTTTCCAGGACCGGTGTTATATGGTCTCGGTGGCTACTCCCAGTCACCAGTCTAGCTGCCTCATTCTGGATTAGTTGCAGTTTCCAGGTCACCCCACGTAGAGCGCATTGCAGTAGTCCAAGCGGGAGATAACTAGAGCATGCATCGCTCTGGAAGAGGCTGGAAATACCTTGTGGATCATTTAGTTCGGATCTGTTGAACTTCTGGGTGGGATGCAGCACATGAGGCTTGTTCTGCAACCTTCCAGAAAATGCTTGAAAACCTACCTGTTCCAGGTGGACATTCAGTCCCCTCTGTTTGGTGTTACACTTGCAGTAATAAAATCAGATTGCAAAGGAGAGACCTGTTAGGTGGGTACCACTAGACACAAAGCAACATATAATATATATGGCTTCATACCCCGTTTCCCAGCATGACTCCCCAAATGTCAACCTCTCAGTTTGAAGAAGGTTGCCCTCAACAAGCCCTTCTGACTTTGGGCCTCCAGGGGAAGGATGCAGAAACTAAATTTCCCTGGGAATAATAGTAATCATCATCATCATCATCTTGGAATGCAGATCCCGTTTGCCAAATTGAGTCACCTGCCTGCCAGTTGCTGTTGCCTATCGGAAAGTTTCTTAAAGAGCATTTTAAGATGGGAATCAAGTGGGAAGGCTGGAGTTGTACTGGAGCATTTCACTTTCTGGGAAAACCAGATGTGTTGTGAATATGACAGGATGTTGCAGTTCGCAGACTAAATTTGCATGGTTACTTCTCTCCTTCAACCCCCCCCCCCTTTGCACAGAAACAGATGCTTCTTCAGAATACAGCGACGAAGACTACCTGGAAACGAGGCGGAGAAGATCTCGGCGCAATCAGAAGAGGCAAGTCAACTACAAAGAGGATTCTGAAAGTGACGGCTCTCAGAAGACCTTCCGATACGGGAAAGAGCTCAGAAGGATCCACAGGCGCAGACTTTCCAGCTCAGACAGCGAAGGTAAAATAAAAAGGGTTGCCTTGTAGTACAAATTTAGTAGAGCTTTTTACCCCCGCAGAGAGGGAGAGAGCTGAGCCCAAAGGGGCCAGGTTGAAGAGGAAGGTTTTTGCTGGGTGCCTAAAGGTGTATAATGAAGGCGCCAGGTGACCATTCCTGGGGAGAGCGTTCCAGAGACAGGGAGCCACTGCAGAAAAGTCCCGCTTTCGTGTTGCCACCCTCTGGACCTCTCGTGGAGGAGGCACACGAAGAAGGGCCTCAGAAGGTGATCTCAGGGTCCGGGTAGGTTCCTATGGGGAGAAACGGGGCTTGAGGTATTCTTCAGAAGGGCTTCCTTCTGAATAAGCAAGCTTAGGATTGTGTTTTCATGCGGCCTTAGTAGCCAAAATATTGATCCAGGTGTTTGATGTGGGCCCTTCAGAAGTGGAAAGCCTTTAATAAGGAAGTGAACTTCTGAGTATAGCAAAGATTCAGAACTAGTAAGGTCTCTAGCCAATGTTTTGGGCTACAACTCCCATCAGCTGCACTGAAAAATGGTCGATCCTACATATTCATACATAGCACCGCCATTGTAAATAACTAATGTATTGAGTCTCATTTTTAAAGGAGATTTGAGAGAGCTACAGAAGGGAGATTAGGGACGTGGGTGGTGCTGTGGGTTAAACCACAGAGCCTAGGGCTTGCCGATCAGAAGGTCGGCGGTTCGAATCCCCACGACGGGGTGAGCTCCCATTGCTTGGTCCCAGCTCCTGCCAACCTAGCAGTTCGAAAGCACGTCAAAGTGCAAGTAGATAAATAGGAACCGCTCCGATGGGAAGGTAAACGGCGTTTCTGTGTGCTGCTCTGGTTCGCCAGAAGCGGCTTATTCATGCTGGCCACATGACCTGGAAGCTGTACGCCAGGTCGCTCGGCCAATAACGCGAGATGAGCGCCGCAGCCCCAGAGTCGGTCATGACTGGACCTAATGGTCAGGGGTCCCTTTACCTTTACCTTTACCTTAGAGAAGGGAGATTAGGGGGCATGTTTTAAGGGAAAGGGGTATGGGGTGTATGATTAAAGTACCAGCGCTCCCCCATCAAATGGATGCCATGGAAACACATGGAGGGTGGTTTAACTATTATACTGCAGCATTGACAGGTGCCCACCAGTCTTCTGTGTTGCAGTTTTTATATTCTGGTGGAAGCCCGCCTCCTTCCGGTTCAAGCAGCTTGCATGTGGAGCGTTCTGTGTAAACACAGGAGAGCGATGATAGCTGGTGCATGCCTTCAGATTTTGCTAACGGCTTTAAGTCTGATGCTTGTTCCAGAGAGCGACGAGTCTAAGAACTCTGAAGATGATAAATCCACCCATGTGTCAAAGAGATCCATTCGGAAGCGCAGCCACAGCACGGACGAGTACTCAGATGACGAGGACGGGGACAAGGAGGAGCGGCCCGTCCGGAAGCGGCTGAATCGCATTGAGACAGACGACGACGACGACGACAACTGCAGCAGCGCCAGCGACAAGGCAAGCAAGCCTGTGCCTGCCGCCAGGCCTTCGGCAACCCACGGCCCGCAAGACGTCACCAAGAAGCCCTACCGGATAGAAAGCGACGACGAGGAAGACTTTGATAACGCCGGGAAGGTCGAAAGCCCATTGGACTACAGCCTGGTGGACTTGCCGTCCACCAATGGACAGAGTCCCGGGAAAACCATTGAGAACTTGATTGGCAAGCCCAGCGAAAAGGCTCCTGCCCCCAAGGACAGCACAGCCAATGCCAGCTTGGCACCCAACGGGACAAGTGGTGCCCAGGAGGCAGGAGGGCCAGAAGAAGACGAGGACGAACTTTTGCGAGTGACTGACCTTGTTGATTACGTCTGTAACAGTGAACAGTTATAAGACTTCCATTTTTGTGCTAATTTATTCCACGGTAGCTCATTCCAGTGGGCCAGTTATTAAAAGGTGTTTTATTTTTCCTAGAAAACTCTCCACTACAGTATCACTTTTTAGCAGTCAAAAATTTCACCAGTCCTGCAGTTCGGGGTTGTTGTTTTTTCTCTCTCTCCCCCCCCCCCAATCCCCGGTGAAGTGACCAGTCATCGTTTTCTCGGAACTCTCTCTCCCCCTTTTTTTTGTGGTGAAAATGATTACTATAATTTCCCTATTCTGATTTGCTTCCTCCTCCACCTTTCACCCACTCCCGCAGTCCAGGTTAACTTTATCCACCTGCAGACCTTGTAGTAAATGAGAGATTTGTATATTTTTGACTTTATATTTCCTGGGCGCACACAAATGGGGGTGGGGGTGGGGTGGGGGAGGCTGAAAGAAAGCATTCCAAGTTGGTCAGGGCCCAAAATCTGAACTGTGGAGGGATGGAGGGGGGAAAGCTTTGGGGGGGGGGTTGTCGGGGTACAGAAGCACTTGTACTCAAACTTTTTCATAGGAGATATATATTCTATTTAAATGTTCACAACTTAGATTACAATTTAACATGCAGTTTTAAGGGGGAGGGGGGAGGAATCTTTACTGTTGCATTTTGTGACTTGTGGGTTAACTTGCCATAGTTCATTTTAGTAAATCACTTTCCCGAAAAGCAACCTTGGTTAGAGAGAGAGAGAGAGAGAGGTCGAGGAATAGAAAGCTCTCACATAATCATTTGATTCAAAGCTTCCCCAACCCATAATAATTTTAACTTTTTAAAGTGTTTTGTACAGTAAAAAGTGTAAAGCTATATAACGAGCTTTTGACAATTTGGAGCCCATGCTAGCAGCGAGTTCATAAAGAGGCTCTTGTTTTTAATGCATTAGTCTGCCTGGTGGTCTCCGCGTACGATAACCTCTTGGGAGGAGGTGCAGTTTTTGCTGTGAACAGATGATGGGGCTCCTGTAAAGAGTTAACTGGCCGCTTTTTTTAAAAAAAAACCCCTTTCTGTGCTCTTAGTATCTACTTCAAATTGAAGTATGCAAATGAAGCAGTTTTCCTTCTGGGAGGCTGTGTGTGTGTGTGTGTGTGTGTAAGATTAATTTTACTTATCAGTCTGGATGTTCTAGCAGGTTTTGACAGTAGTTAACTGGCCTATAGGCTCCTTCGTGTTTATAATATGCATTTTAATAGTTGTCGCGTGACCAACTGATTTCTAAAGCAGAACATTTCTGGGGGGAAATGCATGATCCCCTCACCCCCCACCAAGAAATTCCTGCTGTTGGAACTTGGGCAACATAACTCTGGGTGTGAGTGCCTGCTCTCTACTTCAAAAAAAAAGTTTCTCTGCCCATTTTGCAGCCGGCCAAACAAGAATATGACTGGCCCATGGTGTTTGCCACTTCATCCTTTCAGATGTGTGTCAGGCTCTGTTATGTTCTCTTGTCTTGTATTTCTTTCTTTCTACACAGTTTTTCACAGAGATGCTTGGAAGAATACTCTGCAAAGCTTTGAAATCCAAAACGGCCATTTTACTCCGGGTTTTCTTTTTCTCCTCCCCCCTCAAAACAGGGTTTTGTACTTAATTCTGGTGCTGGGTCCATTGCTGGCAATGGCTGCACCAGTCTTGCTGTGGGCATTGAGTTGACAGCTCCCCTTCCCTTGCCTGTCTTGAATTTTTTATTTTACTTTTTAGACGTTTGTCTGTAGCTGAGCACTTCCATGTTGTTTGTTTGTCTGTTTCATTGTGATTTTAACCGTGGCATTAGGCCTGTATAAAATACCTCGCACGAAAACCTCGGCTTCCCCATTTTTTTTTAAATGGCCTTTAATTCATTTTTGGTTCTCTCTTTTCTCTCCCCCTCCCCCTGCTCCCGCTATCCACTCTCTGTACACGATAGCCACTCCACCAATTTTATTCTAGCAATGTGTATCTTCCACCTTTAGAATTCTAGAGCCCTCGGACCTTAAAAAAAAATACTAGCTTCTCCAAGCAGTGTTTTATGTAGTTAACAAAGCAAAGCCTCCCAGGTTGTATCGCATAACTTTTGTTAGCAGCCATCTATTTGAATAAGAGAATAAAGCTAAAAAGCCACACAAATGCTGAAATCATTCTTTAAACTGGTCCGTTGTCGTTTCCTTCTGCTTGAGTGCAGCACGTTTTCGCTCTCTGGGTTTACAGCAGAGCAGCCCACGGTCGTTAAAATTCCTCAGCTAATGCAATAGCCACTTTCATGTATTGTTATTTTTTAAAATAATGTTTTTAGAAGACGCAGGCCCTTGAAAACGTCTTCTCTTTCCCAAGAAGCAAGCAAATAGTCCGCACCTGCACTCGGAAAAAGCAAAATGTACATTCCCAGTTCTGGTTGGCAATTAAATTTTTAGATGCCATATCTTGGAACTCTGGATGAGGCCGGAAAGATCAGCAGCATCAGCTGCCCATCGACTGGTTCACACATGACTCAAAATGCAGGCAGAGAGTAGCTTGAACCTCCTTTTTCACTAGTGTGAACTGGCGTGCTATGTGAGATCTCTTCTCACTCCTGATTACCTGACGTTTGCCTTGCTATTAGGAGTGAGGAAGTTTTGTAAGGAGACGTCTCTGGCAGAGCATTTGTAACTGTTCACACTGGGGAGCGGGAAAGAGAATATTGGACTCCCTCTTTTTTTTTTTTGCAGGATAAAACTTCTGAGGTGCACAAGGGTACTTGACCCCAAGGCCATATCGGAAGTCTGTGGGTGCAGGATGAAGCCCTTGCCTACCCATTCCCAATTGCACATGTGTCTTTTCTCAGAAAAGGACGTCTGCTGTCCTCCCTACCTTGCAATTTTCACTGACCTTTAAGAGTGTCGTGTGTGTACCTGCAACTTCTTGAAAACAGAAGCCTCCTCAAGGAGCTCCTCCATCTTATACTTGCGCTGTGGTTCTCTAGTTTTTGTATAACCAAGCCAGAGACATCATTTGGGTGCTTGGCACCATCACCTCTCCAGGCCTGGTGGGTATTAAGTGCTTGACCAGTAACGTGTAATGGACATTTGTGGCACAGAGGCAACTTTTGAGCTGTGCCTCCCAGTCAAATAGGACGAAGGGAACTAGCTGAAAGCTTGGCTTGTGATGGCCTTGCTGAATGGACTTTGGGAATTGTGTTTGAGATAATTGTTCAGAACTCCACCAGAAACCCCTGGAAGCAAGAGCATTGATTATTGTTTTAAGTTTGCAGTGTTAGTGCTTCTGATATTTGCAATACTTGGAGGTATCAAACTAGAAAGGAATGCAGAAGGCTTGCAAGTAGGACAGTAGAATTGCCCTGGAAGAAATGAGAGTGTTGGATATGTACTGTTTGTGTTGTATAAGGCACATGTGATGGTTCATGCACAAATAAATTCTGGTAGAGTCTCTTGAAGAGAACTTCTGCTTGTTGGCTATTAATTTAGGAAGTTATTCTAGCATAAAGTGTTAGAGCTAATCTTGGTGATCGCATAGACTTGGTCTTCTTTGAGCCAATCAGATCATGGACTTGTTCCCTCCTCTGTCCCCATTTTTCAGATTTTTGCAAAAAGCAAAGTGACAACTCCCCTCTCCATCTGTCTCGTTTTGGGGAACAGCTCTCGGCTGGAGTCATAGGATGGTAATGAGCTGAGTTTTACTTGGAGTAGACCCGTTGAAATGAGGGAACCTGACTAACTTGGGCCCGTCAGTTTCGATAGGTCTGCTGGTTGAATGCCTTTCATAGTCTTTTCTGTTGCCTGGCCTCGTCTGGTTGTCAGAACGTACTCATGGCTTGGAGTAGAAGACAGCCTCTCTCTTTCCACGCAGCTGTGTTGTTGGAAGACCTGAGCAGCCCTCTTGAGGCAAGCAGTGACTTGAGAATGAATGATGCGCCAATGGACATAGATTGAACCGTAGAAAGGCAGCAGAATTTGAAGAGAGGAAGCCAATGAGAAACTGGTGAAAAGGGCGACTGCTGCTTCTCAAGGCGGGTTTCCACCGTTCTGCAGCATCGTTTGTGGGCTCGTTTTTACGTTTGGGTGGGTGTGCCTCCCTCCCAAATTAGTGTGCAATCTCACTTCCTCTGTGGAGACATGCAGGGGGATGTCCAGCACCACAAACTCTCTCTATTCTGCACTCGCAGTTTCCATCCCAGTTTTATCCCTTCTCCTTGAATAGACTGAACCTGTAGTACGTAAGTACCAGGAGGGGCGGTGGGGGGGGGGAGGGAGAGAATGGTAGGGCGCCCCAGTTCCAACCCCTTAGACCTGTTGCCCCCAGATCATTGCTTGCTGAACCAGCATCCCAACTCCTGTTTGATCTAATGCACAGTGTAAACGATGGAGCCATTCCCACTTGTAATCATGGAACCATAAATACGTTTTGTTTTGCAAACGGAAGCATGGCAGCGAAAGGTGGAAGCAGAGGTTTGCAAAGGCCAGGGAACTTGGTGTATGTGTCTCAGCATTGAATCGCTGCGGCCCATTGAATGCTGCTATATCAATTGACTGGGATTCGATAGGGGATGCCTGGCAGAAATACGTAATATTCTAGCCTTGTGATGGTGGCTGACTTGTTGCAAGGCCCTGGGTAGTGCGCATTCGAATACATGGCGTCCAGGTGTTTGGCTGGGGAAATGCTTCCGAGACTTTAAAATGGGGGTGACTGTGTGTGTGTGTGTGTGTGTGTGTGTGTGTGTGTGTGTGTAGATATATATACACATACAGATGTGCGTGCACACACAAAGAAAGAGCATGAGACACACAGCCCCGATTAAACGGGAGTCACTGATCCAGATGTTAAAGGGCTTTTCCCTGCCTCCCAGCTAAAAATATGAATGTTGCCAAACAATAGGTATGTCATATTGCTACCCTGCATAAAGTGTTGCCCTGCAAACCGTATTGTTAAACTGAACCCCAGAAATCTGCAGTGTGTGTGATTTTACAGGTACTATATGTGTGTGTCTTTTTAATTGTTGTATGCTTGTGAGTGTCACAGTTTTAATATCTGTGTGTGGGCAAATTTGACTGGATACATGTTCAGGTGTCAGCGAGGTTTCAATGCTTATCCATGGTTTCTTGGAAAAAACTAGAACTAGATGTTTTGATTCCCCCCCCCTCCCCTTTAAAAATCGCGTATGGGGTGCAGCTCTGCTACTATGAAGGAAGCAGAATTTAATCAGTCACCTTTAAACATGTGCATTGAAGGAAGCTACCCAAAGGAATTGTGGCTTGGGCCCATCCCTAAAGTGATGCAGGAGGTGACAGAAATCTGGAGTTGTACCACTTGAGAGACGGCATGCAAGTGAGATGGTTTTTAAAGGTTTCCCTACATAACAAGCATCCCTGCATGGGGGTAGGGTGTTTGTGTTTGGGATGAAGGAACATTCAGAACTCTTACCCATCGCATGCAGTCTGAAGTGGTACAGTCCAGAATTCTGCCAGCTTAATTCTGCATAATTTTAGAACATCTCTTGATTTCTTCCAAATCTACGGTTAAAAAACCTTTTAAAGGATCTGACTCTCCCCTCCACCAGTCCTCAATGTGTTAAAGGCATCCTGACAATTGGATGCCTTTAATAAACTAATTTAGTATTGCATGGTGGGAAAATGCCTGCCTCTATATGAGTAATAATCTTTCTTTCTTTCTCTTTCTCTCTCTTTCTTCTCCCACCTTAAAACTTTGGGACCTATCCAATATAAATGGCGTACTTGATCCTCTTTTGATTTCAACAGGAGTGTGTTAAGGACGGATGTAACTTTCACATTGAACTTTCGCTTGGCTTGATTATGTCAGCCCTCCAAACAAAATAGCCAGTAAACAGCTGCCTTTAGTCTAAACCTATAGTAGCACTGTTTGGAATGTTTCATAAATTGCATACAATTGAAACAGGGCTTTGGGTGGAGAGAAGCAGAGCAGCTGGGGGATTGGGATTTCTGCAGTGCCGTGTGTACGTGAAAGATTTAAAGACCTAATTAAAGCTGTGCAGCAAGAGGAGACTTAGCAGTTCCTTGATTTGCGAAATCCAAGCTAGCAATTCTGGGGGATTCTACATGGGTTTTCTTACTTGTTAGATGGAAATTTCTCTCTTTTGAACAACTGCTGTTGGGATAACGGGTTTGGTTCATGTGCTGTGGTGAGGGGGCCTTTGGCGACACTACCCATTGCCCTATATTAAACAGCAAACTTGCATTTCCTAGCCAGAAACTTGTTGTTTTGTCTGCTGTATATTTGTGCCTGTTGTTGATGCAATCAGAACAGAAATGGTCAAGCATTTATAAGTCTCTCTCTCTCTCTCCCCCACCCGCAATGGCTAGCATTGTGAGCACGAGTTAATTTTCCTACCCCTTCTAGTTACAGCCAGAGAAATACTACCCCATGCTTGTGTAGGTGTTGCCCAGATTTTTTGCACTTGCCCAATGTTCCCATTCTTCCTCCTGTTCCTAGAACTTAAGTTCACTTTAAAAAAAAAATCACCATCTTGTCTGGAATTATGTTCTGTCTCCACAGTCAAGATCTGCTGAAATATTATTTGGTCGGTCCATAACCCTTGCATCAATTTTCTTGATCCTGCACTCCTCCTGTGCGCAGTCTCCCTCTCCTCCCCTCCTCACCCAGCCCAATTTAATCAGCTAGCGAGCCATTTCATTTAAGTCAGTTGACAGTCAGTGCCCAGTCAGGGTAGGGGAGCCTGTGCTGTTTTGTCGGCTGCTCCACGGGACTTCAGCAGTGGTGGCAAAATGCAGAATTCCCTGAGAGAGAGATCAAGCTAGGAACAAAGGTAACACACACCTTGCAAGGTAAGAGCACCTGCAATCCAGCACAGAATAGCAGGGGCTTGGCTCCCATGGTGGAATCAGGTACATACCGTGAGCTGGGTTCTGCCTGCGTGCCTTTGCCCTGCTCGTGTACGTTTGCTTGTACGTACTTGATCACGCTTCCTGCATTGTCAAGTTTCACCGTTTTCCTATTCTGCGCCTTGCCTATTGGGCAGCTTCTTCTGAAACAGCCTAGCCGAACGGACGTTGCATCGGTACAATCCCATAACAATTGGGGGGGGGGAAGTGATGGAGAGAGGAAGGGGTGCATCTTGCAGGCTGATTTTAGTTCTCAAATGGGCAGCGTCCCCGTCTGTAGCTAAACATTTCATTCTCTGTTACCGTAAGGCAATTGCATGCATTTTTGTGGATCCTTCCCCCACACCCCCGAGCAAGATTATCGGGTACATATTCTGGCCAAAAGGGCAGTGAGGCAGCATTGCTGCATCAGGAACTGGTGGGGGCTCACTCTGGCACACTTTGGCAGACTAACTTCACAACCAATCTGTTCTAAGGGAGTGAAGTTTCTCCCTTAGCTGTTGGCTTGTTGTGTAACAGTGAGAGGCAGATACTTGTCTTCCTAACCAGGACTAAAGTTTTGACATGATAGCAAAGCAAAGCCCCTGTAGACATGCTCTGTCTTTTTTTTTTGTTTTCCCTTTTGCTACTATACACAAACTTTTCAAATCATGCCTGGCATCTAATGCAACGTGAATTAAAGCATTATATCTTTCCCTTGCACTGATAGGACTTTTGTTTCAGGGTGCGGGGCAGGGGGTGGGCAGCGAGCCGTCGGCCAGTTTCTTAACTCTGCTCTACAGAAATTTGCTGTTTGGTTCCACAAGGAAAAGCCACGTCAGGCGAAAGGTGGCATGTTGGTGGCGTCGCTTTCGCCTCCTGCTCATTGTCTTGTACACGGTTCAGTAGATCCGTGCAGATATCTGCTAGGCCAGGGGTGGAGAACATCTTGTTGGACACAAATTCCCATCTTTGTTTTTCAGCCAGCATGGCCAATGGTCAAGGGTTATGGGAGCTGTTGTCTCTGCAGGGCCACCGGTTCCCCATTCTTGCGCTTAGTGAACTGTTGTTTCAATACTCTTTATTTTTGAAAAATAAAATTAAATTAAAAACTAGGTGACGTTTTTCAGATAAGTCTTGCAAACTACTCCATATTATTTGTGCTCTGTCTGCACGCAGGGGACGGCGTCTCGTACTTCCCAAGCCTGCACCTTTTCCTTGTGGGGGAGTGTGCACCTTTTTTACAGTGGAGGAGGTCCACTGTAGTTCTGCAGTCCCTTCTCTTCTTTTGAGGCTACTGCAAATGTTACAAGTTGTGTGTGGTGGGTGAAGTTCACAGGTCTGGCTTGGAGCCATGTGTGCACTGATCGGCCTGGCGAAGTAATTTTCTAGCGCAGGGCCGTTTCATTGTATTTTATAATTGGAGCTTTCTAAATCTTGACCTTCGCCATTGAATCGGAGCCTCTTTTCTTCTTTGCACCCGCCCAGCTCAAATGCTTACATTTTGGGTGAAATGCAATCTGCCAAGGCTCCTCTCTGATGTCTCCCTTAATTTAGCAGAACTGCACTGAAGCTGAGCAATGGAGGCGTCATCCTTTGGGAGCAGAGAGCAACTCTGGCACTACTTTATGCCCAGAATTTTCTCACCTTTAACCTTTCTCCTTCCCCCACCCCATTCACTATAAAAGTAATACTGGTAAATTTGGGGTGGTGGGGAGGGACCTGCTTTGGCCAGTCTCTGCGAAAACAAATTATTGTACAACGTGTTTACTAAAGCAGAAAAATCATGGATTGCTTGCATTTTGAAAGGAACAGACACCGGGGTTTTTATATGTGGTCTGTGCATTTTAAGGCTGCGTCATGACAAGCCTGCGTAGTTGCTGCAAAAGTTGATGCTTCTTTGTTTGGTCTGAGAAGACAGATCAGGAAGCGGAGTTTCCAGCCCAGTGCATTATTGGCAGAATCTGCATTGTGCTTGAGAAGTGATGGGTGCGCATGTATTTTCCCTTGCGAAGATCATTTCCATGCTTTTTATTTTTATTTTTTAAAAGAATGCTGCATCTGAAGTGGCCAATTAGAGGGGGAAGTGAATACCTTGGGGAAAGAACTGGAAGTGTCTTCATTGTTGTACATAAATCCTGGGTTGCTTTCTCTCTTCCCTCTTTCAGTTTCCAACCCCCCCCCCCAACTCTCCCCCCCCCCCCAGTAAACTCACTTGCATGGAAAACTTAACTTGAAATGGAGAGTCCCCTGTACCCTCAACGCTCAAAAGTGGTTAACTGCAGTTGACTAACAGCTGGTGTTTTTAGCTTTGCAGTACATGACTGTTTAAATACTGTATTCCTTGTAAATGAAGTTTAAAAAAAAATGTTACGGCTGGTGCCAATATTTTTGTTATTGAAATGTTCAATGTTGTCTCACTACGGTCTGGTCAGAGCTCTTTGTGTATAAGCCGGGCCTGCAGCCTTTTTCTAGCTCGGAGGCCTGATTGTGTAACTTTTTTTTTTCTTTCATAATGTTTTTGTTTTGTTTTGTTTATAATATCTACTGTCATTTCTTTCATATAAATATGACATGTAAATTGTCATAATAAAAAAAAACCATTTAAAGTAAGTTGACGTACAGAGAAAGTGTGCGAGGAGCCACGCATTTCCTTGTCATGGCATCGTGGAAGATGGCAGGTCACACAAGAATAACCATTAAATCAGTTACAGGTAGGTAGCCGTGTTGGTCTGAGTCGAAGCAAAATAAAAAAATTCCTTCAGTAGCACCTTAAAGACCAACTAAGTTTTTATTTTGGTATGAGCTTTCTTTTATTACAGAAAAAATTCAGGAACAGACTGGAAAGAGAAGTTGCTGAATTGGAACTCATTACCAAGCTTAAAACCATGGAGCCACCTGGGATGAATAAAGACATTGGATTCTTATCTCATTATGCATGATCAAGCTTTCTTTAGCGTCTCAGCCCTTGCTTTCCCCCCACAGGACCAATTGCAGTCATCAGCAGTCGTTAACAGCCATCTACAGGTTTACCACTCCCATCAGCCCATCACCCATTCCCACCCACCCCCACCCTCTGTATATACATAAGGGTCTGACTTCTGTTTCAAGTGTATCTGAAGAAGTGTGCATGCACACAAAAGCTCATACCAAAATAAAAACTTAGTTGGTCTTTAAGGTGCTACTGAAGGAAGTTTTTTATTTTGCATTAAATCAGATTCACTAATTTTACTGCAGATGGACATTTTGATAAATGGCTTTTAAAAATAAAAATCAAGAGAGCTGAACAGAGATCAACAGAAAGATGTCAAAAATGGGAAATTTAAACAATGTAATGTGTAGGTAAGAACTAAAATGTGGAGAGATCCAGGTGAGGGTTGGGGGGCTTCCAATGAATTTTAAAGTTATATAGACGAGTGTTCGTTTATTGAAGGCAGCCCTGCAGAGGGAAGTTTTTTTAAAATGTTCTATTATGTTTTTATATATGTTTTATTATTATCATCATTGGCCATTTGTAAGCCAGGTGGAGGTACTGCAGTTTTACCCAATTTTAATTTAGCTGCAGTAGGAAGTTGTGAGAACCTGAAATGAATACTATTTTTTTCAAAAAGAGAGGGAACTGGTGATGTAGGAGAGGTCTAGATTAGGTCCCGAGAAGTGTTGGCAGGAATGTCTCTCTATTTCGTTTTTTCACTTAATTATTATTACCAATTTCGTTGCAACTTATCCGGCCCTCCGGATGCTTTGGGACATCATCCCAGGACCACTGGTCCTGTTAGCTAGGAATGATGGTAGTTGTAGTCCCAAAACGTCTGGAGGGCCAAGTTTGGGGACGCCTGCTTCAGGCGCTGAGGGACTACAGTTCCCGCCATCCCTGGCGGCCGGCCGCACTCGCTGAGGATGACGGGAGTCGGAGTCCAACGCCGCTCAGGATCGGCCTTCCCTCAGTTCTCAGGCGGCTAGTCCCTTAAGCATCGACGGGAGGCAAATGGAGACGGGCCGTTCCCTTCCACCCCTCGTCACCGTGTGGTTTATTTATCATCCTTCCCATCCGCTCTCCCCACCGCCGTCGCGCCTCTTTAAAATAAATTTTCTGAAGTGTTTATTGGATTCCAACATGGCGTCCGCCGCCTCCCCTCGTGAGGCGAGTGGGGACGGTCACGTGACGGCAACAACAGAGACGCGGAGGCGGGGCTTTGCGTCTCTATGGTGACGGGGCGGTTGCGCGGGGAGAACGCTTCCGGGTCGACTGGGGGAAAGCTGCGCGCGCTTCCGGTTTCGTTGCTTCCCCCCCCCTCCCCTCTTCGTTTTCCAGGCGCGATAGCGCGAAGAGGCGCTGGGAGGATCTCCGACCTGACGCCGACGCCGCTGCTGCCATGAGCTTCCTGAAGCCTCTCGTGGCGCCTACCGAGGGGGTCCGGCTTCGGCAGCCCGAAACGGAGGCCGTGCTGGGGGGACGAGGCCTGGGCACCGGGAGCCTCTACATCGCCGAGAGGTGAGAGAGAGAGCGAGAGGCCGGCCTCTGCGCGGAAGGTTCAGGGGCTTCGCCTGCGGAACTCCCTGCCACAGGGTGCGGGGGTAACAGAGAGGCCCGTTATTCTTGACGGAGCCTCCCCACTCAGAAGCAGTCTACCTTCGAGGTCCTGCTGTGACGGGCAAGCCATGGGAGAGCTTTCATGCTCTGGGGTGGTGGTTGCTTTTTGGCTGGATTTAGCTGGCCAGGGAACGTGGACCAAATGCATTATTTGGCCTGTTGGCGCCGAGGGCGCTTGCTTACATGTAGGAATAGCGTTGCGGTTAATGCAGGCACCCCCAAACTGCGGCCCTCCAGATGTTTTGAACTACAATTCCCACTATTCCTGACTACTGGCCCTCTTAGCTAGGGATCATGGGAGTTGTAGACCAAAACATCTGGAGGGCCGCAGTTTGGGGGTGCCTGGGTTAATGCATGTGGTTCTTTATACCCCTCCTTTTTTCCCTGAGGGGGAGTCAGTGCTACTTACAGACAAAAATAAGAACAGCTTAAAAAAAAGTGGGGGTGGGGGAGCAACAATAATGCAAAAAACAGACGTTAATAGAAATGAAATTATATATTAATACAAAATGTCTGCTACAAACAAAATGGTTTTTGGAAACACACCATTTGAAAAAAAGAATTCAAAATATATACCAGAAAATGAGACACAAACAATAAGAGATGGGTGCCCTTCACGCCCCGGTTGTGAAACTCCTATTTCCCCACTGTAGTTCCCCACCTAGACTTTTGGTTTGGTCCAGTAGCTTCAGTAACGCTGTAGAGTTAAAAATATGCTGATACCCATGCCTAGGGTTTGGCAGGTCCAATGAGGCTAGTAGGGGAATAATGGATGCTAGATCACAGGGTATACATGGTCCTGGATACGTGATGCAGCATCCTTGGCTGACACAAAATAAGTTTGTTCCTGTTGGGGTTTGGGTGGGCAGTGGCCTTGGAACCTAAGGAATATTGCTATTTTCGCCTTAACCAACCTGGTGCCCTCAAGAAGTTTTGGATTACAGCTCCCATCGGCCTCAGCCAGTACGGCTGAGATATTATCACTGTTAGTGACAGCAGCTGGGGGTGTGAACAGAATGTCTTCTCCACCCTATCCTCCTTAAACCTTTACCTGTTGTACTGTTTTGGGATGGCAGTGGATGTCATCTCTGAACCTGAACATTGCTAGTGTATGGGAGAGGGAATAGTTTATTAACCAGGATACCATAAACTGTCAGACACATGCTGTGACTTTTTTTTCTTCACTAACTCGTTCAACATTTTATAGTTCAGCTGCCCCCAGTCTGCAGTAGACTGAATTTCTGGACATTGACCACCTGCCTGACTTCTGATTCCTTAAGTTTAAGCCCTCCCTTCTGCACCCAGGTGGGAGCTGCTCGTATAGGACAATGGCGAAATCCAGAATTTTAGGACAGCTGCCATTGGGCAGCAATGATATCTTACGTATCCCTTTGTCCTCCACCCTGACAAGGAATAGACCAGGCATCCCCAGACTTTGGCCCTCCAGATGTTTTGGGCTACAATTCCCATCTTCCCCAACTACTGATCCTGTTAGCTAGGGATCATGGGAGTTGTAGGCCAAAACATCTGGAGGGCCACAGTTTGGGGGTGCCTGGAATAGACCTTATCAGTGTTCAAGGACTCAGTTCTGACAGCAAGAAGACTTGGGTGGCAAACCAGAGGCAGTGTGGGGTGTGGTCTGGGGAGAGCTCCAAGGGCCAGAGAGAGAGATGATTTGGCCCTCGTGCCTGAGGTTCCCCACGCCTACTTAATTCCTCATTCTCCTAGGACACTGGTGGTGCATAGTGGGGACCTGGCTTGAAAGAAGGATGGAGCTCCTCTATGACATAACTAAAACTGCTTTCGTTTTCTTTGGGTTTCCTCCCCCACCAGCCGCCTGTCATGGATAGAGACTTCAGGCCTCGGGTTCTCGTTGGACTATCCCATCATAAGCTTGCATGCCATCTCCAGGGATCTGAATGCTTATCCGTGGGAGCATTTGTACGTCATGGTAAATGCAAAGTTTGAAGGTACGGAAGAGAGACAGTCTAGTGAAGTGGCGAGGCATTGGGTTCAAATCTCTGCTGCATCATGAAGTTTGCTGGGTGGCTGTGGGCAAGCCATGAGGTTTCAGCCTAGCTTACCTTGCAAGGTTGTTGTGAAAGTAAAATGGTACCATGTCACAAGCCCAGGGCTGCTAAATCATGTTTCCAGTGTTCTTGGTCAATAATTTCATAGTTCCATATTCTTCATGGTAACCAGCAGAAAGAAGCCGGCTGTGCAAATTTCCAGGCCTGTACAGCTGATGTTTATACTGTACAGCTGATGTTTATATATTTGAACTGCTTTCAAATGTTTTAAATGATATGGATCATTCTTCAGTTAGCATTATTTCAGATAACTTGGCAACACAACTATGTTTGAATTCCTTAGTAGAAGAATCAAAAGAAGATGGCATGGGAGAAAAAGAAGAGGAGGAGGAGGAGGAGGAGGATGGCAGCAATGATGATCTTGAGCCCATTTCAGAATTCAGATTTGTACCCAGCGACAAATCAGCCTGTAAGTAGGAAGAACAGCACAGCTCAGCATAGCTTCCATGGCTAGAATAATGGTGCCCAGGTTGCTGTTGTGAAGTGGGATTGCCTCTGCACTCAAGATGGTGGAGCAGGACCTGGGATTACCAATTTACTTCTAGAGGCAACCTTGCTCTGCACACCGAGTGTTGGAATGTGGCACCTGTGGAGCGTCTCCACCGCCATCATTCTGCCCGGACACTGAGGTCCAGCACCGAGGGCCTTCTGGCGGTTCCCTCGTTGCGAGATGCCAAGTTGCAGGGAACTAGGCAGAGGGCCTTCTCGGTGGTGGCGCCTGCCCTGTGGAATGCCCTCCCAACAGATGTCAAAGAGGAAAACAACTACCAGACTTTTAGAAGACATCTGAAGGCAGCCCTGTTCAGGGAGGCTTTTAATGTTTAATAGACTATTGTGTTTTAATTTTCTGTTGGAAGCCGCCCAGAGTGGCTGGGGAAACCCAGCCAGATGGGCGGGGTATAAATAATAAATTATTATTATTATGTGAGCACCATCCCTCATTCCAGCATAAATTGCTCCTATCAAGAGTATCTCAACAGAAGCTTAATCCAGGCAGAGGACTACGTATAACATCCGTTGTTGACTTGTGGGTGCGGCCAGCTGAATGAATCTCGAGTAGTTCCTTCAGATTGTTTGCTAGCTGTTCTGTGTTGTTTGTGCTTACAAGGTTCTGCTTACGAGCTTCCCATTGAGGCATGGGGTTGGCCACTGTGAGAACAGGATGCTGGACAAGATGGGCCATTGGTCTGATCCAGCAGGGCTCTTATGTTCTTATTCGTCCATGTCCATTTTATTTGATTGCCAGTGAACAAATTGTGCATTTCTCTGTGTGTGTTTTTCCCCAGTGGAAGCCATGTTCTCTGCCATGTGTGAATGCCAAGCCCTGCATCCTGATCCTGAAGACGAAGACTCTGACAACGACTACGAGGGTGAGGAATATGACGTGGAAGCCCACGGTAAGAGGGCTGCGGTGGGTTCCCTTAATTTTCAGAGAACGTCCATATGGCATAGAATTTTGGTCAGCTTTGTGTGCCTCCAAAGATGAAAAATTAGGCAAAACTAGCTTTGAACCAGTAGACTTATATGTTGCTGGACTCCCTACAGCACAAAGTGGTTTATAACAGTTGCAGAAATAATTTAGCACGAGGAATGGGAATTTCAGTAAATACGCATACATAATGCAAACAAGTTGGATATTTGACACTTAGTATTAATTCTATTACTGAAGTAGCTGTTGGAAAGATTTTTTTTCACCTATCTGTTGTAATGTTAGCTAGCAATTTGGGTTTTATTTGTTTGTTGCAGAAATTGGCCAAGGTGACATCCCATCCTTCTACACTTACGAAGAAGGCCTGTCACGTTTAACTGCTGAGGGTCAGGCTACCCTGGAGAGGCTGGAGGGCATGCTGGCACAATCTATAAGCACTCAGTACCACATGGCTGGGGTGCGGACAGAAGATTCCATCAGAGACTTCGAAGGTGAGTTTTAATCGTCTGTTGCTGTGTGAACGCTCAGTTGGATGTGCAGCTTATTCCTCTCCCTGCAGCCTGGTATTATTATGGATTGTTGAGGCTTGAGCTCAGAGTTATCGTCCGAGGACCTCTTGGCTAAGCTATCCGTGCACCATGGCTGTGTAGAGGGACTGTTGCCTGTATCCGCTCCAGTTAAAGGACTGGCTGCCTTCATGTTTTGCTGCATCCCAGGCTGCCTCTGCTAGCATTTTTTAAAGCACAGAGTCTGAATCCCACCTGTTCATCCTTCATCCTCCCGCACACAGACTTATTTGGAAAAACACTCTTGGGTAATCCTGTCAAGACTGGGCATGACAATAGTGTGTGAGGTTTATGGTGTACTAGTGGCATTCAGCCCGTTCAGTAAACGGGCGCTAGAACATGTGAGAGGAGCAACGGGGCCGCGGCCTTCCCTCCCTCTCTGCGCTCGGCTGCTGAGTCTTGGAGAAGGGGAGGCAGCCTTCTGAGCGCGCACAAAGGTCTCCGGAACCAGAGGCAAAGTTGAGAGCAAAGCCGGCCCCTGGGCTGCCTCTGTCCGTCCTTCGGCCCTACCTCCTTTGCGAGGCCCCCGGGCCGCCGCCACGGCCTTCACTTTCTTCCCCGCGGAGGCCTCCTTGCGCGCCTGGAACTTGCGCTTCCCCTGAGCCATCGCTCTCGGCCGCCCTGCCTTGCCTGCCTGGCTTACTTCCACACGCCCTGGCAGACGGAGGGAGGGAGGCCTCGAACCCGGAAGTGCAGGCGCTCCTGCAGGGATGAGGGCTGGAGCGGCGCGCGACCCGGAGAAGACCGGCAGGGTGCGCGCCTCCTTATGCGCAGGCAGCGAGGGGAAGGCAGCTATGCAGGCTGCTCTTTTCATGAAAATAGGCCAGCTTTTGGCCGCGACCTTTCCCCCTGACACGTTCCGCTCAGCTGCCGCTGCCTCTTTCTCCTCTGCGCAGCGCTCCCCCCCGCTTCCCCTGAGGGACCCTCGCCCCTCACACCCGCCAGGGTCCTGGGCACGTGAGTGAACCAGGTGGGGGTGGGGTGGGGAGAGCGCGCACGCTCGCTTGCTGTTGGTCGCGTGGGGGGGGGGGAATGGGAAATAAAGCAGCCTCCTTGTCCGGCCGGGAGCGGCGGTTGGTCGGCCGCAGGGAAACAGTAGGCAGAGGGTGGGGGGAGCGCGCGCGCGTGTGTGTCCAGTCTCTGCTGTCCAATCCCTGTGTCCCTGGGGCACATGCGCAGTACCCCAGGGACACACGGGACAGCTTGGATGCAGGGACAACTTGGACTTTATTATATAGGATTACAAAGAATCTATTTTTTTAAAAAAATGACATTAAGCTCTTTCTTTATCTGATTGGGTATGTTTGCTTGTTTGTAGTATTTTTGTAAGTTTTTAAAATAAAGAAATGGTTACTTTGAGCTCCTGGGGACTGGATCAGATCATGCTTTTAGAGGAGTGAAGTCTCTTCTTATGTAGGTACTTGGTAGCTTCTCCCCTTGCTTTTATTGATTGTTTTGATCTGTGGTCAGGTCCTGTGCCAAGGGTGGTGGAGGGCAGGTTTGCACAATATCCTTTTCGGTTCTTCCTTTGATTTTTATGACGCTTAAGCCAGCCTTGTCTTGGCGGCAGAGGGCACTAGTTGCTTTGTAGTCTCCCTTCATGTCTCCAAAGGTTTCAGTCCGTTTCTTCCTTTGCTTCTAGACGGAATGGAGGTGGATGCAGCCCCGGCAGTTGCTGGGCAGTTTGAAGACGCAGATGTTGATCACTGAGGAGGGTGTGGGCTGCTGTAAGGTTTGCCATCTCAATTTCCTCTCCCTTCCATATAAGGCAGTTTGGTTTTCCTGATCTCATTCATTAACTTGCTGAAAAATACCCAGCTTGGTTAGATATCGCCCCACCAGTTCACCCTATGCTCAAACAGCATATAAAGCAGACTTTTTAAACATAAAAACCCCTCCTTTTAACTAATAAAAGTTTTCATGTCTTAAATGCTACATTATAAGGGTATGGTGACTTTTGAGCTAATTCTCTGTGCAGTATCTGAGGTATCCGGTCTCAGAATTTAGATTCCTGAGGATGGTTTGTTGGTTTTATCTAGGTGATGTCTACCCCACGTTATCACAGGTTGCAGTGCAAAAGTAAAAACCATAATAAAGTAAAAAATGTGCCATGAAGCTCACCAGGTGACCTTGTGCTAGTTGTTGCTTCTCTGCCTCGCCTCCTCTCACAAGGAGGTTCACAACAAATGTATGAGGACCAAACAAAGAATGTGAAACTTTTATATACAGTGGTGCCTCAGGTTACAAACGCTTCAGGTTACAAGCTCTGCAAACCTGGAAGAGTTACCTCGAGTTGAGAACTTGTGCCCCAGGATGAGAACGGAAATCATGTGCCGATGGCGCAGCGGCAGCAAGAGACCCCAGTAGCAAAAGCACGGCTCTTGTTAAGTTTCAGGTTAAGAACGGACCTCTGGAACGAATTAAGTTCGTAACTAGAGGTACCACTGTACCGTATTTCACCGCATAATCATCACAGATTTTATGCCAAATGCATTTTCCTAAAAGTGGGCTGTGACCATTACGTGAAGCCTGAGCCAGAGCGCCGGCTTTCCAAGAGGGGTTTGGGGGCTGCGCAAGCAGCTCAGCCTCCTGTCCTGTCGAGGCCCCCGCCTCAGGCCATGTGCCCTCTGCGCCCTCCGGAGGCGCACAAAGGTTCTGCTGGGGCGAAGATGGAGGAAGCTGGTCATGCTCAGCCACTGCCTCCATTAACTTGGCTGAGCCAAGGCTGCCTGTTGCTGCCGCCGAGCACTGAGAGTGGAGGGGCTGACTTCTTCCGCTTCCAGCACCCAGCAGCAACATCAGGCAGCCTCGGCTCCACAAGGTGCACAGTGCAAGCCACCCCATCTGCGCCTTGCAAAATGGGACTGCCTGGTGCTGCTGCAGAGCACTGGGAGCTTGGCAGCAGCAGCAGGCAACCTTGGCACTGCTCCATGCCTGTTGGCAATGGCAGACCGTTCGCCGCGAGTTGGCCAAGCCCTGGGAAGAGGCCAAGACAGCCTGGGAGCTCATGGCCAATTACGCGATGAAAGATAATTTTTGGAGTGAAAAAACTGGGTGCGACTACTATATGATAGTGACAATTATGTGGTGAAATACGTTAGAACCAACTCATAAAATATCATTTATGGCATTGTTTCTCCCATTCCGGCTGTGTTCCATTGTCCTCCCCACCCTGTGCTACACCCATATACCTTTGTTACTGCTTTTTGTCCCCCTGCTACTCCCTGCCAAGTCTATAAAGCCAGTTAAAATAAACACTGGCCATCACGTAGCCTAGTATTTAAGTTCTCTTTGTATGTAATTGTGGGTTTTCTGGTGCTCACCAAAACAGCTCTGGCTCAAAACCATGCCAAGAGGTCCCTGGTGCGTTGTAGCAGCTTTGCGCTCTGCCCTATGCTTGCTTCTTTCTGTAAACCAAAAAGAAGTCCCTATCGCTGAACCCATCCATGTCTTGTCTGTTTTCCAGATTCTTCTCTCAGCATTTTCAGAACAGGCTCTCCAAGCTTGAAGATGTTATATCAGGAATTGCCCTTTCGGTATTATTGACCTAAATATGGGTATTTAGGTCTGTAAATGCTTTTATAGATGTACTGATATAAAACAGGATTTGACACTGTGGGGCTGGTTTTTTTAAAAAAAACATAAGAACTTGAGAAAAGTATAATACCTTGGGTTTGAAAGGAGGGATTAATCATGGGTTATTACTGGAAAGCCTTTACAGAAATGATAGAGATTAAAGAATAAAGTTGTACTTAGAACAGAATTCTAGATTATCCTAGAATTTCCCCCATATTTTTGTGCCTGTTTATCCACAGGTGACGATGTCTGACATGAGCGTTACTTTGGTTTAGCTAAACGAGGCAAGAGGTACGGTGGGGCTGCAGAGACAAACAAATTGTAAAAACCCTTCAAGGGATTGGCTCATTCCATTGGACGCTCTTGCTTTCTCATGGTTTTAGTGGCCCGGTTTGGCGTTGGGATGGCATCTGTATTGCCCCCAGATGGTAAACTTATTATGTTTTTTGTTATAAATAAAAACAAAATGGTTCAATAAATATAATTTTTGTATCTTACAGACTACCTTTTTGTACATTCTTTCTGTGTCACAGGAAACTTTTTTCCATATTCAAGGTTTGGCTAGTTCTCCTTTCTAGTGCTTCATGTGTCTTCCTTGGGCTCAAGGGTTCCGTGCTGTTGCAGAAGATGACAAGCAGACACGACATAGGCATATAAAATGATGCAGAGAGTGAGGAGAATTTGGGGCCATGTAATGAAGCTGAATGTTTCAAGACGCAGCACAGACAAAAGGAAGTACTGCTTCACACAGTACATAGTTGAACTGTCGAATTTGCTTCTACAAGGTGTAGCGGTAGATTAGACTTAATTCCTTGAAGGCGACACTTTGTTCTGCTTCCATTGGCAGAGTCAGTGTGCCTCTAAATGCCAGCTGCTGCAAATCACAAATAAGGAGTGTTCTTGTACTCAGATCCTGAATACGAGTTTCCCATTGGGGCATCTGGTTGGCCACTGTGAGGACAGGATTCTGGACTAGATGGGCCTTTGTACTGATCTAGCAAGGCACTTATGTTGTACTTAGCCCTCCTGATGCACACATCTGCCTAGGGGCTTGCAAACGTGGAGCTCTATTTGCCTAATTTATACTTCTTGAATTGTGTGGTGTACAGTTCACACATATTGGACTCTATCCGAGTTAGCCTATATGCCAATGTGAAGTTCCTCGTACTGAATGACAGGCAGGCATGGGGAGGGACAATTTTAATTCCCTAACACACTGGTCTTCAATTGGAGGATTGGGGATCCACAAGAGGATCACAGCCTGATCCCAAGTGGGTAGCAACAGGAGCACCACCACCAGGCATATATATGGTAAAAAAAAATAAGAAGTGAGTTCCCAAATGCATGTTTGGTTTAAAAGTGAAAAAGTTGAAAATGCCTGTATGAGAATTGGAATGTCAGCACAGGGCTTTTGGTTATTAGTGTCCTCTTGGGTTCTGACAGCTTGCTTACTTGCATTTCATATTGGCTCAGTCCCCCCTCATGATTTGACACTGAGTTTCAAGAACTAGAACAGTTTTTTTCATTTTTTTAAAAAAGTTTCACTTAGCTATAATGATGGTTGAGCTCCCCAACTTCAGAGCAATCCTTTTTGAACTGCGTAGAAAATGTTTCTTAACTTTGTTTCTCCTGGAGCAGTAGTTAGAAATGTCTTCTAAATAAGATTCACTTTTGATTTGGAAACAAGGAAAATAGGATTATGAAGTTTGCTCTAAATTATGGAATTAATACTGTGATGTTTAAAGGCTCAGAAAAAGAAACATACAACAGGGGAAAGAATAAAAGGATTTTCTTTTATTGTGAAGAAAATATACCCATTTCCTAAAATTTCAAAAAGACATCAACATTATGTCCTTAAGTAGCAGCTACTTAATTAGGCTCCAGTTATTTTCCAGGCAGCATTTCCACAGTGCCCAAATTCCATTCAATATGGTTGTGTAACTCAAATGAGTTTAGTGGACTGAGATTCAGGGTCACAGGTTCTGAGCCAACTAATGTAGGGCTTAGAACTGAAGATACTGAGATCTTTTGTTTTTCTTTTGCCATAGAGGTACTGTAATTTGATACTTTATTTCCATAGTTTGTTTATACAAGCACAGCTGTTAAACAGTGTCAGTTTCAAAAGTTCTTGCAGAACAGGGAGGTCGAATACTTTACAGGAAAAACGGATAAATACCAAATCTGTAAAGGTTTCACACATGAACTCTGCCATTCTTCCTAAGGCTTCACCTTACATCATCGCAATTAGAGATCAGCTAAGAACAAAGCTCATTTCAACATAAAATTGGACCCTCCAGAATAACAGTCCCTCCCACCAAACATTGTTAGACTTAATTTTTTTAAAGTGTATTCCTCACAGCTGTCATTTCAGATGAGTTTGGGATTTTTTAGAGCATGCTTCTGTGAGCTGAGAATAGGTCAGAACTGTAGTGTTTATTGACATAAATCCTTCAAGATTCCTAAATGTGAGCACCGACTTAAGATGGTGGAGGAAGGCTGTCATGGATAAGGGGAAACATGGATCTTGATTGTAGGCAAAACAGCAGCATACAGCAAACGTTGGCTGCTGAAATGATTTTTTAAAAACTTTGGATGTGCATTAATATAGCAGATTTGTGTTGCTAATCAAAAACCTAGTGTTCGCTACCTTCAGTTCTGTTCCAGAATTTTATGCAAATTCCTCATTAAAGGTTTTTACTGAAGCACAAAATCCTGGCTACATTTGTGAAACAAATTAACTGATAAATGTCTGGGTGTCTTTTGTGATGCATAGAGATGCACTACATTAATTTCCAAATAACTTCATTCTTAAAAAATGGAAATATAAAGAGATTACCAAGAGACGTAAACTTTATCCCCTCGGGCTGCTTTTTGTGTTTTTGGTCCTTGCCTGCTGAGTCTGTGCCATTAGAACAATTCTGTTACCGTGGCACACAAGATGCCTTAAACATCCAGAGCTCTAAATGGCTTTTGTAAACATATCAGTGAATGTTCGCTAGGGTTAGCATTGCTTGCTTCCTAACAGACATCTTAAAATTGTAGCAACTTAAATTATTTATCTGGCATACAGACGAATTTCCCTGTTACAAATCCAGAACTACTGTACTTGACATAAGCCTTAGTAAAACATTTTGTACTGTGTCCACCTCTCCCTTTTGCACACTTGCCTTGCCTTAATATTGAAAGTGTGTCAAGTTTTGGATATTGTTTCCCCCCTCCTTCCCTTAAAGTGCACTTCTGTGGCTGTAGATGCAGGCTTGAATTGGAATGGAGGCTGGATAATAAAAGGTGCAGGGTAAGTCACTTGAGGCAGGTTCAAGTGAGGTGAATTTTTGTAAAAGAAGCTTGCCTAAATTACACAAGTAGAAGTGAAGCAGGCATCCGGTTACCAGAAGTGTTCTCTATTTTTCTTATAACTATTTTGATGCAGAAGACTTTTTTTTAAAAAAAAAAAACCTGAACATTACGTTAACAAATTCTTCCAGTTTTGAAATACATGGCTCTGCTTTTGACAAGTCAGATAAATACTGTGTTGTAGAGTCCTATAATGATACTCCCCAAAGAATCACATGAAAGTTGCCAAAGAGATTCTAATCTCCAGTCTCTTCACATCCATTTTAACAGAATCTTTTCAACATCTTGCTTTACCATTTTACACAGACCGTTGTCTGTGAAGTAAAGGAAGGATTTCATCCCATACCAAAAACACCAACACAGACCCTGAAATGATGAAAACATAATCATGCTTTAAGGTGGTGTCAGAAGGCTGTATAAGGGAAGAGGGCAAGCAGGAAAGCATGCAGTGGAGAGTGGTGTCAGGCTATCAACCGTCCTCTTTTGTGTAAAAATATATTATTGAACCTCATAAGTGTCTGTGCACGTGGCCATGACAACAATAGCCTTTCTAGGAGTAAAATGTCGCATTTTGGAGCACTTCCATAACAGTTTGAAGGGTGTGTTGGAAATAGCTGGTGGTTATGTTTAATTTTTTACATGAACTCACACATGATTACTCACATATGTCTGCCCATGAGGGGGAATTGTGTGCTGTTTAAATAGTCTTATGTGAACACAGCTTACCACTTATGTACACAATCCACAACTGTCTTGGCAACAACAGAGCTGATTAAATTGCTCATCACACACTTAAAGGCAAACCTCCACTGTGCCCTAATTTAAAAGATGGTAGCCCCAAACAATACATACGGGCCACTATTTCCAAGGGCTCCCGGGGAAGAGTAGGACCAGCCTTTCTCTAACATCAAACATGCTGTTAATCATTTATTAACAACAGATCACTGAGGTGGCTATATAGGACTTCCTAAAGCAAGGGTTGGGAAGCTGTTTTATCAGGCAGCAGACAGAAAAAGTATGCTATACTTAGGAAGCTGCCATACTTAACCAAAGCTGTATATTAGTGAAGGCCATTGCTCTATATCAGGCATAGGCAAACTCGGCCCTCCAGATGTTTTGGGACTACAACTCCCATGATCCCTAGCTAACAGGACCAGTGGTCAGGGATGATGGGAATTGTAGTCCCAAAACATCTGGAGGGCCGAGTTTGAATATGCCTGCTCTATTATCCTTAGTTAAGAGTACTAGTTCATCCTAATAAAATAAACTATACACTTACCTATGCATGGTGCAACCCAGTATACCAATAAATAATTCCAAAATTTCTCAGGCTGAGCGAAACAACTTATGTGCAAAGAAAAAGCCAGAGCTGGGTTAAATATGGCTCCTGTGAGATGTCCTCCTGTGAAAGGAAAAGCAGAAAGTTATTTCCTTCCTGTAAAGATTTGTTTCCTGAAACTTTTAGTGTCTAGTGTTAGAATTGATAGTATGGGATATCTTTCTACTCATAATGTCAGATAGAATTAAATTTCTGATAGTGTGATCAGCTATTGTTAAAAGTACTAATATTCATCATTACTCAATATCTGGTCCAAACAATCATTTATTCCAGTCCAGTATTGTGTGCTCTCTCCAGCCTTGTTTATCTTAACTGCATGAACTCTGAGTTGAACCTAGGACCTTCCATGGGTGCTAGAAGTATTTCAATGTTCAGTAGCCTAAACTAAACTGATGCTGCAAAACCGGATCAGTACATCAAGATCAGGACAATAGTTCTTGCATACATTAGCTACCATGAGGTTTCTGAACCATCTCCTGAAGGAAGCAGAGTCTCTGAAATTCCAAAGGTTTGCTTTTTGTTTTGCTAACAATATCCTCAGTAACGTTTGCCTTTTGTGACTTCTGAACTTTGTATGGGGAAGGTTAATAATAAATGAGAATACTTCTATGCTGTACAAATCCTCTCATTAACCCTTAGATAGTATCTGTGTGAGGTATGGAGTTGCTTTACCTGTATTATAATGGGAAATTGACCTTAGAAACTACCTTAATAAAGACCACTCAGTGAATATGGGATTTGACCTATGGTTTCCAAGGCCCAAAGTCAACACTTCAATGAACTACAGTACTTTAGTATGCACACCACATCTAAAGAATGAAGCTACCCGGTAGACAGTTACTGGCCCAAACTTTGTTTTGGTTGGGAATGCCTAAGGCAAACCTCTTATCTCTCAGACTCACCTTTAACCCACTCCACACTGCTACCGTAATATATACACAACATGAGACTGATAATATACTAGCCTTTCTCGCAAGACTGTTGCAAGAGCTACTGAGATAATGGATGTTAAACACTTGTAAGTGCTCAGTAAGAAAATTTCAAAGCCAGTAATGAAACTAGAAAATTGCTATCTCATGATATTGGCCCCAATCCAGGGAAGATCTTGAGTCATTTTTGTTATATAAAATCTGTAGCCACCTTTATTTCTGATCTAGAGTACATCACGAAATTGTTTCCAGCTGCTCCCGAGTCAGTTGTGTAGTGCATAGAGCATGGCTTCTATCATTTTGCCATATTCATTGCATAACAGAGAAAAAGGCTCTAGCATACTGAACGATTCAGCAAAAGTGGCTGCCAGAAAGAAAACAGCTTTGTGTCTGTTTTCAGAGATGACAGTCTTCAATTAATGCTTTGTCACATTAAAATGCATGTGCTGCACAGAGCAGTGGCAGTCTCCCAGGGTATAAATGAGTTTGGATCAATTCCTTGAGAATATCACTGTAGTTTGTATTGTTCTTGGGTCTTTCACAGGACCATGCACCTGCATGTGTTGCTGATGTGTTTTGCCTCTGCTGTTTTTGTATGCCTGTTTCCCGAAAGGCTTGGGTCAGGACCCCAGCCTACAATTTCAGACTGCAAAGTTACTGCCAGTCAGTCAACTCAGTAGACAATGCCGGACTAGATGAAACAAATTGTACTCCAATACTATAAACTATTCTGAATGAAATGTTGTATTTATAAATAAAATTGGAATCTTGGTGAAATAGATTCAATTTAGATTCCCATTAAAGTAACTTTAATGGGAAAGTCTCAACCAAAGCCAAAACTCCATTCTCCTGTTAAGGAAGAGGCTGCTAGCCAATAACAGAACCTGAAACCAAATAATAATGCTAAGGCAACCAAAGAGAATGTACTGTCTGCTTCGTGAAAGGAAATAACAGCATGAAGGCAAGGAGAAGGAGCAAAATGTACAGTTATTTTGGAAGCATTACAGTCATAGGCTAAACTCCATTCTCCTGAGGTAATAAATCTCTGTCCTTATTTTAGGGGAATTGTGCAAAGCACACAGGAAGCAATGCAGTGAAACACCTGGCCTCTTGGCACACAACTGTCCACAGGGGTGCTAACTTGAATAAAATATGTGGGGCTTACCTGCCCCACATAATCATATGACGCAGGACAACACACACCATTTGAATGGCAATGCCCATCAACTTTGGGAGGCCCACCCCCCTCAAATATTTTACTGGGAGACAAGAGACCTTGGCCCCTAGGAGTTGGCTTCTGTGACTGTAGTTAGTAGCCCTTCGGTCCTTCAAGTGCATACTATAGATTTTGAAGCACATTCCTGGCAACTCTGGATTCATACGAAAGATAAAAGTCTACATGCACACTATACCTTTAAAGCACATTTGAAGCACATTTCTCTTCCAAAGAATTGTGGGCACCGTAGTTTAAGGGTTGCTGGGAGTTGTAACTCTGAGGGGTAAAACTACAGTGCTCAGAATTCTTCAAGGAAAATAATGTGCTTTAAACATATTAAATGACAGTATTAGTAATGGCTGGCAAACTGACCAGAAAGACAGCTTGTGCACCACTACTGAACCTTCCATGCATTGTTAGGAAAGTGCTATACTGTGTGTGTTTTGCATCACAAGCTCAGTTCACACTTAGCACCCATGAAGCCCAACAGGCTTAACTAGCACCCTGTATAGAGTAAGAGTGTATTATAAGAATACCCTTCTGGTTCTATGCAATGTGCAGATATTCTGTGGTTCAATTTAGACAACATTTCCACAATGGAGAAAAAAGTTTTAAAATTAGATATAGAGCTACTTTAGGTGGACACAAAGGCTTACCGTAGTAGTGCCTTTGCAGGAGATTATTAGAGGCAATAAAGTCCAATGCAGATAAGCAGTATAAAACCAATTGTGTAAGGCAATACATAACATTCAAAGCCTATTTACAGCCTGAGATAATAACAAAAGAGGGAAGAGGATAACAAACCTTCATATACCATAATGGTAATCAGCATGGCGACTAGATGGACCTTTGTGTTGGGGTTCATTGATTCAAAGGTCTGTAAGGTCAGATGGAGCAATAAAGAGAATAGGAGTTCTAGGACAAAAGCTTTTGCTAAGGTAGTTTGAATTGGGGTAGTACTGCAATTCTCCGCTGCTGTCTTTAAGTGCACCGATGTCATCCCCAACATCCAGATTAATTTGATGTAAAGATGAGCCAATACTGCTCCAGTGAACTGAGCTGAAGTCTGTAGCCACCAAGTCTTGGCTGTGATCTTACCCTTGCAGAGAAGTTGAAAGCTGCTGGAGGGGTTGTTGATGCTGCTGGGCAAAGTCAAACCATGAAGAGCAGTGAAAACGTAAGTGAGGGCAAGTGCCACATGAGGTTTGGGTGGCAAATCAGCCAGTAGACAAATCTCATGAGTACAGGCACAGATCTGGAAGATTCCAGTTAACTCAAGGAAGAAGCAGAGGATATTTGGCTTATGAGACTGCCTGACCAGTCGCCTGCAGCCAGCCGTGACCATCATTGTAACTGCCATCACAAACAGTGAGATGCAGGCTTCACTGACATCCATGATAAAAAGATCTGAAGTTCCTGCAGCAGAGATCAATAAAGTCACTTCTCCCTGTTCTGTTCCACCTCCTTAGGGACAACTACAACTTTCTGGCCTACTCAACTCTCCTCACTTCAACTTCCTTTTGCTCTCTGAGGACTTGACAGTGCCTCCTGCCTCCTCAGCCCTGTTAGGGGATTTCAGTTCCCCTGCAGATATCCATAAAATATCAGCGGATACCCGTGCTCCACTTTGCCTGTCCCCACAGCAGGGTCAACTTTCTCCTAGCCCTGCCAAGATTTCTCCATTGACTGACCAGTCTTGCTGTTGCCAACCCAATTCTTCTGCCACCATCACTGGTTTCATTTCCAGTGTTTAATTTTCCCACACTCTCTGACTCTAGGCAAAAATCGTTGTGATACCAAGTTTGATTGCAGGGGTAGGGGAGAATTTGGCTCCCTGTCCTGCTTTGCTGGCGTCCTAAATGGGTAGAGACGGGCCCCACTAGACGCAATAACAGCTCCTTCAATGCTGATAACAGATTCTAAATCACATTCCTTCTCTATGAATCTCAGAGCTCCCCGCTCTATTTTCCCCAATTCTTCTCTTTTGTGCTCATGATCCGCAGGCAACTGAACTGGTCCAAGGGCACGTTAGTACTTCTCCGTAGCACCTCTCATGCCGTGGCACTCCGCTCAGCTTTTTCCGAGCCCGCTGCCAGAGGGCTGCGATCTGCTACCTGCCCACAAGCTTCTCTTGGGTCGCCGCAGCTGGGGCGACAAATGGAGCACCGCCGACGCCGCTCCGCAGTCAGCACCAGCCGAGTGAAACAGCAGCTTTCAGCTTTGCAAGAGCAGCAGCTGCAGCCGCTGCTGAGAAGGCCGGATTGTGTCTGCAAAGCGGATCGCTCGAAGCCTAGCCACCGCCTCCAGGCGGGATGGGCCGGGTCAGGCCAGGCGTGCGTGAGACTCTGGTCCCCTATAGGGTCGCGGGAAGGCTGGGGGAGGAGGTGGACCCGTCTCCCCGAGAAGGAGGGGCAACAGGTGGCCCAGGCCCGTCCGCGATCGTAGCCTTCCCTACCGTATATAGGGACGACGCGTCGCGGAATCCTCCAGGCGGAGGAGCCGGGCTGTGCTTCCTCTGACCCCTCGGGGTGAACACCTTGTGCGATCTAATACAATTAACCTGCACAGGCTAACAGAAACAAGCAAGGCCGACCAGAAGCTTAGTTTAGTACAGTACATTAATCCCAGAGGGGAAGCCTTGTTAGTCTGTTGCAGCAGAAACAGGAGAGTTATTGCGCGCTTGTTTCAGAAACATCGGAAATGCGCCTCTGTGGATCAGGCTTATATCCCAAGCGTTAAAATTCCACCTCTTATTTTCCTTTCCTGCTCCTCCTTACTTCAGAACAGCACTGCCCCATAAATCCTAAATATGTCCCTTTTTCAGATAGCGAAACGAAATTTTAGTTATATTGTTTCCTTTTATCCAGATATTACATATGAGAAGGCCGGATGACCTCAGAGATGTTCTATGTTCTGAGCAAACGCTCAGGGCTAGTTTTGCACTCCTGGGCATAGTGCCAGTGATGGGCCTTCCAGCCCTGCAAGGAGGGCTGGTTATTTGCCCTGGTTGGGCCACAGAATGGTAGCACTCACATTCTCCCTCTGCCACCTGGTTGCTGGATATGCTTCAGCTGTGGCACTTTTGAATGGGAGGTTTGATAATAATAATAATAATAATAATAATAATAATAATAATAATAATAATTTAATGGAGCCTGTGCATGACATTTTGGATAACTTAAATTGGTAGGCAGGCACTACAGATGGAAACTGCATCCCCACCAACAGCAGGGGGTCAACTGCAAAGTAGGCAAAACTTTTGTTACCGTACCATCTTCTTGCTTTGCTGCTCCTCTGCCCTAGAGGGAGAAGGGAGATGCTGGACCATCCCTGGGGGACAGTGGACCCACTCACCATGGATTTGTAACAGGTGGAGGTTAAATGGGGCGGGGAATGTTGGTTCAATGTGAATGCTTTTTGGAGAAGGGGGAGGTTAAGAGTTTATTTATTTTCTAATCAGTGGGTTAGAGTATTGCTTTATTATTTGAGTATTGGTAATGTTGTTCACCTCTATTTATGCGGCTGGTGGTGTGCCCCCCCCTCGATGTTATATGAAATACTAAGGTATGATCCCCACCCCTGGTTTTTCCCTATGTTCTTATGTATTGGATATCTTTTTTTATGCTGTAAGGCGCTTGGAGACCACTTTCAGGTGACAAGCGACTAAGAAGTCTAATAAATGAAAATAAATGAAATGAAACTGCACTTGGCTCCCATTCAAAAGTGGCACCACTGAAAAGCATTGGACGCCTGGCAGGAAAGGTGGTGAATGGCAGTGTGGTTGGTTCAGGACAGTGAGAGACCCTTCCAAGTCCCTGGGGCACTCGGCCAGTGCCTGAACTGGCTGGCTCCTGGTAAAGGGCTTCGTCCCATTGAGTTAAATGGAGCTTACTCTCCATTAAGCAGGTATAAGATTGCGGCCTCAGTCCCTAATAAATCAACCAGCTTTGTAGTTCCTTCCCCGCTCCAGTAAAATTAACAATAATTGTGACAAGTTATTTCATACAATTTCTGACCTTTTGAGATTCACCCATTTCACCATCAAAGTGACAGATTTTCCATCAAAGTGACAGAGACTTCATATTTTCATGATACATTTTTGATGACATGAGAGGTCTCCACCATCACTGGGTATTCAAGTCATATATCATTTAAAAAAAGGTAAAGGTAAAGGACCCCTGACAGTTAAGTCTAGTCGTGGACGACTCTGGGGTTGCGGTGCTCATCTCACTTTACTGACCGAGGGAGCCGGCATTTGTCCACAGACAGTTTTCTGGGTCATGTGGCCAGCATGACTAAGCCGCTTCTGAAACCAGAGCAGTGCACGGAAACGTCATTTACCTTCCCGCTGGAGCGGTACCTATTTAACTAATTGCACTTTTTTGTGGGGCGTGCTTTCGAACTGCTAGGTTGGCAGGGGCTGGGACCGAACAACGGGAGCTCACCCCGTCGCGGGGATTCAAACCAGCGACCTTTTGATCGGCAAGCCCAAGAAGCTCAGTGGTTTAGACCACATATGAACTAGCAATCACAGATATGGACAACAATTCCCTTAATTATAGTGGCTAGTAGAAATGTCTCAGTGACCATAATTTTTCTGAACATATTAATGATTGCCGAGTTCATTCATTAAATTGTGTCACGATCTTGAAGACAATTAGGATTGTTCACACCAACAGAAAATATGTTGTATGAATTATTGGTCCCTTCATTTAAACTAATACCAGTATGTTTCTATCAGCCTTCTGACCTTTTAAAAGAAATTAGATTCTTCAAGAACCATGATAAAAACATTTGTAGCTCTTGCTGTCAAAGGTGCAAAAAGTTACAATATGACAGTGTTTTTCAACATTCAACATACGTATATTTAAAAAGCTAAATGAAGCTAAGCCATTTTGAGTGTGTGTGGGGTTTCCCATCCCTATACTGTATATGATTTTCCATGCCTAGATTCATTCTGCTTTGGCAATCCCACTATCTATGACACTTTTCCAGTGACATGTGCAAACCACTATGGAAACAGGAGGGCATGGAAAAACATGTAGGAGAGAGACACTCAAATTATCAGGAGGCTGCTGGAACAGCTCCCCTATGATAAAAGGTTCAACATTTGGGTCTTTCTAGTTTAGAAAAAAAGGACTAAATGGTCCCTTGATAAGAGGTGCATAAAATTGTACATGGCATGGAGAAAATGGATAGAAAAAAGTGTTTCTCATGCTCTCATAATGCTAGAACTCAGTAACATCCAACCAAGTTGAATGCTGGAAGATTTGGGATAAAGGAATACTTCTTCCTACAGCACAAACTATGAAATTCACTACCATAAGATGTAGCGATGGGTGGGTAACTTTAAAGTAGGATTCAGTTTTATCAGATGACCACAGGTTCCAATATTATGAGAGGGAGAAAAGCATCTCTGTCCACTTTTTCCACACCTTGCATCATTATTTACATCTCTGCCCTTAATTGCCTCCCCCAGAGCCATAAATGTTGTAACTTTTCTCCATAGGGCAATTGCTTCAAACCCATGATCATGTGAGCATATAGAGGTGAACAACAAACACACAACAGAGTGGTTTTATGGGACTAGGGTTGGACTAGATGACCCTTGGTCCCTTCCAACTCTAAGATTCTATGACTTGAGGAAGCAGGGACAGAGACAGTAAACATGTGAAAGATGATTAGAGGTAGCACTTGCCACACGCCATCTTTTTGTGATGATTGTTCAGACATATTCCCACCTTGACAACTCATTAGTTGGTAAGTACTGTATGTTTCACACATATAACCTTGCCAGCCGTTCTTTCATACAAGTGACAGAAGGGGCAACAGACCTGCATACACCAGCGAGGTGATGGCGAGGGAAAGCACATTAGCTCTGACACGGATCTCTTGCAATTGCGACTCCAGCACAGTAAACTGGAATGTGACGGAGGTTACAAGCTCTGTGCAAAGGGCCTTTAAAAAATATGTCTTGAGAGGATTGCTACATTCCTGGGGATGAGGGAATAAATTGCTGATCCCTACAGACCAGATAGCGTTTTGGTACAGTTTGGCTAGAAAGGCCCCAATGAACTGGGCCCCAATCTTCAGCCCACCTAGCTTCATTGAGATGTCCTTCTGCAAGACGTCTAGCAGGATGCAGGTGGGATTGGTTATGCTCTCACTTAAGGTCAAGAGGAAATGCATAGTGAGGAAAGAATAAAGGTGGCCCAGATAAAGCTGGGTATGGTTCTCCAGCTGAGCCAGAGGATGCAGGATACCAAAGCAAGCACACAGCTGGAAAGTGGCCAACATCTCCAGCAGGAACAGCTGCAGCTCCGGATGGCTCACAAGGTTGCGAGTCACTGCCCTGACCTCAGTTGCCAGCACTATGGTGCCACCTCCCATAATCAAAAACAGCATGGTGGTGTATTCATTCTCCATGATGAAACACCACTGTCTCCAGGAAGTATTGTATAGTCACTTAGGCCCTCTTTTAACGCTGGGTTTCTCTTGTGGCCAGATTCCCTCTTTATTATCCTTTGCTTCTCATGTGGTCATATTAGTCCCAGTTTTCGTGGGGTTTGGGTCAAATGGCCTATCTATCTGTATCTGTGGCTCTCTTTCATCAGGAGTCCAAGCACCTCCTGTTTTGTGCTGTTCTTGGTCATGTGTGTCCGTGGTAAAACTTTTCCCTATGAACTCCTCTCTTATAAAAGGACCACAGCTGCATCTTCATGTCATGGAACCCGTAATCTGTGCTCGCATTCTCATCACAGAAAACTACGTCCTATTCTAATAAACGGGTCACAGTTTTTATTACCCTCCTGATATGGGCGTCAGAGTACTTCTTGTGGGGGTATGTGAGCAATGGCTCTCCACTATTGCTCTATCTTCTGGATATTGCCACCCAAACTTCTGCCCAGGGCCCTTCTTCCTTTGGGGATGTGACCAGAGTAGAAAACGTATCCTTTCCCTCAGGCTTCTTTCTTTCTTTCTTTCTTTCTTTCTTTCTTTCTTTCTTTCTTTCTTTCTTTCTTTCTTTCTTTCTTTCTTTCTTTCTTTTCCGTCCTTCTTTCCTTCCTTCTTTTTTGTGGGTCCCTTTTTATTTTCAGGAGCAAATTATTCTATGGCAACCCACCCACACCCCTTTGTGTCAATGAGTCGCTTCTCTTAAACAGAGAGTTAAGCATCCCTCTCTCCTCCTCTTGATGGGATAAGCAGATTGGTTAACTTCTTCTCATTGTCAGTAAAACAAAAAAGCTGCTTTTTGTGTTAGGAAGGAGTGAGAAGCACCCTCTGGTATACTGAGGGGGGACCTAAAGGACCCCTTTTCTCTCAGAAGTCGACCCCCCCAAACGTCCTCAGGTCTCTTCTATGGTACCAAGCCCTGCTCTGGCTGGCCCTCGCCCCCAAATTCCTCCACGCACTTTCCCCGCCTCAGACCCAAATCACAAAACAAAGCCGCCCAAAGGAGGCTGTGAAAAAAGCAGTTTCTGGGTGACTGAGGCAAAGCCAAGGACGCGCAGGCGCAGTCCAGCTCTGTCCTCGCGCCCCGAGTTCAAACATTTAAAAGGGGGGACAGTTTCTTCCCGATTGTTCCGAGCGCGCGCGTGCGCACGCCGCCAGCCGGAGACCGTTGGAAAGCAAGTCACGTGGTAGGGGGCCGAGAGGAGCCGCCGAAGCCCTTTTCAAATAGGAAGAAGTTGCCGGCATCTTTTTCTCCCTCCCTCCCTCCCTCCCTCCCTCCCCCCGTTCAGCGTTTTCATGGAAGCGTCCTTCTCACAGCAGAGACTTTACCATTAGAAAAATAGGGGAGGGGGAGTACCGTCGCTGTCTGTCTCCCCCCTCCCCCAAACCACACCTGAACTTGCCAGTTGTTGTTGTTTAGTCGTTTAGTCGTGTCCGACTCTTCGTGACCCCATGGACCATAGCACGCCAGGCACTCCTGTCTTCCACTGCCTCCCGCAGTTTGGTCAAACTCATGTTGGTAGCTTCAAGAACACTGTCCAACCATCTCGTCCTCTGTCGTCCCCTTCTCCTTGTGCCCTCCATCTTTCCCATCATCAGGGTCTTTTCCAGGGAGTCTTCTCATGAGGTGGCCAAAGTATCGGAGCCTCAGCTTCACGATCTGTCCTTCCAGTGAGCACTCAGGGCTGATTTCCTTCAGAATGGATAGGTTTGATCTTGCAGTCCATGGGACTCTCAAGAGTCTCCTCCAGCACCATAATTCAAAAGCATCAATTCTTCGCTGATCAGCCTTCTTTATGGTCCAGCTCTCACTTCCATACATCACTACTGGGAAAACCATAGGTTTAACTATACGGACCTTTGTCAGCAAGGTGATGTCTCTGCTTTTTAAGATGCTGTCTAGATTTGTCATTGCTTTTCTCCCAAGAAGCAGGCGTCTTTTAATTTCGTGACTGCTGTCACCATCTGCAGTGATCAAGGAGCCCAAGAAAGTAAAATCACTGCCTCCATTTCTTCCCCTTCTATTTGCCAGGAGGTGATGGGACCAGTGGCCATGATCTTGGTTTTTTTTTGATGTTGAACAAAACACAGCATTTTTAAAAAGAAAAGAAAGCAAATCAATCATAATATAAATAGAAACCGCTTAGAGGAACCCCCCCCCACTTCTACAATCAAGCGGTATATAAATTTTATGAAATAAATGAAATAGACAGCACTGTGCTTTTAAAAAGTTGCCTGATATGGAGCAATTTGGCAGGGATTTTGTTTTTTCTGGCGTGGTGGAGCAAGCTTCACCTGTTGCATTTCTGCCTGTTCTATCGGCTAGTAAAGGCCCAGCGAGTGGCCTGTCATGAGGTGGCAGTTGCTCAAATGCATTAGTCCCAGACCATGGTCCATGAGGCAAACTGGGCTCAGGCAGCAGGATCCACAGGGGCAGCAGATCCCAATGCGGATTTCTATTCCACCTTTGCTCCTGATGTAGATCTTACCAGGCGGGTGACCGGGGTGGGGTGGGGGCACCATTTTCTGTTTCACCTCAGGCGCCACAATCTCTTGGCAGTGGCCCCTGGTTAGTGCAATTTCTGGCAAGGCTCCTAATGAAACCTTAATAGCATCAGGAGGAGTGGAAATCCAACAGGTGATTCTCTACCACAGAATTGCCCTGCTGGAGAAAGCTACCGTAAGTTTGCTGAATGCCTTCTTTCTGCCCAGCTTCCTAAAAGCATAATGCATAGGTAAAAACGACAAACTAATCATCCTGATTTGGTTGCACAAACCTTATGCAGAGGTATGATCTAATCTTTGCTGAGCATTCTTTTTGATCTGTTGACAGGGCAATTAATACGACAGCTATCATTAATCCTGATTTACTTGCAGGGTGTTTCTTCCTGTTAATCAGCCCACACTTCTGAATGCATTTCCCCTTCCTTTTCCAAACCATAAGAAAACAAAAACAAAATCCACCTTTTTAAAATTTAAAGTGGATGTGTTGTGCTAAGAACACAGAATGTTTTAACCCACTTTTAATGGCATAAACCTAAAGTTCCTGCATTTTGAAGCCTCCCCCCCACCGCAAAATACTGACAGTCTGGAGGAACACTTAGCATGTTTAGCAGGAGAAGCTTTTTCCTTCCAACCACAAGAGGATCAAATGAAGGAGAAACTCTGCCTGGACTACAATTCACATCATCCCTGACCACTGGTCCTGCTAGCTAGGGATGATGGGATTTGTAGTTTAAAAAAAACAACCACCAGCTGTACACCCAACTTTGGGAAACCCTGGTTTAGATGGTGCCTGCCATCACTCACAGAAGAAGACGGACAAGCTCCAAGGAGCATGCAATATATACATAATTCTACACATGTTCATTGGTATCTAATGTCATGCAAATACTTTTCCACAAGAGGGTGCTAAAGATTCAAGAATGTTGATGGATGTTTCCTTGTGTTTCTGACTGCCTTGTCCAAACCTGAAGAATAATCTTTTCTGCCTGCTAAGGATAGAATTACAGCAGAAACAACAGTCATGTCAAAGATGTGAATATGCCAGCATGTGAAATGATGATTTTGCTTAGGCACGGTTTATGTTCAAGCTGCTGGGTTGGTTTTTGCCCATTTGAATGCTTTGCCATACCAAAACAAAAACAAAAAACCCAACCCCAAAATAAAATATCCTGGACATGGGAAAGTAGCATGCTAGGAGAAATATGTTCCTTACATAATCAGAGCTGGAGCAGGCCTGGAAAGCCATCTGGTCTAACCTGCTGTTCGATGCAGGAAATCCAGAGTTAGACATCTCCTGGCATATGGCTTTCAAGCAACTTTGAAGATCTCCAGCAAGTAAAAGCCCACGCTATGGTAGGACTATAGCTCAGTGGTAGAGCATCTTCTTTGCATGCTGAAGGTCAATCCCTGGCATCACCCTGAGCTGCTGCCAGTCAGTGTAGACAATAGTGATATAGGCAGTGCTTTTTTTTCCTAAAAGAAAAATGTTTAGGAGTACTTTCATTTTCCTACTCATATTGAAATACTGCCCATCAATGAGGCTAAACTTAGATGCGTCCCCTGCATCCCCCCAGATGCCAAACTAGCAGTTCCAAACCCCCCAGAAAAAAAAGCACTGGGTAAAGGTAAAAAATAAAGGACCCCTGGATGGTTAAGTCCAGTCAAAGACGACTATGGGGTGTGATGCTCATATGGCTTTCAGGCTGAGGAAGCCGGCGTTTGTCCACAGACAGCTTTCCAGGTCATGTAGCCACCAGGACTAAACTGCTTCTGGCGCAATGGAACACCGTTGACGGAAACCAGAGCACACTGAAATGCCATTTACCTTCCTGCCACAGCAGTACCTATTTATATGCTTGCACTGGTGTGCTTTTGAACTGCTAGGTTGGCAGGAGCTGGGATAGAGCAACAGGATCTTAACCCCGTTGCAGGGATTTGAACCCTCAACCTTCTGATCAGCAAGCCCAAGAGGCTCAGTGGTTGCGTCCCTATGATATGGTTGAACCAATTGTCTAATTTGGTATCCCTCCACTTCCTATGCACCCTCTATATTCCATTGTCTAACTGCTCTTGCCATTAAGAAGTTTCTCCGAATGTGACATTACAATCTACTGCCCTGTAGCTCAAACCCCATGGGATCGTGTCCTGTCCTCTGAGGTGGGAAAGAACAAGTCTTTGCCCTGTTCAGTGTGACAGACTTGCAGGTATTCGTAGAGTGCTTTCATGTCCCCCTCAGCCGTCCCTTCTGCAAGCGAGGTAGTCACAGTTTCTCAAGCTTTCCTAAGAGGGCTTGCTTTACACACACCCTGACCGTCTTTGTTACCCTCTTCTGAAACCTGTTCCTTAATTCATAGATATCCTTCTTAACGTGCGGCACCTAGGACTGGGCCCAACACTCCTGATGAGCTCTGACAAGCGCAGAAAAAGGTACTGTTTTCCCTAACACTAGTTGTCTAGGTTTAGGGAAGATTATTTTCATTATAGTATCCAAATATGCAACTAGAGCTGCAAGCTGTTCAGCCTTTAACAGCAGCTTGATTTGCAGGTGTTAGGAGGTGATCACAGTTTAGCTCCAAGCCAAGAAAAGCTTCACCGGCTGAATTCTGTTGAACACAAGGCACAAATCTTCTGGTCAATTGGCAACAGTATGGACTCGGCTACTCTTTGGAAGAATTCACAGAACATTACTGAATATAAGAGAACATCTTCTTCTGCTCCAGAGAGTCAAAAAATTGGCAAACAACCTGAATCAGTTTTATAGTAGGTTCGAAAATAAAGCAGTATTAACTAGTGCCATTCAGTTGGCTCCAGAGGCACCACCAACCACCTCAACCTCTTCTGAAGTCACTCCGCTGGTGATCTTGAAATAGTGTTCTGCACACTTTGTATAAAGTACTTTTACATTGCAATTGTAGCCGAAACAAAATTCCATGTACTGTATATTAGTACTTGGCCAATAAATTATTATTCTATTCTATTATTCTATTCTATTCTATTCTATTCTATTCTATATCCAACTCCTTTCCACCTTTGCTCCCTAACTAGTGCAAGACTGGAATATCTTATCTGTTTCATTCATCACGGTGTTGCTGGAGGCCCTATGATCTGATGTTATCCTTTCCCATGTGCTTCATTTATTTGTAATGTAATGTAATTGGCACAATGTGTGTCCTAAGCTCCTTTTCTCTCCCAACCCCCCTAAAAGCAGCAGGCTCACCTGGGCATTGCAGCAACTATTTTCACTCCGACGTCTGTGTAACTTGAAAGCAGATTTGCAGCATTTTTTCAAGTAGCTGGTGCAATAAATCTTTTTCGCTGGTCTGAGGATTCTAACTACCAGAGGCCAGCGGCAAACCAATTGGCACCCAAAGTATGAGCGTCCAACACACACACACATTTGGATACCTTATTTCTTATCGCATTTATAGCCTGTTTCACAACTATGATTCACGATTTGCGTATATGATTTATCCCTATAAGACAATGCATTTGTATACATAGGTTTCTAAATCGGTAAATATAGTCATACCTCTAGATACGAATGCTGCGGATTGTGTACAACACGGGTTACGAACCTGCCGAACCTGGAAGTGCCAGAACGGGTTACTCCCGGGTTTGGCGATTTGCGCATGCACAGACGTGCCGCATGACGTCACACACGTGCATAAGTGCAGAATCGCACGGCGAGCATGCGCAGATTCAGCACTTCAGGTTAAGTACTGCTCTGGATGCATACAGGGCTCCGGAACGGATCCCATTCACATCCAGAGGTACCACTGTACCTGTATTTATGCCATTCATCATTTTTAAAAAAATAAAAATCACCAAATTTATTTCTTATAAACTTAAAGAAGCTTTTTCTATTTGTGGATAACTAATGTCAAGAAACTGAATGGTGTACCAACATGGTGTGAAGCAGTATTAAATAGTGTTGCAGTAGGTAGCAGCTTTAGGGTGAAATCCTGTGGTCCTTGGGAAGACACCCTGGAGCTGATCAGAGCTACATTTCCACACACCCCTCACTGGCATTGCCTCACCCCTCCTTAAATGAGCCGGGAAGGGCTGGGCGATGGCTCTGTGGGGTGGTGAATGCTTCCCTCTGTGAGGGAGCCTTCCCAGACCTGCTGAAAGAGACAGTCATTAAACGGCTTCTTAAAAAAACATCCTTAGACCCGACCAATATGGCCAATTATCGCCCAGTCTCAAATCTTCCATTCTTGGGCAAGGTGATTGAGCGATGGTTGCCGAACAACTCCAGGCATGCCTGGAGGATGCGGACCATTTGGATCCCTTCCAATCAGGATTCAGGCCTCATCATGGGGCTGAAACTGCCTTGGTTGCACTGGTTGATGATCTCCGGTGGGCTAGGGACAAAGGTGAGAGCTGTTTCCTAGTTCTGCTGGATCTCTCAGCAGCTTTTGACACCATCGACCATAACATCCTTCTGGACCGCCTAACGGGGTTGGGAGCTGGGGGCACTGTCATACAGTGGTTCCGCTCCTTCCTCCTGGGCCGTATCCAGAAAGTGGTGTTGGGGGATGAGTGTTCAGACCCCTGCGCTCTCACTTGGGTGCCTCAGGGTTCTGTTCTCTTCCATATGCATTTTAACATCTATGAAGCTGCTGGGAGAGATCACCAGGGGTTTTTGGCTGGGTGTTCATCAGTATGTGGATGATACCCAGCTCTTCCTCTCTTTTAAATCAGAACCAGTGAAGTTGGTAAATGTCCTGTGTAAGTGTCAGGAGGCGGTTGGAGGTTGGATGGCGGCTAACAGATTGAGGTTGAATCCTGACAAGACAGAAGTACTGTTTTGGGGGGACGAGGTGAGCAGGTGTGTTGTAAGCCACCCAGAGTGGCTGGGGAAAGCCAGCCAGATGGGCGTGGTATAGATAATAAAATAAAACATAATTTATTATTATTAGTAAATGTTTTGGTCTGATTTGGCATAAGGCAGCTTCCTATGTCCAGATCACAAAAAGGAGGCAAATTTATATAGTAGCAGATGATCCCTGAGATTAATTGATCTCTCAAGCTTAAGTGTTCAGCTCTTTATTGTTGTGAGTTGTTTTTTCTAAGAAACTCAACAGAATGATAGGAAAGGCAGTGAAGATGTCCTAAAAAAAAATCTGAATTCAACCTGCCTTTTGTTTTCAGAACACATATAGTTGCTAAGAAAAGGCTTATGGAGGCAGCAAAGAACAAAAGCAATAATACTTTGCAAAAAACCTATCCTTAATTAGTTTTTTAAAATCAAAATAGCCTGCATTGTGTTTGTCATAGCCATTATAAAAGCTGAAAATACTATGCAGGGTACTAAATTCTCTGAATGATGATGATTAAATCCAAATGATGCTTCTTGATGCCCATGATTAGGGGATTAGTGGCATAGCCCATGTTTTGCATGCAGAAAATCCCAGGTTCAGTTCTCAGCATTTCCAATAATAATAATAATAAACCCACCGTAGGTGGCAATGGCAGTGCAAAAACCCCGCTTGTTTGCTGCTGCTAGATTGAGTAGACAACAGGACTGGAATGGAATCAGTATAATGTAGTGTCATATGAACGTTGTGGTCCCATGTAAGTTTCTTGATAACCTATTCATTGAAGACCAGTTGCTGGAAACGCCAGGAGAGGAAGTGGAGTCATTGTGCTTCTGGGCTTTCCCACAGGTACCTGCTTGCCCACAAGCAGAACAGGATGCTGGGCAAGATGGCGGGCCATTGGCCATTGGAAGAGCTCTTGTTTTGTTCTTTTATCCCATGGAGGTGGTCATTGGCTGGCCTGTCTGTCATTTGGTAGGTTCAAAGGTGGCAACTGTGCGTGCCTAAGGGCTGTTCACACACGTGTGTCAATGTGGGAGTCAATTCCGGTGCCGCAGACATGGGTAGCGCGGCACCAGAAGTCGCTTCTACGCATTTTTCAGACTTGGCAGCTATGGCAGTGACACAGTCAGGTAATTCTAGATTGTGGACTTAATGGTTTTATGGGAACCCTCTTTGGATGCTAACATGTTTTCTTTCGCTTCAACGTGGGGTAAGCATTACCCTCCCATGGAGGGGGCAAGCCCTGGCAGATGCAAGTCCCACGCTGCCATTTCGGGCAACGCAGGGCCCCAAGCCACTGAGTCACTCCCAGGAGAGACGCATGGCTCGGGCGCGCTGCAGGTCAGGTCCCATGGCAAGTGCCGCCCCCTGCGGTGTGCCATTTTATCACTTCCTCATGGATGACACCCGGGGCGGACCGCACCCCCCCGCACCCTCCTTCTATGTCCCTGCCCCTCTTATTCTGCTGAATTGGGACCCTGGAGTTCAAGATCTGCCCTGACAGCACCACTGGGAAACTGACTCGGTGTGGGATTTGAGATGACTGAGTCACACAAATACAAGATGGGTGACACCTCGCTTGAGAACAGTACATGTGAAAAGGTTCTAGGAGTCTTGGTAGACCACAAACTTGACAGGAGTCAGCAGTGTGATGTAGTAGCTAAAAAAGCCAATGCAATTCTGGGCTGCATCAATAGGAGTATAGCATCTAGATCAAGGGAAGTAATAGTACCACTGTATTCTGCTCTGGTCAGACCTCACCTGGAGTACTGTGTCCAGTTCTGGGCACCACAGTTCAAGAAGGATACTGACAAGCTGGAACGTGTCCAGAAGAGGGCAACCAAAATGGTCAAAAGCCTGAAAACAATGCCTTATGAGGAACGGCTTAGGGAGCTGGGTATGTTTAGCCTGGAGAAGAGAAGGTTAAGGGGTGATATGATAGCCATGTTCAAATATATAAAAGGATGCCATATAGAGGAGGGTGAAAGGTTGTTTTCTGCTGCTCCAGAGAAGCGGACACGGAGCAATGGATTCAAGCTACAAGAAAGAAGATTCCACCTAAACATTAGGAAGAACTTCCTGACAGTAAGAGCTGTTCGGCAGTGGAATTTGCTGCCAAGGAGTGTGGTGGAGTCTCCTTCTTTGGAGGTCTTTAAGCAGAGGCTTGACAGCCATCTGTCAGGAATGCTTTGATGGTGTTTCCTGCTTGGCAGGGGGTTGGACTGGATGGCCTTGTGGTCTCTTCCAACTCTATGATTCTATAACCACTTACTGATGCAGGCATGGAGCAATGAACAGTTCTGTGTGAACTAGCCCATGTGTCTTTCCTCCTACTTGCACTGTAAATTGAAATATATATATATATACATGATAAAAAATTGTGGGCAAAATATCTGAAAACACTTTTAAAACTCTGAACATGTCAATGTACCAGGCTCCAGAATATCCATCACTTCAGACTATTTAAGTAACAGAGGTCTTGATCACACAATGGTTTTGGTTCCAGCAATATTCCCCTATGGTTCAGTAGAAAATAATATTCATTGCTCTTTTCTGTGCCTGTGGGGTTTCTGGCTGATAGAAAATGACAAGCAACATCTCAAAGTGAAAGGGGGGGAATGAAATGTCTTGTACTTTCTCAGGAAGAATGGAGCATACGAATTGGACTTGGGCTCTGAATAGAAATTACATTTCCCTTAAACTCTGTGTAATAAACAGCAACAGTGAAGTAGGACTTGACTCTTCCAGAATAATTTAGGGAGAAGCCCTATGTACAAGAAGCTGGCATAAAGCAAGCTCGTGTAAATTAAGCTGTTGTAAAGTTACACCAGGTTCAAATCCCACCCAGCAGGGCTGCTACTGCGGCTCTGCATATGCAGAGGGGAAACAAGCCTTTAAAATATTGTTGTCAGGTCCATTTACAAAGCAGAATGCACTTAGGATCCAGCCTAAATCCCTCCCCTCTCGCCCCAACCCCAGAATGCCCCTTTAGGGGGGGTTACACCAGCTTTGGCTCAGCCAGTTGAGCCTGAGCCGGGATGAGCCATTTATGCCAGCGTACTTTCAGCTGAGCCAGGGTTGGGGACTTAATATTGGCTGAGCTAGGAATCGGCTGGAAATCTGTTGCATCCTAAACTGCTCACCCCAGCAGATCTCACCTTAGGATTGCCCCCTTAGTCAGTCAAACGGTTGTTTATTTATTTGTTGCTTTCTGTACTGCTTTGCATTTCCGGAAAAAGCTTTAAGCTATTTACAACCTTTCTTAAAACATAAAATAGAACATTACAAAACAGCAAAATAAAACATTACAGATGGAACTCCAATATAAAGTACAACAAGGACCCATATTTAAGGAAGCATAATTAACAGAAAAGGGGAGGCAGGTGGCACTGTGGTCTAAACCACAGAGCCTAGGGCTTGCTGATCAGAAGGTCGGCGGTTCGAATCCCCACGACGGGCTGAGCTCCCGTTGCTCGGTCCCTGCTCCTGCCAACCTAGCAGTTCGAAAGCACGTCAAAGTGCAAGTAGATAAATAGGTACTGCTCCGGTGGGAAGGTAAACGGTGTTTCTGTGTGCTGCTGTGGTTCGCCAGAAGTGGCTTAGTCATGCTGGCCACATGACCCGGAAGCTGTCTGCGGGACAAACGCCGGCTCCCTCGGCCAGTAAAGCGAGATGAGCGGCGCAACCCCAGAGTCGTCTGCGACTGGACTTAATAGTCAGGGGTCCCTTTCCCTTTAATTAGCAGTCTCAATCTTTCCCACCAGCCAAACCGACTAATCATTTATTGCAATGCAAATTCTGAGGTATTTTTATATATATATAAAAAAAACCACACACTTGGCAGCAAGTAACCAGCTTATTCACCCATTTCCATCAAGGGCAACACAGCAACATAACCTTAATATGGGCGGAATCTACACACATATAAAAACCGTTCTGAAAATGCTTTTTTAAAATGCTTTTGAATTTCCCATAAGGCTCACCATCTCCATCTAGTGTCACATTGTATATTGCACTTAAAACACACTTAAAACGTTTTATTTGCAGCTGTATACAGTAGCTGAGTCCTGGGTTGTGAGAGAAAATTCAGGGTTCCCAGAAGTATGGCATACCAAGTTTTTGAATACAAGGCGTGGTGAGCTTACTTGTGATACTACCCTCTTGCCTTGCAGGAATGTCAGGTTCGTAGACGCACACTCCATACGGGCAGGCGAGTCTGTTCCCATCTATGGAGGTGGTGCCTGGACCTCAGTGACAAAACTGTGGCCTCCCCACCTGACTCCGGTTCTGCTGTTGCTGCCTTCTACTCAGCTACCCCAGTGGCTGGTTGCTGCCTTCTTCAGCTCCCGAGGAGGCATTTCACTGCACAGAAAGGGGGGGAACCTACATTCTCACCCCCTGTTCCCCCTTCTGCTACCTCCTAATCCTTCTGCCAAGCCATGCCCAAACCTGATGGGGCTGCAGGGCTCATGGCATCACCCCCAGTTCCAAAATCTGTGATTCGAGGGCTCTCTCGTTTACTAAAACAAGTATTGATATTATTTATTGTGTCCTAAAAAGTGATATTGGGGACGCAGGTGGCGCTGTGGGTTAAACCCCAGAGCCTAGCTTGCCGATCAGAAGGTTGGCGGTTCGAATCCCTGTGACGGGGTGAGCTCCCGTTGCTCGGTCCCAGCTTCTGCCAACCTAGCAGTTCGAAAGCACCTCAAAGTGCAAGTAGATAAATAGGTACCGCTACAGCGGGAAGGTAAACGGCGTTTCCGTGCGCTGCTCTCGTTCGCCAGAAGTGGCTTTGTCATGCTAGCCACATGACCTGGAAGCTATACGCCGGCTCCCTCGGCCAATAATGCGAGATGAGTGCCGCAACCCCCGAGTCGGTCACGACTGGACCTAATGGTCAGGGGTCCCTTTACCTTTAAAAAGTGATATAGATGTCTTTTAAGTACATTTTTAAAAGGGACCTTTTGAACTTACACATTTCGCCCCAAAAATCATCTTTTAAAAAAATAATAATTGTGTTTTTCATATTTTAGGGGATGTGCTATTAACGACAACCTCCAGGACTTATTGCCGACGTGGCCAGCCGCCAGCCCATGAGCTAGCCTGGTCCCAAAGCAATATTATTCGGTCACTGGTGACCACTCCATAGGGACCAGAAGGGACCCAAAAAAAGCAAAGCAAAGAAGAAAGAATATTTTCCACTGCGACCTTAACCAATGGCTGTGGCAACTGGTCACGTAAACTCTTCATGCAGTAGTTTCATTTTAAAAAGAAAGCACCTGCTGATCAACAACATTATAGCTGCTGTCAAGCAAGAGCCACACGCCTGAGACCTCTCAATTGCTCGGAGAGAAACTTTTCTGCTGTAAATGAAGAGACAAAGCACGTTCCCTCTCACTCACAGACAAACCTATTCCCCCCAGCCTGCCCACTCGGTTCTGCACTTCATAGAACACTTCACATCACAGCTTTGTTATGTAAGGCCCCTGTGAGCAGCTGACAATTTCTGACGGGAGGAAGGCCATGAGAAATTCTTCCACCTCATATAAAAATAGCGGGCTGAGCAAACAAAGTGCTCCTTTCACAACCACAGTGTTAAATCACACTTTGAATGACTCACTGCTGAGTCAAGCTCCCGCAAGGAGAGCTTGGCAAACAAAGATGATGGCTTGGTTAGGAGCAAAGCTGCAGCAAAGGTAAACCAACCCACCCCACCCCCCATTTTAAATAACAGCATAGATACGGATGGATGGAGGAATCCTATACTTGCATAGTCCTGGAAGTGGGTGGGTACACTGCAGTGCCGGATTTACCGTCCAGGGGTCCTTTACCTTTTTTACCTTTTAATCCATGAACACCCCATTCCCACCCATCTACACACCTTACCCTGGCTTTAGACAACTGACATGTGTGCTTCCAGGAACACACACACACACACAGAATCATAGAATCATAGAATCGTAGAGTTGGAAGAGACCACAAGGGCCATCCAGTCCAACCCCCTGCCGAGCAGGAAACACCATCAAAGCATTCTTGACCTATGGCTGTCAAGCCTCTGCTTAAAGACCTCCAAAGTAGGTAGCTACTCCTTGGTAGCAAATTCCACTGCTGAACAGCTCTTACTATCAGGAAGTTCTTCCTAATGTTTAGGTGGAATCTTCTTTCTTGTAGTTTGAATCCATTGCTCCGTGTCCGCTTCTCTGGAGCAGCAGAAAACAACCTTTCTCCCTCCTCTATATGACATCCTTTTATATATTTGAACATGGCTATCATATCACCCCTTAACCTTCTCTTCTCCAGGCTAAACATACCCAGCTCCCTAAGCCGTTCCTCATAAGGCATCGTTTCCAGGCCTTTGACCATTTTCGTTGCCCTCTTCTGGACACGTTCCAGCTTGTCAGTATCCTTCTTGAACTGTGGTGTCCAGAACTGGACAGTACTCCATTTTCTGTGACTAACTTGCTTTAACTAGCCAGGATGGCTTATGCTCTAAATACCAGTAATGCTTCCAAATACCAGTTGCTGAAAACTGCAGAAGGGGAGAGGGCTCCTGGGCTCAAATCCTATGTGCTGGTTTTCCAGAGACTATTGTTCAAATATATCTAAAGGGCTGTCACATGGAAGATAGAGCTAGCTTCTTTTCTGCTACTCTGGAGGCTAGGACCCGAACCAATGGCTAGAAGCTACAAGAAAGGATATTCCGACTAAACATCAGGAAGAACTTTCTGATGGTAAGAGCTGTCCAACAGTGGAACGGTCTCCTTCAGGAAGTGGTGGACTCTCCTTCCTTGGAGGTTTTTAAACAGAGGTCGGATGATCTGTCATGTATGATCTAGTTGAGATTCCTGCATTGTGGGGGTTGGACTGGATGACACTTGGGGACCCTTCCAAATTCCAACTTTACAATTCTATGATTCTGTGCTATGCTCAGGCCAGGAAAACACACCACTGAGAACATATTTTGTCTGAAGACAGACTCAGAAACAGATTTAACTGGGGAGTCAATTTGCCAGAGCCCTTTAGTGTTCAGTTACGTCAAATCTTTTTGGTTACCCCATCCTGATCCTTAATAGATTGACATTGATATTACTCCTGGTCTGCATCCTACAGTTCTCGTGCTAGGAACTCTTAATGGCATTGCTTTCCTTTCTGCAAGCAAGGATTCTGCTACCCTACTTCTAGCTTTTGGCCGTTTGTCTCATCCCCAGATCCCAGACGATGGTTCTGTCGCAATAGACTCCTGCCTACTAGAAGCTCATTCTGCAATAAATCCATTGATCCTCAAGGTGTCAAGGACTCATTGTCCTCTGTTAGAGTCAGCTTTAGGTAGGCTTGGCCTTCATTTTTAATGCTTATCTTCACAACAACAAGGACATCAAACAAAGTTGGAACTCTTGGAAACCTGTACGATTTACTGAATCCAGCACAGTGGCAAGAACCGTACATTAAATGGTTGGCCTACTTTTTGATTTCCTTGAGCTGGAGGTTTTCTGCAGGGTACGAAAAGAGCTAAAGCAGAAGGTGGCATCAATTTTATCTTTCTCTAGGCAGCTGTTACCATGGTATTTTTAGGAGCATTTGGAGAAGTGCTAACGGATGCAAGGACAGAAGCGGCAGATTTGGGGGACTAAGAGAAAAGGTAATTGAGCCACACCCCATTGGGAAGAACCAGTGATTCTCACAAACTTTGAGTCATCTTTGGCGATCATGGCGATTATGGAAGATTGTCTTCCATAAACATGGTTTTAACAAAATAAAAAAATTCCTTCAGTAGCACCTTAAAGACCAACTAAGTTTATATTTTGGTATGAGCTTTCGTGTGCATGCACACTTCTTCAGATATCTGAATTTTTTTATTTTGCTTCGACTCAGACCAACACGGGTACCTACCTGTAACTAGAACTATGGTTTTAACAGTGAGTCCGTAAGTGACTGTGGAGGCCAATTTTGGATCCACACATCCTTCCACAGTGGGGACATACCTAGGTTTCTGGGCGGGAGTTGATCATGGTGAAGGTTTCCCAAGCATGCCTTACTCTTAGCATGTTTCTCCCTTTCATCCTGAGTTTGAACATCTTCAAAGTCCATGACACCTTTGGTATAGGCTGTTCTCAAACCAAAGTACTCGCAGGCCAGTGTTCCCCAGTTGTTGGTGTTTATACTCCATTTTTAGAGATTTGCCTTGGGAGAGTCTTTAAACCTCCTTTGTTGACCACCAGCATTAAGCTTTCCATTTTTAAGTTCGGAATAGAGCAGTTGCTTTGGAAGACGATAATCAGGCATCCGCACAACACGACCAATTCATCGAAGTTGATGTTGAAGAATCATTGCTTCAACACTGGTGATCTTTGCTTCTTCCAGTACACTGGCACTAGTTTGCCTGCCTTCCCAAGCGACATGTCAAATTTTTCAGAGACACCGTTAGTCTATAAGGACTCTAAAGCAGCAGGTGACAACTTGGGCCCAATTTGGAATTACACATATCCCTAAAAACTCAGACAAGAAAGATAAACAAATTATTTGCACTGGTCTTTTCTGCAGGTGGTGTCTGAGAGAGACCTTCACCTCAACCATTGTTCTCACGGAGTGAATGTTAAGAACTTGAAGGCTGCTCTTGAACATCATTTCTACTTGCTGAGAATTCTGCAGCTTTGCTTTTAATGAGTCTATTAGACCAGGCATAGGCAACCTTGGCTCTCCAGATGTTTTGGAACTACAACTCCCATGATCCCTAGCTAACAGGGCCAGTGGTCAGGGATCATGGGAGTTGTAGTTCCAAAACATCTGGAGAGCCAAGGTTGCCTATGCCTGTACTAGACCAAGGGTTTCCAAATAACAATGCAAAGTTAAGCGTGACCAGGGCCCCACCTACTTTATCCTATGACCCCACCATGTGGCCTTCAAGCCGACTGAAGTTTCCCGTCCCTGTGCTAGGGGAAGGGGCAGTGCAGGGTCTTCTCAGTGGTGGTAACCATAGTTCAGAATGCCCTGGAGAAATGGCAATAGTGTGGATGCCAGCCACTTCCACCTGTTCATCCCAAATCTGACATTACTGGATCGGCATAGGAAAAAACCACATGAAAGTAGCACCCACATCAATGAAGAAAAATGAGAGCATGGGCCACAGGCAGTGCTCTCTATAGATTTCTCAAGCCTTAACCATCTCTGTATTTCATTGCACATAACCTCCAATGAGTTCAATGAGTCTTACTCTCAGGTAAGTGCATGCTCAGGACTGCAGTCTCAGTTTTCCCTCTGCTCTCCTTTCCCCGCTGACCACCTGTAGGTTTGATTGAGGAAGTGTATTACTTAATTTGAAATGCAGCCTATTAATTACATCCCCCACCCCCACCCTGCTCCCACTCCCCCACAAGGCTTCCAGGCTGCTTGGCAAAAACGAAAGAAGCATGTATTTGCATCTCTTAATATTCTGCTTGTCTGGACGTCGCTATTCATACTGGCTGATCCCCTGAAAAGCCTTTCCTCCGGCTGTCTGATGCCTTCATGGGAATCCATTTTGCCACTTTAAGGATTATAACTGCATTGTCCTGGAATTTCAGCCTGCCCTTTATTAGATGCAAAAAAAGAGACAACAGCAACCCAACAACAACCCAGGGGTTTCTAACGCACACCCTCCATTCCCCCCCCCCCGCCCCCGGTAATATTTGGCAAAATGCCTAGTGCTGAGAATGTGGAAGGATAACTTCTTCAAACACTCACACCATGGCTAAGAACCCCTAAGAAGTGCCGCCAGATGCTGTTGCTGGACATAAACTCCCTTCATTCCCACCAGCCAACACTGTCAATTCTCAAGGATGATGTTACCATAGCCACCAGGAAGGTCTTTTCCACGAGTGACTCCTGCAGAGAGGAGGTCATGTCAAAATGACCCAGCTGTTTGGGAAGGGACCAAACACATGGCTCTTGGAGGGAGACCATCATGGTTCATTGATAAAGCAGGCATGGGCGTACCCAACATGGGGCAAGGGGGGCAGCTGCCCCACTAGAAGCAGGGCAGCTGGAGAGGACAGGCAGGGACGCTGCCTGCTGTGCTCCGCCTCAGCCTGCTTGGCTGAAGCGAAATGGCAGCAGCGGCAGCGAAGCTGCCTCCATTGAAAAAAACCTGGGCCTGGACCTGGACCTGGGCTAACTTCAGCCCACACTCCTTCAAGGAGGACTCCCCTGCTCAGCGCCTGAAGGCCCCAGTCCTGCCAATCACCACCTGGCCCAGGGCGGGGCCAAGGCCTATAAGAACTGCTGTTGCTGTTGCTGCTGCTGGGCAGAGAGGGCTCCGTTTTGTTTTGCTTATTTAAAAAAATCCTGTTATTTTTTACCTATGTCATTTTATTAAGGCTGTATTCTTAGTTTTAGATTTTGCTTTATGTGGAAATTGTTTTACATTCGGTTGTGTTTTTTTTGATGTGGTTTATGTATTGTTTGTGACTTTTGTAATTGTGCTATTGCTTTATTGTTTTGATATTTGATTGGGAGCCGCCCAGAGTGGCTGGGGAGACTCAGCCAGATGGGCGGGGTACAAATAAAAAATTATTATTATTATTATTATTATTATTATTATTATTATTATTATTCAAGTCACAGTGAGCACAGCACAGAAAGTGCTGCCCCACAATGCTCTGGGGGGCATGGACGTTGACCATGCCTCCTGGGGGGATCTTGGCCACATCATTGCCAGCTAGCCAATTGGGTGGCTGGGGGGCGTGGCTGGGGGCGTGGCTGGTGTGCCCCCCCCCTAGCTTTGATCCTGGGTACGCCCATGAAAGCAGGTGATGGAAAACACCTCCCTGCCACTCTGGGTCTGGAGAGCTGTTGTTGTTCTGAGTGGATGGTACTAGGCTAGACGGATTAAGCCTGAGAAAAATATTACAGTATTTAGGTTTTTCTGTCCAGTCGTACCTCGGCTCCCAAATGCCTTGGGAGTCGAACATTCTGGCTCCCGAACGATCAAAAACCGGAAGTGAGTGTTCCGGTTTTCAGACGTTCTTTTGGAAGCCAAACATCCGACGGGGCTTCCGCGGCTTCCAATTGGCTGCAGAAGCTTCCTGCAGCCAATCGGAAGCTGCGCTTTGGAAGTCGAGCGTTTCGGAAGTCGAACGGACTTCCTAAACGGATTCTGTTCGGCTTCCGAGGTACGACTGTATATCCATGAGGACTAGAAACACTAATTGTCACACTAATTAGAGATGCACTACAAATCCTGGGTGTTCAGATTTTCAGGTCCCTTCTGTTTCACAAGGCTGCCTTCGGCAAGTTAGGTACCTCCAGGCATTTGGAATATCTCGTTTCTGAGAGTGTTGTCTGAGGATTCTTCACAGCAAACCTCACATGGTTCTGCTGGCACTTAGGAGCTTCTGGTGCAGCATTTTAAAAACAGAAGAGTCCTGTTTGAGGCGGTTACCTTTCCCACCAGGAGGATTCAGTTTAACGCAACAGCTTTGCAACTAGATACCCCTGAGAACAGAAGACCTGAAGGGAGGGGGACTAACTAGCTCAGTGTGCTGTAAAAATCTGAATGCTTCAGGCGTGTTTTGTTCCCTTGAAGGCAAAGGGGAGTTACTTTGTACCTTGCCGAAACCAGACGTTAATTTGCCTGTATTTTGTTTCTGTGACGCAATCTATACTTTAGCCACAAGCTCCAAACAGATACAAGCACAACAGAATCTTGTTGACGGAAAAGTGATACCTCTCCAGAGGTCATCAGGTAAAATTGCCGGAGGCTGGAGACAATATTTTTTTTTCTCTGAATGAGAGAGAGAGAGAGAGAGAGAGAGAGAGAGAGAGAGAGAGAGAGAGAGAGAGAGAGGAAGGTGTTGTGACAAAAGTTATTGTCACAAATTCTCTCCTCAAACAGGCTTTGCAGATTTCTAAGTGTTAGAAAACCCAGTGATGATGGCAGAATGAGCAACAGCACCATACAATGTGCCTATCATACTTCTGACTCGCTGGAGGAAAAACAATCACCTACAGACTTAAATTCTGGAAGGGCAGATTTTGGTTGACCATTGGGAGAGAAATGCCTTGATCAACCTTCCCCAGCTGGCTGCTGTGTTGAGCTAAAAAACCCATCAGCCACAACAAGCATGGCCTGCTGGAAACCACCAGGTTGAGGAGGTCTTATCTTGATCCCAAGAGCAGATCAAGCAATGGAGCCCGTGACTTCAGAGAGGGGTAGCTTCTCCCTTGCTGGAGGCCTTCAAGCAGAGGCCAAGCAGTTAGCCATCTCTTTGGGAAGCTCTAGTTCTGGTTTCCCTCTATGGTGCAAAGGGTAGAGACAGATGACAACAAGCTCTCCTTCAGCACCAGTTCCATTGTTCTAGTTTGGAATAGTTCGAACCAGTTGCTTTTCCACTGGGTGCCATATATTTGGGTGACCTCACCAAGGATGAAAACCGAGATGGGTTTGGGAGGCCATGTGCTATATTTGAGCTTTTCTTGTGAGGCAGATCTGTATATGTGTGTGTCCCAGGTGTTGTTAGGTGTTCTTCCTCTTGTCACTAAAGTGCACTTTGTTAAGTTATTCTTCCAAGTATCTCACGATTAGATCACAAGGGAGTTGAGAAGTGGCTGCATAATATGATTTATCCTTATGGTACAAATATATAAGTTTTTCCAGCTTAAAAACAACAACAGGTGCCGGGACAGCACAAGAATATCAAAGTCTGTGAGCATCTGCAAATATCAAGAATATTAGGAGAAGGAATACCTTATTGTTTTCATTTTAAAAACTTCCTTGGAATCATAGGAGCCAACTCCTAGGGGTTGTGGGGGCTTTAGCAATAAAATAAAATATTTAAGGGGGCTGGGCCCCCACAAAGTTGATGGGCATTTGTGTGTGCATTACATCATGTGACCGATTAAGCGGGGTGGGGCCTACCTGGACCCCCACAATATTTTATTCAAGTTGGCACTCCTGCTTGGAACAAATATTGCCCGTTATCCAGGTTTGTATATAGCCATTCACAGGGCTTCTTTTCAGCCACAATTCGCCGGAACTCAGTTCCGGCACCTCTCAGGTCTGTAGGTGAGGGCCTCCTGCAAACACCATCTTACCAGGAAGTTTGTTCTGCACAATACAGTGGAACCTTGGCTTAAGAACAGCTTAGTTTATGAACAACTTGGATTAAGAACGCTGCAAACCCGAAAGTAGGTGTTTTGGTTTGTGAACTTTGCCTTGGAAGCAGAACATGTTCTGCTTTCTGTTGAGTGTAAATTGAGTCCCCCGGTGCTATGGGAAAGCACGCCTTGGTTTAAGAACGCTTTGGGCTTTGGTTTAAGAATGGACATCCGGAATGGATTAAGTTTGTAAACAAAGGTACCACTGTATGGGGGGGGGGACTGTTACAAGAGCTATTGTGCAAGAGTTTAACAAACCAGCTGAGCCACTGGCCAACGCCACATCTTGTGTGTGTTCCACATGCTCATTTTGTCCTGTGAAATGAACACCCACCCCCATAGGCTTGCCACTCCCCCCCCCAGTTCAATTCTTGTATTTGAGCAATGGTTTCAAAAGAAGGAATAATAATAATAATAATAATAATAATAATAATAATAATAATAATAATAATAATATTTATACCCTGCCCATCTGGCTGGGTTTCCCCAGCCACTCTCAGCGGCTTCCAACAGAAGAATAAAATAATCGATTAAAGATTAAAAGCCTCCCTAAACAGGGCTGCCTTCAGATGTCTTCTAAAAATCTGGTAGCTGTTTTTCTCTTTGACATCTGGTGGGAGGGTGTTCCACATGGCGGGCTCTACTACCGAGAAGGCCCTCTGCCTGGTTCCCTGCAACTTGGCTTCTTGCAACGAGGGAACCGCCAGAAGGCCCTCGGCACTGGACCTCAGTGTCCGGTGCAGAACGATGGGGGGTGGAGACGCTCCTTCCGGTATACTGGACAGAGGCCATTTAGGGCTTTAAAGGTCAGCACCAACACTTTGAATTGTGCTCGGAAACTGTACTGGGAGCCAATGTAGATCTTTCAAGACCGGTGTTATGTGGTCTCGGTGGCCGCTCCCAGTCACCAGTCTAGCTGCCGCATTCTGGATTAGTTGTAAGGGAAGGGAGGAGGTGACACTTCTGCCAGCAATTTTCTCCTTGCGAGGAAAACATTACCTGCCAAGTCTCTTTATGAAGGTGCTGCTAAAAGGAGATCTGGGAAACCTGAGGCTCAGGGTCCAAATGCGGCCTTCTAGGTCTCTTTACCTGGCCTCTGAGAGTCTCCCAGTCCACTCCTAGCAACTATAAAGCGAAATGTAGGGGTGAGTCCAGTTTGGAGAGCAAAATCTGCCTATATACACGCCCCACTTTTAAATAGCGGATTTACGCCTGTGTGTTCTGTTACTCAGAATGTGAACACCCTGAGTGGTTAACATAATATTCAAAAGGACACGGTTGGCAGGTGATGGGCACCGGTGCCATTTTAGAATCCAAAGGAAGCATAACCCCATCATAGCTGTCTTCCAATTAATTGGAAAGAGGTATATCCGTGTATATTCGAAAGGCTTGCAGCTTAGCGGTAGGGGATCTGCTAACACGTAGCAGGTCTTAGGTTCAATTCCTGGCATTTCCAGGTAGGACTTAGAAAGGTGCTTCCCTCAAACACATTAGTGTCAAAACGTCTGAGCTAGTATCTATTCCATGTAGCACTAAAAAAAAAAAATTCTTCTTAAGATTTTCCCTCCCCGGGCACCATTATCTTACCCTCTTGCCACTGCTAAAAGGTCAAGGTACATAACACCTAAGGCTGTTCAAAACATCTCAGAAGCATTTCTCTGCCTCCTCGGCAATAAACGTTGCTGGGACAACTCTTGGGTTGGGGCAACTGGCTAAAATGTTTTAAAATGTTTTAATTTTGGTTCCTCTGTGTTATATTTTTGTTGGGTTGGGGTTGGTTAAATGTTTAGTTGGGGCTGGTGGTTATTTTAATTTGGGCATAGCTGTAAACTTCTTCTTCATTTATTTATTAGTTTATTTAATGTCTGTAAGATATTCTGTTTTTTAATGTCTGATGTTTTATTGTGTTTTTATATATGCTGTGAGCCACCCAGAGGCCTGGGGATATAAACATACTACTACTACTACTACTACTACTACTACTACTAAATATTATTATTATTATTACTACTACTACTTTGTTGTTGTTTAGTCGTTTAGTCGTGTCCGACTCTTCGTGACCCCATGGACCAATGCATTACTACTACTACTATTATTACTGTATTAAGGTAAAGGTAAAGGGAACCCTGACCATTACGGTAGGTCCAGTCGCATTAGGACCTAATGCGCTCATCTCGCATTATTGGCCGAGGGAGCCGGCGTATAGCTTCCAGGTCATGTGGCCAGCATGACAAAGCCGCTTCTGGCAAACCAGAGCAGCACATGGAAACGCCGTTTACCTTCCCGCTGTAGCGGTTCCTATTTATCTACTTGCACTTTGAGGTGCTTTCGAACTGCTAGGTTGGCAGGAGCTGGGACCGAGCAACGGGAGCTCACCCCGTCACAGGGATTCGAACCGCCGACCTTCTGATCAGCAAGCTCTAGGCTCTGTGGTTTAACCACAGCGCCACCTGGGTCACCAGCATTATTACTACTACTGTACTATTATTATTAAACACACACTATTTAATTAATCAACTAATGCACAATCTGCTGCTTTTTTGAGAGAGCCACCTCTGCTGCCTGAGGCAGCTGTCATAGTCTGCCTAATGCCTGGGCCAGCCCTCCATTCACTTGCAGAATGAATAAGCCATGCATACAGTTTACTAGAAGAGAACCTCTGAAAACCAGCTGATGCAGCTCCTGATCCCAGTGTGTGCTTTATGACTTGGAAAGCAACAAAGGAATTGCAAACAAGGGGAGGGGCGTTCTGGCTCCATGTGGCATGCTTGCAGCCCTGCTACTACCGGTACTTCTCTAAGACAGCCTTTGGAGCTGATCTGCAGGTGTTCCACCCAAGACAAAAAGCTGTTAATGAAATCCCAAGCACTCCTTTGGAATCTCAATGGGGCAAGCATTCCAAGGAAGCCAGACGGTTTCTTGCATAACCCCAGCCAAGGAGAAAAACAGCTACTGTATTTAGGAAACAATGCAATGACCCCTAGAGGCGTATTAGCAAGGGAAGCTGTCAGAAGCCTTGGACTGCTGTGCTTAGGTGATGAAACAACATTCTCAGCAGGGCTGTGGCCTCCACCTTCCTGAAGCCTGGGGGGGTGATTTAGAGGTTGTAACAAAAGGTTCGCTTCCAAGTACAGTAGTGGCCGATATGCTAATGACACAACCTTGATGGCAGAAAGTGGGGAGGAATTAAAGAACCTTTTAATGAGGGTGAAAGAGGAGAGCGCAAAATATGATCTGAAGCTCAACATCAAAAAAACTAAGATCACGGCCACTGGTCCCATCACCTAATGGCAAATAGAAGGGGAAGAAATGGAGGCAGTGAGAGATTTTACTTTCTTGGGTTCCATGATCACTGCAGATGGTGACAGCAGCCACGAAATTAAAAGACGCCTGCTTCTTGGTAGAAAAGCAATGACAAAGCTAGACAGCATCTTAAAAGTGTGCATGCACACGAAAGCTCATACCAAAATAAAAACTTAGTTGGTCTTTAAGGTGCTACTGAAGGAATTTTTTTATTAAAAAGCAGAGACATCACCTTGCAGACAAAGGTCCGTATAGTTAAAGCTATGGTTTTCTCAGTAGTGATGTATGGAAGTGAGAGCTGGACCATAAAGAAGGCTGATCGCCAAAGAATTGATGCTTTTGAATTATGGTGCTGGAGGAGACTCTTGAAAGTCCCATGGACTGCAAGAAGATCAAACCTATCCATTCTTAAGGAAATCAGCCCTGAGTGCTCACTGGAAGGACAGATCCCGAAGCTGCGGCTCCAATACTTTGGCCACCTGATGAGAAGAGTAGACTCTCTGGTAAAGACCCTGATGTTGGGAAAGATTGAGGGCACAAGGAGAAGGGGACGACAGAGGACGAGATGGTTGGACAGTGTTCTCGAAGCTACGAACACGAGTTTGACCAAACTGTGGGAGGCAGTGGAAGACAGGAGTGCCTGTCTGGTCCATGGGGTCACGAAGAGTCGGACACGACTAAAGAACAACAACAAAGTAGCCTAAGAAGGGGATGGGGTGGATATTTGGGGTCAGTAAGCAGCAGCAGGGAACCTAAAGCCCCCCACATCACAAAGGAAGTCCTCCCTCCCTTCCACTTTAGAAAAGAGGCAAACTCTTCTACTTTTCCAGAAGGCCATTTTGCTGATGTGCAGGAAGCAAAAGCTATAGAAAGGGAGGACGGCAGTGTTATAACCTGCTGTTGCAGCAACACACACACACTTGTGAGGCGAGATCAATGTGTTTATTGTGGCATTGTCCTTCTTGGACACAAGGGGTAGCCTGGGTTTGTCTGTTGCTGGAGAGACAATGAATAGTCTGGTGGCATGACTAAAAAAATGTAGGCTGGCGTTGAGCATGTATTGTAGTCCAGGGTTAAACTGCTGAACTTTTCAAGAGCTTTGATTCTTTTGGTTAGTACTGAATTGAGACAACGGGTCCCCCCGCCCCCAATCTCCCACTACAGATGTTAATTAACTTAGGAGTGCTAATTAACAATGTTAATTAATGGGGTGCATGGGGTGTTAGGGGAGGGGTAGGACCTCCGATGGGGGTGTGTGTACATTGTGCTCCTTCAGGGGTAATTTGTCCACCTTTGGTCCCCACTCTGCACGGCTCCTAGACTGAAATGGAAGTCTGAAAATTCAGGACAGATAAAAGAAAGTATGTCTTCATGCAGAGCATGGTCAAACAGGGTGCAGTGATGGCCACCAACTTGGATGGTTTTTAAAAAAGGATTCATGTAGGAGGAGAGGGCTATGAATGGCTACCAGCCATGATGGCTGTGCTCTGCCTTTGTGGTTAGAGGCAGCAAGGCTTCTGAGTACCAGTTGCTGGAAGCCTCAAGAGGGGAGAGGCCTCTTGTGCTCAGATCCTGCTTGTGGGCTGCCATGGTTGGCCATTGAGGGCAGGATGCTGGACCAAATGGGCCATTGGCTCTTCTGAAGTTACATTTAGTCCATCTGATGCTTACATGTACAAGCACAATAAAAAAATTCCTTCAGTAGCACCTTAAAGACCAACTAAGTTTTTATTTTGGTATGAGCTTTCGTGTGCATGCACACTTCTTCAGATACACTGAAATAGGAGTCCCCAGGCGCTTATGTGGAGAAGGGGTTTAAACAGAGACATTGGATTCTTATCTCATTATACATGATAAAGCGATCTTCAGCCATCTCAACCCTTGCTTTTTCATGCAAAACCATTTGCAGTCGTTTTCAGCAATCAACAGCTATCAGTCAGTCAATCACCCACTTCCACCACCCTTCTGAGTGATACCCCCTCCTCACCCCACCCCACCCCACCCCTCCCCACCCCTTCTCCACATAAGCGCCTGGGGACTCCTATTTCAGTGTATCTGAAGAAGTGTGCATGCACACGAAAGCTCATACCAAAATAAAAACTTAGTTGGTCTTTAAGGTGCTACTGAAGGAATTTTTTTATTTTACTTCGACCCAGACCAACACGGCTACCTACCTGTAACCATGTACAAGCGCAGAGATCTTTTTCTTGGTGTTGAATAAATTTTATTATTTAAGATTTTCTTCATTTACAAAAGCACACACACTGTCTTTTTCTTCAGGTTGTGTTGAAGAGCATTGTTGTGAGACATTGGTGTTATATGCAATTGGATTTGTGGCGCTGCAGAGGGTTTTTTTTTTTTGCTTGTTGGTGCAGCACTTTGGCCTTTTGGATGTTGAGCGATAGGCCAAGCTGTTCGTAAGCTACCGCGAAGATATTTAGCATGGTTTGGAGGTCATCCTCTGAGTGTCTGCACACTACGTTGTCATCAGCATACTGAAGCTCTATGACGGAAGTTACCGTAACCTTACTCTTTGCTTTCAGCCTGCTCAGATAAAAGAGCTTTCCATCTGTTTGATATATAATATCGACTCTGGAGGGGAGTTTCCCTTAGTCAAAGTGTAGGATCGTGGCAATGAAAAGAATAAATAGAGTTGGGGCGATAATGCAACCCTGTTTAACACCTGGTCCCATTGTGACTGGTTCACTTTGAGAGCCATTGTTATCTGTGATTGTAGCTGTCGTATTATCATGGAGGAGCTGAATGATGTCCACAAATTTATCTGGGCAGCCAATTTTCAGAAGGACAGTCCACAGGGCATAACGAAGGCACATTTGGCACCTCACCAGGGGCGTCTTACCCATAGAGGCTAGTGGCGCAGGGCGCTAGGGCACCAAATTCTGGAGGGCGCCAGGGAAGAGGCGGAGGCTGGACGCGGCGCCTCCCAGCATCAGATCGCCACCCTCACCCACCTTGCTGAAGCAGCGCTGTGCCCGGAGGAGCCGCCCTCCAGCCGCTGCCCACCTCCTTCAGCCCTGCAAAGCCGCTGGTAGCACCAAAAAAAGGTCGACAACTCCGGTGGGTAGGCGCCGGAGGGATCTTTGCACCACGGCGCTGGATATACTTAAGACAGCCCTGCACCTCACCATGAACATCTCCTACCTGGAAACCTATGTCCCCACTGTGGAAGGAAGTGTGGATCCAGAATTGGCCTCCACAGTCACTTACGGACTTACTGTTAAGACCGTGTTTATGGAAGACAATCTTACTCGGCTATGAGTGATCGCCAAAGAAGAAGAAGAAGTATCACCAGCCACAGGTAGGTAGCCGTGTTGGTCTGAGGTAGTCGAAACAAAATAAAAAAAATCCTTCCAGTAGCACCTTAGGGACCAACTAAGTTTGTCATTGGTATGAGCTTTCGTGTGCATGCACACTCCTTCAGATACCACCAGCCAAACATTGTGGTCTGGCAATATACCACAATGCTGAGAAAACAAGCTGTGTTGGCCTCACCCCACAAGGTGCTAGGTGAAATTGCCACAGCTCTCACCACGGGAGCTGATGTGGTTTCACCCTAGTGCCTCATGGGCTGGAACAATGCAGCTTGTTTACACGGCTCAACTGGGTGCAGGAGGGCTCTCGATCCCCAGCTGAGCCAGCCCCAGTGCGCTCTCCATGCTTGTGCGAGCGGTGAAAACATTGGGGCTCCTTTGCGCAGCTCAGCTGCGGGGCAGGAAAGCTTCTGCTCCCCCCCCAGCTGAGCGTTAAACTGCTTGTGCCCCCCAGCTGAGCGAGCCCCATGCCTCTCTGGCTCCTGCATCAGGTATTAGGGCTTGCTCAGCTGGGGTGGGTGTGAACAGTGGGAAAAGAAGCCAAGGGAGGAATAAGGCTGTAACAGTTCCGTGGTGGCCAAGTGACATCAGCATGCTGCAGGGTGTGCATGCATGCTGCAAGACATGCTAATGTCATGTGTGCATGCTGCAGGGGTGTGCTGACGTGCATGCCATGGGTGCTGACATCGGTCGGCCCCAGGCCCCCTCCATCGCTGGGCAAGGCAATGTGTGTGGCAAGGGAAGAGCTACATCAGGAACAAGGGGGTAAGAAAGATGGACAATTGGGATCCTGGGGATCCAGCCACCCAAGGCACTTTCTCCTCATGGGTGGACCGGTCCTGACAGATCACACACATTAGGCTGGACACAGGTAGGCCTCTGCTTGGCGCTTGTGAAAACAGATGCTGGACTAAATAAAAAAAATTGTCCAGTAGCACCCTAGAGACCAACTAAATATGTTCTGGGTATAAGCTTTTGTGTGCATGCACACTGCTGGACTAGATGGGCGGCTGGACTGAGCCAACAGGCAGACTCCTAAGTTCTCTTTTTCAAATTTTTCCTACTTCTGTGTAAATTTACTCTCAAGTAAACTTTCTTTAGGGACCCAGGTGGCGCTGTGGTTAAACCACTGAGCCTAGGGCTTGCTGATCAGAAGGTCGGCGGTTCGAATCCCTGTGACGGGGTGAGCTCCCGTTGCTTGGTCCCAGCTCCTGCCAACCTAGCAGTTCGAAAGCACCTCAAAATGCAAGTAGATAAATAGGAACCGCTACAGCGGGAAGGTAAACGGCGTTTCCATGTGCTGCTCTGGTTCGCCAGAAGCGGCTTTGTCATGCTGGCCACATGACCTGGAAGCTATACGCCGGCTCCCTCGGCCAATAATGCGAGATGAGCGCGCAACCCCAGAGTCGGTCACGACTGGACCTAATGGTCAGGGGTCCCTTTACCTTTACCTTTAAACTTTCTTTAATAAGGAAAGTGCAACCTGGCTGGTCAGTATTTCCCAGGAACGGTGTTTTGTGTGAAAGGTACTCACTCCTCCTTATTTTTCTGTGTTTGGCTGTTTAAACTCTTGAGCTACCCATGTACTTGTTCTTCTGGTGGCTGAATAATGATCCCCCCCTTCCTGTATGAGCACATAGAATTTGTAGTCTGAGAGATGAACTGTCCACCTAGATCTTAAAGGTAAAGGGACTCCTGATCGTTAGGTCCAGTCGTGACTGACTCTGGGGTTGCGGTGCTCATCTCACATTATTGGCTGAGGGAGCCGGCGTACAGCTTCCATGTGGCCAGCATGACAAAGCTGCTTCTGGCGAACCAGAGCAGCACACGAAAACGGCGTTTACCTTCCCGCTGTAGTAGTACCTATTTATCTACTTGCACTTCCACGTACTTTCGAACTGCTGGGTGGGCAGACCTAGATCTTAAGACCTGTTTAAAGGGTTCTGAATGAAACTTGGTATTTCCCCTTTCCCTGTTTAATTCCTTAGTGAACGCTTGTGCCTGCCTGATAGAATGACCGTGTGACCTTCCCCGTTCGTGTTTGCGTGCCTATAAGGCAGCGTGGAACTTGCTGAGAATTGGGGGCGTTGTATGTTGCGATCCCTGCATTTCAGGGGGTTGGGCTAGATGACCGCAGGGTCCCTTCCAACCCTACAAATCTATGTCTATGAATGATGTCCCCCCCTCTCCTCTCTCATATTCCAATTTTGATTTCAATCGATTCCCATTTCCGCCGATCGCTCCCCGAAGCTCTCACCCAGCGAAATCCCCCGCTGTGCGTAATAGCGCTTCGCCATCCCTAATCCTGCTGCTTCCACCGGGAAATCATGACGGTGCGTTTCTCCTCAAACTTTCCCCAGCGCTCTGCCGGCCGGCGCAGCAGCCCTTTTGGCTCCGAGCTCCTCTCCTTCTCTGCCCCCTTCCAACCCCACCTCCCCGTCCAGCCTCCCCACCTCCTGAAAGAAGGCGACGGCGCTGAGTGAGCAGGACACCCCCCGCAGCCATATGAGAGAGGCGGGGCCGAGGGAGGCGAGCCAATGGGCGAGGCAGGGGTAGGTGGCCACGGGGGCGGGCGCTGCCGCAGTCCTCGGGTGGGCAAGGTAGGAGCAGGCGGAGGCTGGCCGGCCGCTCTGACAATAGGGGCGGGCCGAGGGCACGACGCGGCTGGGCGGGCGGCCTCGCCTCGCTGCGGAGCGCCGGCCGAGGGATCGGCAGCCCGAGGAGCCGCGGAGAGGAAGGAGGAGGAGAGAAAAGCCATCCCCGGCTGCCCGTCCGCCTGACCGGCTTGCAGCAGCAGCAGGAGGCGGGGAAAAGCCGGTAAGTCCCCCCTTTAGCGCGATGCCATCAGCCGGACACGCGGAAGCAGCCGCAGAGCCAGCGCTGCCCGGCGCGCCGGGCTCCGACCAGCCGCGTCTCCAGATTCCCAGGCGCGCGCCGGCGCTGCGCTCCGCTCCGGGCGCTGCCAAGTTTGCGCCTTCGCGGGGAAGAGTTCCTTCTCTCTCACTCGCTCTTTTTCGCAGCAGGAAGGGCGAGGACGAAAGGGATCCTCCTGGTGAAGTTTTATTTTTTTTGGGGGGGTCGATTATTATTTTATGGGGGGGGGCGTTGCGTGGTGCATCTGCCGCACAAAAAAAAGAAGGACACGGCTGTATCGCCCTTTCTGAAAAGGCCGGTTCTCGATATTCTGCATTTCATAGAATCCCAGGTTTCCCCGCCCCCCTAGGTATGGGGGGTGTGCGCGCATGAAATAAGATTTTCACACACACACGCCCCCACGCGAAAAGGGCACCTATGGAATTAGAAAAGGCACTCGGCAGATGCTTCCTTGTCAGAATGCAAAATTGCAGGTTTTGTTTGCCCACCTCTCTCCACGCCCCCTCCCCCAAACAAGCAAATAAGAAGAAGATCTGCCGCCCCCCTTCAAGTGGATGGTGATGGGCCGCCTCCGTGTCCCTTCCATTCAAAAGAATCTCCGCTCCTCCGACGGGCCATTTAACAAAGGGACTCGACCCTGGGTTGCCGGCGCCCCTCCTCTTTTCCCAGGCTGAGTTGGGGACTGGGGCAGAGCTTCCTTGACTCCGGTGGGAAGATGGGAGCCGCCGGGTGTGTGAAGCACCTGGTTCCTTTTATCCGCCATCCGCTTGAGGAATTTAACAGCCCCCCTCCCAACAAAGGCTTTAAAAATTTTTTTTGGAGGCTTAACAGTACAATTCTCAGAAGTATGTCGTCGTCCCCACACACAATTAGGTTCATTGGGACTTGAAATGCAATTTTTGCAGAACTGCTGAAATGTTTAGTCGCCCCCCCTTTTAAAAATAAATAAATGAATCAGGTTTGCTTTGCTTTGGTATAATTGCAATGTACATCTTGTGCTTTGGACACTGGAAGAAGCGGGTCAGAGTTAAATTTCCCTAGCATCTCAGGGAACAGGATGAAACAAAAGTTGATCTGCTTTGTCCAAAGCTCTAAAGTATTAGGGGTGTGTGTGAGTGAAATTTCCCAGCCTAGCCTTTTCTGGGGGGAAGAATCTTCTCCAAATAACAAACCAGGCCTCTTATTTTCTAATTACCCCTGTGCATCGTGGGGTAATTCTGGTGCGATTGCATACTCAATATTGCTTAATGCAGATTGATTGCGACTTAGTATACCTTAATCTTTTTGTTGACCACAAAATCACTGGTTTGGTGGTTGTTTTTTTTAATGCATTGCTTTGCCCTTTGGAGGTGTTGATTCAGATCACTTGATGACTGCAACATGATGAGTTGCATGGGGGAATGAGGCATCACAGGTCAGACCCTTATACTGTATTGCCCAACTGCTGTGTTTCTCAGTGGAGGCAGTTCACACACATCTGAGCGATGTACATTTCACATGTGAACTAGACTTGGTGTATGTGCACAAGGGCATTGAGTGTGCACCTGCAGCACACGAGACTGGAGGCACAGATCTTTGCTAGTTGTGGAGAGTGAAAGCCCAAATTGAATAGGATGCGCCAACACAATGCTATGTAGGCTGGTGCTTCCACTTCTATAGCTGAGTGGTAGAGGGGGGTGCTTTGGTGAACCGGGTTCGCGTCTCCGCTCCTCCACATGCAGCTGCTGGGTGACCTTGGGCTAGTCACACTTCTTTGAAGTTTCTCAGCCCCATTCACCTCACAGAGTGTTTGCTGTGGGGGAGGAAGGGAAAGGAGAATGTTAGCCGCTTTGAGACTCTTTCGGGTAGTGATAAAGCGGGATATCAAATCCAAACTCCTCTTCTTCTCTTCTCTTCTTCTTTGCATTCAGAAAGTCCCCTGCTCATTCCCTGGTATCCCCAGGTAGAGGCAGAAGGATCAGGTAGGTGGTGGGAAAGACTGTGCTTTGATACTTTGGAGACCTGCTGCAAATTAGAATAAACAGTATGTTTCTGAGCACAATTCAAAGTGTTGGTGTTGACCTTTAAAGCCCTAAATGGCCTCGGTCCAGTACAGGTGAAACTTGGGAAATTAGAATATCGTCGAAAAGTGCATTTATTTCAGTAATGCAACTTATTATTTTTAATTTTTCTTTTAATTTTTACAAATGCTTTCTTTTGGAAATTCCACAGTAGTAAAAAAAATAGTTACAATAATACAAAAATAAACAAAAATAAGCATCGCTGTGACATTTCATTAATTACATTCCATTTATAATTGACCCGCCTAACGACAAATAATTACAATTACAACAAATAAAGGCTTGACATATCTTGCTTTGCATGTCATGCATCTATCTCATATATTGGTTAAGTTGCATTACTGAAATAAATGCACTTTTTGACGATATTCTAATTTTCCGAGTTTCACCTGTATACCTGAAGGAGCGTCTCCACCCCCATCGTTCTGCCCGGACACTGAGGTCCAGCGCCGGTGGCCTTTTGGCGGTTCCCTCGTTGCGAGAAGCCAAGTTACAGGGAACCAGGCAGAGGGCCTTCTCGGTAGTGGTGCCCACCCTGTGGAACGCCCTCCCATCAGATGTCAAAGAGAAAAACAACTACCAGGTTTTTAGAAGACATCTGAAGGCAGCCCTGTTTAGGGAGGCTTTAAATGTTTAATAGATTATTGTATTGTATTTTTCTGTTGGAAGCCGCCCAGAGTGGCTAGGGAAACCTAGCCAGATGGGCGGGGTATAAATAAATAATAATAATAATTATTAAACTGGGCCTGGGTTAGATGGGCCAGTGGCCTGACCCACTTTTTGTCATTCTCGTTAGCGCCATATATCTCGAGACACCTCCAGGGTTGAAGCCAAACCGCTGCTTTTGCAGCACAGAGATGATCTCCCTGGGGCACAAGCCCAGACGACAAGACCCCTCAATTGGCCTCACTGATATGGCCCAAAGAAAAGCAGGGCAAGATGTTTGGCACCATCTTCACTGCATGAGTTGCCAGGAGAAGGCGTACAAGTCACCATACAACCGTCTTAGGGACTCCACTGGATTAGTGTAGCCTTTAATTAGCCGGAAGAAGCCTTTTACAGGAATATGTACAGCTGTACCTTGGATCCTGAAAGCCTTGCGAGTCAAACATTTTGGCTCCTGAATGCTGCAAACCCGGAAGTGAATGTTCTGGTTTGTGAACATTCTTTGGAAACCGAACGTCCGACGCAGCTTCCGATTGGCTGCAGGAGTTTTCTGAAGCAAAACCGGAAGCCACGCCTTGGTTTCCGAACGTTTTGTAAGTCAAACGGACTTCCGGAATGGATTTCATTCGACGTTCGAGGTACCATTGTATGCCGTGTTTCTCCGAAAATAAGACACCGTTTTATATTTATTTTTCCTTAAAACCCCCCCCACAGTGGCTTATTTTCAGGGGATGTCTTTTTTTTTATTACGCGTCCAGCCTTGCCTCTTCCTTGGGGCCCTCCAGAACTGCGCCTATCACTATGTCTTATTTTCGGGGTATGGCTTATTTTAGGAGATGCTTAGAAATCCTGCTATGGCTTATTTTATGGGTATGTCTTATTTTAGGAGAAACAGGGTAGCCGCAAGGCAGCAGAGGTTTAAGACTGGAGTTTTCCTTCTGGCAGGTGGGCTACCTTCCCAGATGGACGAGCCCCATCTGCCCTGACCCAGTTTAAGGTGGCTTAAAGGGCCATGGGTTCGAGCCCCACGTTGGACAAAAGATTTCATGCATTGCAGGGAGTGAGAGAAGATGACCCTTGTGGTCTCTTCGAACTCTTCAATTCTGTATGTTTTCTTGGGCTCTTGCTGTGAATGCAGGAAGTAAGCCTGTAGGCATGGGGCGTGTCAGACCTGGGGGCCAAATGCGTCCCCCTAGGACTCTCGCTCTCTGTCTCAGGCCACGCTCCTTTCCTGCAGGCCACATCCTTCACGGGCTCTTCATCTTCCGTGAGTGCTTTTTGCCTGGCTAGAATGTGTCTTTGAATTCTGCTAGTGCTTCTTGCTTGTCTAGATGGGGAATAGAGAGGAGGGTGCACCAGTAGATTAACATTTGCTGCGCCTCCTGACCCTGCTTGCCGCTAGCATGTGGCCCTCTGAAGGTTGCTTAGAAAGAAAAATGGACCTCGGGGTGAAAAATGTTCCCTGCTCTTTCTCCGTTAGAGGACTACTCCCTCCTGCCCCTGCTATGAACAGGATACAGCTGTAGCCTGGTTGACGAACACCTTGCGAGTCGAAGGCTTTGGCTACCGAACGCCGCAAACCCGGAAATGAGTTTTCCGGTTTGCAAACCTTCTTTGGAACCCAAAAGTCCAGCACGGCTTCCGATTGGCTGCAGGAGCTTCTTGCAGCCAATCGGAAGCCGTGCCTTGGTTTCCAAACGTTTTGGAACTTCCGGAATGGCTTCCAAGGTACGACTGTATAGGAAAGGCAAGAAATGGATAATTTCTGAGCATCAGTTCCGTAATGATTTCCCCCAGTTCCTCTTCATATCTCTCTCTCTCTCTCTCTCTCTCTCTCTCTCTCTCTCTCTCTCTCTCTCTCTCTCTCTCCCCATGTGCTCACTTAGTGGAAATACTTTCCGGAGATGCACTGGAGAAGCATTCTTCAAATTCGAGTAGCTCAAGCTTTGTGGGTGGCTTGTGACCAACCGTCTGTGGCAGCGCATGGTTCCTGGGAAGGGTTTGCGCGCATTGTTTTATCCGGTTGGGGTCATTTTGCCCTAATGCCCTGGGTCAGTTTCCCCCACTGCTGCTGCAGAGAAGGATGGGGGAGTTGGGAGTGTAGAGATGGATCCTGCTCTTTCTCCAGGGCACAGAACTCTATAGAGGGCATTCACTTTCAGAAAGGGAGCCTCACCAAGAGCCTTCTTCTCTATTGAAGGCATTGTTCGCCATCCGTCAATGCAAAGTGTCGGGACGTGATCTTTGCTCCCGCGAATGGCCCCTGCAACCGTCCAATAATGCCAACGTCTTCGGTGCTGGCAAAACAAGAGATCCAGCCCACGCATTTCCTCTGGGTTCAGCTGAGCTTTTATGGGGAATTGGTTTGCACTAAGATAAAAAGGAGCAGAAGGCTGTTTCAGCACATGGCCTGAGTTTCCTGTAGGGAATCACAGTCAGTCCATCATTTAAAAAACAAGATTTCAGAGCCACCTTACAAAAAATGGCAACTAGACATTCCGTTTTGGCAACCGCAACCTTGGTTTAAGGGGCCATTAGGTGCCTAGCTTATATATATCTTCAGCTTCTTGCTCTGCTTTCAACCTCACCTCGTGTGTCATACCCCGAGTTCAAATCTCGTCTCTTTCCAGAAATGAGTCTCTATGCTGTACAGGGCACTTAAAAAAAGAAAAAGAAAGAAGAAGCTTCAAGTTACTTTCCTTTCAGCGAAAGGGAGTTAATCACAGGGGTGCCTGATGGGTTGTTAAAGCCATGAATGAAATAAACGGCCTTTATTCTGAAAGCCCTTAAAGATCTAATGGGAGGCTGGCCTGCCGCTCTGTTGGACACAAGGATCCCGATTGTGAGTGTACAATTTCTAATGATGTGTTTTAACAAGAACCATGTGTGATTTGAAAACATTCCAAAAAAAACCCAAACAAGCCACGCTCCTCTGTTCTTTTTCTTCCGCCCGATCCTCATGCCGCCACCCCCTGACTAATGCCAGCCCACACACCATTTCGAAAACCCATGTTCCAAATGCAGGTCTCGCATGATTCCAAACGCCTAAATATTTGAGACTGGCCTTTTGCTTCTTTCTTACTTTGCAGGATTTTTTTTTTAAATGATGCTGCAACCGGGTCCTTTTCAACACCTCCTTTGTCTGAAACGGATTACACAACCGCTAGGGTTGGAAGTACACAAACCCACTGTGCAGGCCGTTTTTGCTTCCCCAAGGAACCTGTATACAGCAGGGGTTAACGTTTAACCTGCCCCACCCTGTCCAATGATCCGGGCACAGACTATCGATGCTTAAGGGAAGCAAGCCCTTGTTTGCAGCTTTGAGCAACTGAAAGGCAAGATGTGGGGGGATGTGAAAGGCCTCTGTGGGTTCGGGATCCAGGCCTTTTTGCACACCTGTGGTTGTGCACTGCAATCTGGAACCCAGCTGGAGATCTGGTATCGGTAGATCACTGCCTGGGCTGTGCAGCTTCAGGCTGCGGGTGGGAGCTCACAAGACTTGACTGCACCTCCTTGCAGAAGTTTTCCCACACAAAGAAGAGTAGCATGTCTGTCTGGGAGAAAGCTAGGCTACAGCCCTTCTACCTGATATGCTAATACGAATTCTTGGTTCCTGAAATTCATTCTGATTAAATGATCATAGAATCATAGAGTTGGAAGAGACCACAAGGGCCATCCAGTCCAACCTCCCCTGCCAAGCAGGAAACACCATCAAAGCATTCCTGACAGATGGCTGTCAAGCCTCCGCTTAAAAACCTCCAAAGAAGGAGACTCTACCACACTCCTTGGCAGCAAATTCCACTGCCGAACAGCTCTTACTGTCAGGAAGTTATTCCTAATGTTTAGGTGGAATTTTCTTTCTTGTAGCTTGAATCCATAGCTCTGTGTCCGCTTCCCTGGAGCAGCAGAAAACAACCTTTCACCCTCTTCCATATGACATCCTTTTATATATTTGAACATGGCTATCATATCACCCCTTAACCTTCTCTTCTCCAGGCTAACTCCCTAAGCCGTTCCTCATAAGGCATCGTTTCCAGGCCTTTGACCATTTTGGTTGCCCTCTTCTGGACACGTTCCAGCTTGTCAGTATCCTTCTTGAACTGTGGTGCCCAGAACTGGACACAGTACTCCAGGTGAGGTCTGACCAGAGCAGAATACAGTGGTACTATTACTTCCCTTGATCTAGATGCTATACTCCTATTGATGCAGCCCAGAATTGCATTGGCTTTTTTAGCTGCTGCATCACACTGCTGACTCATGTCAAGTTTGTGGTCTACCAAGACTCCTAGATCCTTTTCACATGTACTGCTCTCAGGCCAGGTGTCTCCCATCCTGTATTTGTGCCTTTCATTTTTTTTTGCCCAAGTGTAGTACTTTACATTTCTCCTTGTTAAAATTCATCTTGTTTGCTTTGGCCCAGTTGTCTAATCTGTTAAGGTCATTTGTTACTGTACTAATGTGTGAAAACAGCCCCGATCCAAGGATCCCCAGGCATGCACCTCCAGATGGTGGAGACATCAGGCGCCATTCTAGCGCCCGGGCATCTTCACTTGGTTGCAAGTGGCTGACAGCCAGGTGCAAATTTCGAACACTGTGTAGTTTGTTATGGGTGCTCAGAGAATTATTAGGAGATCCCTATTTGCCTCCCACAGCTAGAATCCCCATACTGGTTTAACAATCCGTTTCTCTTCCCAGGGAACCCAGAAGCCCTGATAGGTCACATCCACAAAATACACTTAAAGCACTAAGTCCTAAGAGGAGCTGGGTAGGAGGCTCCCCAGGCATGTTCCTCCAGGTGGTGGCACCTGGGCATCTTCACTTGGTCACAGGTGGCTGATAGCCAGGTGCAAAAATGCTCCTGGGAGGAGTGGGAGATTAAGGCAGACATGATTGGCTGCCTTCAAATTTTTGAAGGGCTGTCGCTTAGAAGATGAAGCAGGCCTGTCCTCTTGCTGCAGCGAGCAGTACGAGATCTAGTGGGTAGAAATTGCGGCCAAGCGGATTTAGGCAAAACATTGGAAGATACTTCCTGATGGTAGGAGCTGGTTGATAGTGGAACAAGTTGTTCCAGGAGTGGGTGAGCTCTCCTTCCCGGTAAGTACTTAAGGTGAAAGCCAGGTGGCCATCTGCCAGGAATTTGCTTCTTGCTTCTTGCGCTGCAGATCCTGCAATCTGCATGTGGTTGGACTGGGTGACCTCCAAGGTGCTTTGGGGGAAAGGCCACAGCTCAATGGCACAACATCTGCCTTGCAAGCCGAAGTTCCCAGGTTCAATCCCAGCTTCTCCAAGAAGGGTTGGGAGAGACTCCCTGCTGGGGCTGGGCAACACCTGGTTTTCAACATCTAGATATATCACCCCCTAAATATACCAATATATCACGATGTCTGAAATAAGCATGGAGCTATGTGCAGTAGAGGCATTGGCTGGTTTCAAATCTGTTGTTGATCGGGAATTCTTACGAACACCCATACCAGCTTTGAAAAGTCGGTTCCGCCATCTTGTCTCAAAATGATGCCCAGTTTTATCCAAACAGCTGATCTCATGAACTGTCTTGTAAAATTTGGTTACGACATCCTCAGAGGTGTCGAAATGCATAACAAGTAGTAGATTTGGGTTGACAGTTTTTGGAGGGCCATCGGTGCAAAATAAGCACAGTGGCATTTGGGTTCCATGCACATGTATTTGCTTGTGTATATGTTGTGCAACCAAGATGCATCTAATCCAGGGGTAGACTGATTCCGTTGGCTGAATTCCCACATGTTGGCAGTGGGTGGGCCAGAAGCCAAAGCAGGGTCTCCTTTTCTTTCCCCCCCTTCCTGCCCCCCCCCAAGCTGCTGCGGAACGGATAGAGTCCTCTTTCCAGAGATCAGACCTGATTTCTTACCAAAGGCTGCATACAATGTCCTGATCTAATCCACTGCCCAGATTCAGTTTTATATATCCTTTTTAGATGTTCCGATTCTAAGTATGCATAGGGAGGTTGAGCAGCTGACTTAACTCTCAATGTATATGTGGCCATTAGAATATATGTGCGTGGAAAGCACTCTGTACATGGCCAGGAACCCTGCAGTAGGGGCTCCCTACAGATGCCCCAACCAACATGTTTCCCACCTGCCCTGCCCCACTGTCTGTTTGCTGGACACACCCGTCAAGGGCTCCTGTAGAAATCTGAAGAATTGAAGGGTAAGTTTGTATAAGCTAAACAATTTTTCGAAAGGAAGGGGAATGGGGCACAGACTAAGTAGGGTGTCCCTTGCAAGTTGAGACTGCTGGAGCGCTTGACATAAGTTGCAGCAGCTTCCCTGTGGGTGGTCTGAGTCCCTCTTCATCCACTGGTGCCTGTCAGTTGCAATCCCACTGCGAAAAGAGAATTGTCCAGCTCTTAAGGCTGTGGATAGAAGCACTCTGGGGGGGAGCAGGTGGCACTAGGGAGCCTTGGATGTCAGCTGCTTGAGTGGCTCTTTGTGGCATTCATTCCCCTTCTCAGCGCTGTAGCTAATTTGCCCGTTTCCATCAAAGATGCTTCAGTTTGCCGTAGGTTTGGTTCTGCAAGATCAGTTCATGCGGGATGCTCAGCGTGGATCAAAGACTTGCAGCTTTGGGCTTGCTGCTTTGTATCAATAGCCTTAATTAGGATTGCTCTTTATTTTTACAGACTGACTTTGGGGTCCGGTTTTCCTTGCAGCTGATTTTTTTTCTGCCTAGAGTTGGGCTAGATGACTTTTGAGGTTCCTCCTCTAGTGATGCTCCTCTGTCAGCGCTCACAAAACTTTAGGAGGTAGAGGGTGGCCGGGGGGGGGGCTAGGAACTTGCCCCTAGGACCTTACAATCTAAAAAAGCCTTCCCCTATTCCCCCACAGGAGCCTTTCATGGGGCCTTCGGATGAAGGGTGTTATACAGTGGTACCCCCGGTTACGAACTTCATTCATTCCGGAGGTCCGTTCGTAAGCCAAAACCATTCATAACATGAGGCACGTTTTTGCTAATGGAGCCTTCCACTACCGCTGGCACGCGACTTCTGCTTGCATGACATGCAGGGCAAAGATTGCAACTAGGGGTGTCTACTTCCGGGTTAGCGGAGCGCGTTACCCGAAGCATTCGTAAGGGAGATGGTACATAACATGAGGTTCCACTGTACAGATTTGATCATCAACAACATATTGCCAGCCCTTGTTATCCCTTGGTGACCTCCCACCTACACTCTCCTATGCCTCCTTGATTTATAGCAGTGGTGCCCAAACTCAGCCCCCCCCAGATGTTTTGGGACTACAATTCCCATCATCCCTGACCCACTGGTTCTGTTAGCTAGGGGTGATGGGAGTTGTAGTCCAAAACATCTGGAGGGCTGAGTGTGGCCACCACTGATTTATAGAATCCTAAACCACTGCTTGATGCAGGCAGACACCCAGGGCTAGAGCGTTTCAAGCACATTTCTGTTTAGCTGGTGCTTGAAGGCCTTCCGCCAAAGAGAGCCCACTTTTCATACAGGAGAGAAGTTAGAATCTTTGGGAACGCTCTGCAATATCTCTGCTGTTCAGAAAATGGTTTTAGGGTCATGCTTCCTGAATTGATCAGCTACTCTGCTGTCAAGGAAGGAATGGATGGCTGGAGCAAATGCTTCATTAAAGTGCTTCTCCATGCTAGAGACTCCCCCCCCCCCTCTCTCATTTATTGTTCTGGCCCAATCAGCCTGTGCTGGAGATGGTTAATGCTGCTGTCTCTGCATCGGGCGTAACAGCAGTTAAGAAGCTGAGCTATAAACCTCTCTCATCTTTCTATTCCTATCTGCGACATGGGATAATAATGCTAGACAACCTTACAGGGAGATTGTAAGGATTATTAAGACAGCAGATGTTTCTGACACTCCAAAAGTGTGTTTTGAGTGCAGGCAGCAGCACTTGTTCCAGATGCAGAGGTGCTGAAGAGTGACCCATCGTTGGAGGGAGACTGTTGCCTCTCTGCAAGAGTTGCTGCCCTGGCTTCTGTAAATCTGTTGCTTCTGTGTTTTGGGTGTGGCTGGATCACTTTGTTATTCCTTGTTCAGAGATACAGCCAGCTGGCTCTCGGAGGAGGCTTCCTGGTTTTATCTCTGCATGAGTTGCATTCTTAACTCTCCACATCTTGGTTAAGACACACGTGCAAATCAAAGACTCGTGCAGCAACACGGGAGGGACCATAGCTGCCAAGTACCCCGTTTTCCCCGGGAAACCCCTGTTTTTACTTACCTTTTCCCGGTGGTCCCCCGTATCACTTCATCTCCCGTTTTTCTCCGTTATTTTCTCCTGCCGGCGGCCCTTCCCCCCCCAATTTGCCCTTCTATGGGCACCAAAAATGGCCGCTGCCGGCTTCAAAAGTCGCATCTACGCATGTCCGGAAGTGCATAGACGCAACTTCCGGTGTCTGCGGCGGCCATTTTTGGTGCCCATAGATGGGCGGAGCGACACCGGAGGTTGCGTTGACGCACTTCCTGACATGCGTACAAGCGACTTCGAAGCCGCCGGCGGCCATTTTTGGTGCCCATAGAAGGGCAAAGCGACACCGGAAGTTATGTCGACGCAACGTCCGGTGTCACACGGCTGCCGGTCCCGGATTCTGCAGTCCGGGACTTGGAAGGTAAGGGAGGGACTCACCTCACCTCACCAGAACACTGGAAGAGTCCTGTTGCTTTGGACCAAAGACACATTTAGCATCCCTTTTCTGCAGTAGCCAAGGAGATGCGTCCAGAAAGCCCAGAAGCAGGATGTGAAAGCAATAGCCCTTTCTGGCCTAGCAAATGGGGTCCAGCAGCTTACTGTCAGCCGTATATCCATCATAGCAGTGTTAGAAATTCCCAGGCGCCAGGAGTGTTTTGCTACTGGCATGGGTCCATTTGCAACCACATAGCCCTTCCAGCTTGCTTAAACAGGTCAGCAGAAGAGCTTTATCTTTCACCCTTTTCTCCAGGGAATACATAGTTCACCCCCACATCCTCAGTTAATCCCTACGATGACCCTGCGAGGTCGGCTAAGAGGCCGTGACTTGACTCCAAGGTCACCCAGTGAGCTTCCTGGCTGAGTGGGGATTTGAACCCTGATCTCCCAGGTCCTAGCCCGACTCTCTAACCACTGTACCACATGGGCTTCCTTGAGTACTTCTGCTATGGGGCTGCTCTATAAATTAAGTACAGTGGTACTTCCGGTTGCAAACGGGATCTGTTCCGGAAGTCCGGTTGCATCCCAAGGAATTAGCAACCAGAGGACCGCTTCTGCGCATGCGTGCAGTTTAGCACTTCTATGCATGCGCACGTTGCAGTTTAACGCTTCTATGCATGCGCATGTTGCAGTTTAGCGCTTCTGTGCATGCGCACATTGCAGTTTAGCGCTTCTGTGCATGCGCACGTTGCATTTTAGCGCTTCTGTGCATGCACACGTTGCAGTTTAACGCTTCTGTGCATGCGCACATTGCAGTTTAGCGCTTCTGTGCATGCGCACGTTGCATTTCAGCGCTTCTGTGCATGCACACGTTGCAGTTTAACGCTTCTGTGCGTGCGCACGTTGCAGTTTAGTGCTTCTGTGCATGTGCACGGCGCATAGAGTGCTTCTGCGTATGTCCGCGGGGCGAAACCCGGGAAAAATACTTCCGGGTTTGCCGCATTCGCATCCTGAAGATTACATATCCAGAGGGATACGTAAGCGGAGGTATGACTGTAGGTAAATAAATATGGGGAAAGCAAAATGTCCCTTAGAGAAGGATCTGAAATATTTTCCTGGAAGCTTGAATTCATTTTATTTTGCTTTAATTTGGTGTTTCGATTTGTTGTAAACCAGTTTGAGCTTTTCTCTTTAAAATATAAAGCGGTATAGAAATGAAATGTATAATAATAATAATAATAATAATAATAATAATAATAATAGTAATTCACCTAGACATTTCATTGTGGCCACCGTAACCTAGGTTTAGGGTGTCATTTGGCAATTAGCTTATATATTTAAAAGCTGGCAACAGCCAGGCTTTCACACATTTATAAAACTAATTCATTAAGACAATTAAGGTACCTTTTAAAATACCCAAACATATAAATTCCAAACTCCTTTTTTTTGTGCGCGCACGCACGTTTATGCAGAAGGGAATAATTTTACACGTTGCGACCTGGAAAGTGATACATCAGGGCTGACTTCAGCGGTGGAAACACCCATTTCCTCCTCAGACCACAAAAGAGATTTAACTCTTGGTGGCAGTTCGAATTTCCTGACTCTCGAGACATTCCCTGCAATGGACCACTGACGCCAAGTGGGTTTGGGTTGGCAAGGTTTTTCAAACCGCAAGATTTCGAGAGACTTCAGCAAGAGTCTGGCTTACTCTCGCTGCTGTGCCAGTAGAGCATCGCAGATAAAAGCCAGTGCAAGATGATTGGGGGTTTGGGGGACGAATGGGGATAAAGAAAGAGGGAAACGAGATTCTCTTTCTCTTTTTGCTTGCTAAAGGCCTACAACAGTTGCCTTGAAGTTGCTGTGCTTGCAGCTGCGTTGATAAGGGAGCACTCATCGAAAGCGATACTCTTTTCCTGCACTGCTAATTTATTTTGAACACATTGCAAGCTCTGCCTTTGTCCTTGCAGTCACTATATTACATGAGAATTGGCAGTCAAGCTTTGCAGGAAGAAGCTGCGGGGAACTTTCAGATCTGCCTCTGAGGTGTCATTCCCTTAAGGCAGGGGTAGATGGACTGTTTTCTGCCTTGGGTGGTCTCTCTCTCTCTCCCCCCCCCCAAATCTAGAATCCCCACAGTTCACCAATGTGTGTTAACATCGGAAACTGCCTTCTGCCAAGTCAGATCACAGGTCCATCTAGATTAGTACTGTCTATGCTGACTGTCAGCAGCTGTCCGGGACTTCAAACCGGAGTCTCACAATCCTAACTGGGAGAGCCTGAGGATTGAACCTGGGACCTTGCAAGGCAGACACTCTGCCTCTGATCTATAGCCCATCCCCATAGTGTGTGAAAACAGCCCAGATCCAAGGATATGTAGGCATGCACCTCCAGGTGGTGGAGATGTCAGGCGCATACCTGCCAAGTTCCGGCCTGAGAAATAAGGGACTGGACCGGAAGTAGCAGACCGGAAGTAGCGCTGCCGCCATTTTGGAACTGGGCAAAGCAGCATCAAAAATCGCTTCTGAGCATGCTCCGCCCAGTTCCAAAATGGCCGCCGCGCCAGAATAAACCGGGGAAAAACAAAAAAATCCGTTTTTGCGGCTGGGGACAGCTGGAAAAACGGGGGTTTCCCGGGGAATACGGGAGACTTGGCAGCTATGGTCAGGCGCCATCCTGGAGCCCGTGCATCTTCATTTGGTCACAAGTGGCCGATGGCCCGGTGCAAAATACTCCTGGCGCCTGATGAATTTCAAACACTGCTGTGAGCAACGCCAGATTTACATATAAGCTAAAAAAGCTATAGCTTGGAGCAGGGTTCCCAAACTAAGGCCCGGGGGCCAGATGCGGCTCAATTGCCTTCTAAATCCGGCCCACGGATGGTCTGGGAATCAGCATGTTTTTACATGAGTAGAATATGTCATTTTATTTAAAATGCATCTCGGGGTTATTTGTGAAGCATAGGAATTCATTCATTATTATTATTTTTAAAAATATAGTCCGGCCCCCCACAAGGTCTGAGGGCTGTGGACCAGCCCCCTGCTGAAAAAGTTTGCTGACCCCTGCTTTAGGAAGAACTTTCTGGTGGTTCAGAAGTGGAACGGCCTCCCTCGGAAGGTGGTGGACTCTTCCTCCTTGGAGGTTTTTAAGAAGAGGTTGGACGGCCATCTGCCATGGATGCTTCAGCACAGATTCCTGCGTTGCAGGAGGTTGGGCTAGATGACCCTTGGGGTCCCTTTCCAACTCTTGTTGTTGTTTAGTGGTTTAGTCGTGTCTGACTCTTTGTGACCCCATGGACCAGAGCACGCCAGGCACTCCTGTCTTCCACTGCCTCCCACAGTTTGGTCAGACTCATGTTGGTGGCTTCGAGAACACTGTCCAACCATCACATCCTCTGTTGTCCCCTTCTCCTTGTGCCCTCCATCTTTCTCAACATCAGGGTCTTTTCCAGGGAGTCTTCTCTTCTCATGAGGTGGCCAAAGTCTTGGAGCCTCAGCTTCAGGATCTGTCCTTCCAGTGAGCACTCAGGGCTGATTTCCTTCAGAATGGATAGGTTTGATCTTCTTGCAGTCCATGGGACTCTCAAGAGTCTCCTCCAGCACCATAATTCAAAAGCATCAATCCTTCGGCGACCAGCCTTCTTTATGGTCCAGCTCTCACTTCCATACATCACTACTGGAACTCTATGATTCTATTAAATGTAAGGGCCCTTCCACACTTACAGTGGTGGCTGGTCTAACTCAACAATTCTATGCAAGGGTTGGTTTTGAAATTGTCAAAACTATTGACAAATTTATCATTACTGCTTTTGTAAACTGCTTTGAGGTACAGTACTGTTCTTACAATCAAGTGGTATATAAATTGTCTGAAATAAACACACACAAAAACACACCATTTTTCATTCCTGACGAAAGAGTCCTTTATGAATCAGCATCTAGCAAGTTGCATTTTTAAACACCCAGACACAAACACTGTTTCCCTCGCTTGGCTTGTTCTGCTGCACCAAGAAAAGCTTGCTAAGACTTTTGAGTTAATTCCCCCACACCCCCTCCTATACATTGTGTGCCTATTCGACACAGATGTGACATGCAGCTTCTTACGAAATTGTTCCAATGCAGATTGATCCCGCCAGCTACAGTCGCTAAAGGAAATCCCTGGTGTGTGAACACAATTGGATGGGATCAAAAATGCAGCGTTCGGCAGATTCTCTAGGCAAGACCCTCCCCCACCTGCCTGACCCCCCACCCCGCCTTGTCCCTGGCAATCCCTTAGGGCACATTGCCTCTCCCGATATAGATTTCTGGAATGGGCTTATGCAAAACAGCTCCTTCTTCACTCTTAATTAATAGATAATTCACATGCCCCCATCTCTGAAGGCCGCCGGGAAGATGACATCAATCAGAGATAAGTCGTTTGTAATTTAAAGATAATCTTTGGGGTAAAGCAGCATGAAGTTAGTGAACTATCCTGGGGAAAACAGTCTACACTACGGTGAGGTGGTGGTGCCAATTTTTTTCCCTCCCCAAGAGGAAAGCAGCTGGGAGGGGGTGTATTTCAGTGAAGGAACAGGCCTGTATTGCAATGCTAAAGGCCCTTGCAGAATTCGTATTTTCCCAGGTTGCAGGTGCTGGGAAAAGACCTTTGACAGAGTCCCTGGAGATGGCCTGGCTATCAAAGTAAACAGCACAAAGCTAGGTAGGGCTTTGTTTTTAAAGTATAAAGCACTTTTTGATTTTCAGCTTTGCTCTGTGCTAAGTGACTCAGCCTCGTAAGGAGAGAGCGGCTGGATTAGACCAGATCTACATCTTGCTTCCCTTCATTGATTCATTTCGGATGTTTCCAAGCTGCCTTTCAGAACGACTGCCTTCCCAATGCCACTAACATTAAACAAGTATGCCATTTCGTGTGTTTTTTATGAAAACAATTAACAACATGCAACATTAAAAGACATGATTCAAATGTCAACAGAACAGAACAAATCCAGTGCAATCCAAAATATTTTAGGGAGCAGGCTAGAAGGCGGGGCCCATGACTTACATCATAGGAGCCTACAAAACACAAAACACTGTTGCTGTATGCAGGTTTTATTTAATTTAATTTTTTATTTTGGAAATGTACATCCAGGTTTTGTTTCCTTTTAGAAAAATGGGGGGGGGGCAAGAGAGTGGGGCTCAGGGGTCAGCAAACTTTTTCAGCAGGGGGCCGGTCCACTGTCCCTCCTATGTCTCATGCTGTGGAAGACTCCTTAAATTTCCTAGGATGGCTCTTTAAAAGCGTTCTTCTTTTTTCTGCCCCCCCCCTTGTTTTCACTAATTGGATTTTAAGGCTCATTCTGCAGACTCTCTTAGCGTTCCCACATGCTGAGCTTCTACATCGGTGAGACCCAGATTTTTCAGGTGCTACTAAAATATCTCCCTTGGTCTGGTCTCAAAGGAAAGTCACATGAACCCAGCTATCAAACTAAGGAATACCTATTAGAATTACTTGTTTTGGTTTCACACCTTACTGCTTTATTACCTTTTTGGGGGTGACTAAGCAGTGGTTCCCAACAGGTGGTCCGGGGACCCCCAGGGGTCCGCAAGCTATGCCAGAGGGGTCCGCAAGATGCTATTAGAATAAAAAATATATTTCGTATGATAACAGATTTTTTTGTTTTGGCCGCTTCCTGCATGAGCAGAGTCTAGCGCAAAACTAGAATTAGATAGAGGCAGTAGTTCTGCTGTATGCCGTTAGGTGGCGCTTTACAAACACTACTGTTTTGCAAAGAGGCAGCGTGCGCATTCTGCTAATGCTCACCTCCCCAAGATGCTTTGCGCGCGTTGGCTTCATTTGTGCGCTACTGCGCAGGTACCCTGTCTTCTCCATTCCCCTCCCTCCTCCCTGGCGCGCGCTGCCTCTTTGCAAAACAGTAGTGTTTGTAAACAAAGCAAGCATTTTCTTCCATGTGTTTCATGAAAAACAAATATAGGAATCGGCTCGACATGCGGTCAGATTTCAGAGTGAAAGTTTCAAGTTTGGAACCTAATATTTCAGAAATAATGGACTCAAAGGACAGATTTAACTTATCTCAATAAGAACTGAAAAGTAAAACTAACTGTATACTGATGGAGTACTCTGTTGTAACTGTAAAAAACATATAAATATAAAATATAAAAAGACTCTTAATTTGGCTCTCACTTTTTAATTTTAGGATTAGGAATTAATGGGGGCCCTTGTCACAATAGTGGCTCGATGAGGGGTCCTCGAGAAAATTTTGTTGGGAACCCCTGGACTAATGTACTGTTGTCCAGCCTCCCTCACAGCAGGCAGCTGTAATATAAGAGGGCCTGGCTTAGGACTGTGTATTTATTTGTATAGCAATTTGATAGCCTGCTCTTAAAATAGTCTTGTATATCTACCTTTTCTCATAGCGCCTGCTGCCCTAATTTAAAGCTTCCTGTCCAAAACAGCCATGATTAAAGAAAAACCCTCAAAAATTGAGAAGGGCAGGTTCTGATAGAGTAAATCTTAAAACTGATAAGCAACTTAGGAGAGAGATGGCTAAGTTTGTGACTGATGCTTAGAGAGACAATTAGTCAGCGGCGTTGCTTAAGAGCATTTGGACTAAAGGGAAAGGTAAATAATATTTATATAGCACACTGCACTTTTTATGTAAACAAATGCAAATCTCTACTTGGGGATTAATTTCATCGGGACACTTGTAGAAATGTTTTGAGACATGACAACTTGACAGCGTGCCACTTAGCTTGCATTATTTAGATTTCAAGGGGCGGTGGTGGAAATAAGACCCTGAGAACTATTAGCACATTAAATTGATGGCGCATAAATACAGTGTATGTGCTTCTGGGGAGTAGTTGCCTGAAAAAAAAAGGTTTATCCTGTACTAAATCCATTTATTCATTAGGCTATTAATTAAACGCTTTTAAGCTGTGCATTTATAGTGGTGGAAACATTTCTGAGGGAAAACACGAGTCTGTTCCTCTCTCTCTCCTGCCCATTCTGCATCGCCCTTCGGGGTGAAATCGGCGCATTCATACCTAGCCTAAGCAATGCTCCTCTTGGCATTTGAGAAGCCAAGAGATCTGTGAACAGAGGTGTGCCCCCTGTTTCCTTTGCCCTCCAGGCTTGCCATTTCAACCATTGCACTTCTCTTCTGCGATGATTCACTCATTCCTCAGTGCCCTCAAAAGACTAGCTGTCAACCCCCCCCCCTCCCCAGGCCAATTTTAAAGGCTGCTTTCTCTCGCCCCTTGTGTTATTAAACTTCCCTGACAGCTGGCGATATTTGATTTGCGCTTGTGTGAGGGAGCTCCCTAATTTGTGATTTAGCTGCCTAATCCGGGGGAAACGATTTCAGGAATCCCTGCGGCTACAATTGGGCTTTTGGGCATGATGTAAAAGCGAAGGCAGAACAGAAGCAGGCTTATTGTGGAATAAGTCCCGTTGAACTCAGCGAGGCTTGCTTCTGCATAAGCACTCCTAGGGCCAGGGTGTGGGGTTGCCGACTCCCAGAGACACCCCTCCCTGCCTGCTTCTCGACTGCCCAGCCCTTCTCTGGCACCCATGCGCACACATCGTGATTTGCAAGGTATCGCCACATCAAATACAGTGGTACCTTGGTTCTCAAACTTAATCCGTTCCGGAAATCCGTTCCAAAACCAAAGCATTACAAACCCAAGGCGTGCTTTCCCATAGAAAGTAATGCAAAATGGATCCATCCGTTCCAGACTTTTAAAAACAACCCCTAAAACAGCAAATTAACATGAATTTTACTATCTGACGAGACCATTGATCCATAAAATGAAAGCAATAAGCAATTTACAGTCTCATACCTCGGGTTACAGCCACTTCAGGTTGTGTCTTTTTGGGTTGCGCTCCGCTCCGAACCCAGAAGTACCGAAACGGGTTACTTCTGGGTTTCGGCGCATGCGCAGAAATGCTAAATTGCGCTTTGCGCATGCGCAGAAGCTCCGAATCGCTACCTGCGTGTACGCAGACGCGCAGATGCGGGTTGCGAACGCTGCAGGTTGCGAATGTGCCTCCCGCATGGATCACGTTTGCAACCCGAGCGTCCACTGTACTGCAGTCACACAATCAGTAGCTGAACTGGGTTCCACACAGTCACAAAAACAAAACAAAAAACGCAAAATAAAAAGCAAAAAACGGGCAGACTTCAGCAGCGTAACACTCAAAACGGAAGCGTGGCACTCAAAACAGAGCACGTTCGGCTTCCAAAAAAAGTTTGCAAACCGGGACAGTTACTTCCGGGTTTGCAGCGTTCCGGTTACAAGTTGTTCAAGTGCCAAGGCGTTTGAGAACCAAGGTACCACACTGTATCATGAAACCGTTTCCACGATGTGAACTTCAAACTGGTTTTGGATGTATTGATACATCGCCCAGCCCTGGCTATAAGAATCAGGATTCTGGGTGTGCCACTCAGCAGACAGGGAAGGAGACAGTTAGAGGAACTTATAGGTGCCTCATCTCCTGGAAGACAAGGGGTACGGAATGCCAGCCTGTGGGCCAAATGTGGCCTGCAGTCAAATTTCATCTGTCTGCAGTGAGCAAGCTGAGATATCTATGGTACTCACTGCCCCCCTATCCTCAGCCCTGCACCTCCAATCGCCTTTCTTCACCCTTTCCTTTGCTGAGCTTGTAAACTTGGTTTAAGTAGCCATTTAGGGCCTAGCTTATATATCTGAGTTTAGGTTCTTTTTTAAATTAGTTTTTAAAATTTTGAAGTTTACAGACAATTGTCAGACAACCAAAATAAAAAGAGAATTCTGTAGATTCCCCTGGAATTCTCTCTTCCCCTTAGTGGGTCCTTAGTTAACCTTTTCCTCTTGCATTTTCTCCACTAAATCTATTAAATTTCCATTACAAGCGTAATTCAACGTTCAACTACAAGTGTTTTTTCAAGGCTACTAATAATTTTAATTGTTTAACAATGATCCATGGAACGTCTGCGGGCTGGATCCTGAGGGCAATTGGGCTGGATCTGGCCTGCGGGCCGTAGTTTGTATACAGTGGTACCTCGGTTTATGAACACAATTGGTTCCGGAAGTCTGTTCATAAACTGAAGCGTTCATAAACTGAAGCGAACTTTCCCATGGAAAGTAATGGAAATTGGATTAATCTGTTCCAGATGGTCCGCGGAGTACTTAAACTGAAGCGTTCATAAACTGAAGCGAACTTTCCCATGGAAAGTAATGGAAAGTGGATTAATCTGTCCCAGACGGTACGCGGAGTACTTAAACTGAAGCGTTCATAAACTGAAGCGAACTTTCCCATTGAAAGTAATTGAAAGTGAATTAATCCGTTCCAGATGGGTCCGCGGCATTCGTAAACCGAAAATTTGTAAACTGAGGTGTTAATAAACCGAGGTTCCACTGTATAAAGAAATAATAATAATAATAATAATAATAATAATAATAATAATAATAATAGTGTCACATATGATTCTCAGGGAGGCATCAAAGGGGAACCAGAGATGGATATGGGGAGCTTTAGATAACTCCGCCTTGCCTCCAGCTGGGGATGAGAGCCCAGGGAGGAATGCTTGCCGCCCAGGTTATGTTGAACGAAAATTAGAATCCTGCTGACGTGGCTTTAAAAACACCCATATTGGTGGCCTTAGGGGAAACATCTCAGTTGTGTTATCTGTCACTCTTTGATTCCGTCTTTAGCAGTTTGACCGTCAGGGAGAATCATGCGACTCCAAAGGCCTTTAACGAGGCACTTGAGAGTTGATGGATTGTTCCTGATGACATGATGGAAAGCGTCTCCCCTCAGCACCGAGTTCACAGAGCCAGCTGTTCTTCGTTGGGGGACCAGCCTGCCATGCGAATCGTCTAGCTGCATGATCAAGATAGACGCGAACCCTCCGTGATTTTGGGGGTTGTTTTGTCAGTAGTTCTTGGGGGGGGGCTTTGCAAAGCGCAGTGACGTATATCTTGGGGGTGGGTGGGCCGCACAGTCTGCTACGCTGTTCCCCCTCTCAAAGCCGCCCCTCCCCACCGCACGTTTGATTTCGCTCCGTTCTTCAGGAACGCCGCTCGGTGCCGAAGGCCAGTGATGGGAAAACGCAGCTCATTGGAATTGCAGATCGTTCTTCGCTCCTGCATAATGCATGCGGCTGGCGATACATCTGTGAGGGCCGGGTGGACGGCAAGCAAGGGACGTGTGTGTGGGGAGGGGAGGAATCCTGCACTAAAACCTTAAGAAATATACGACAGGATTAAATGACACACCCACCCATGTGCCCTTAATTTCATAGCCTCCTGCCCTGTATAGACCTCATCCCTCGCTGCGTCGTGCCACCTCTGCTCTGGAAGTCTTTGTCTCTATCACCAGATTTCATATGGTGATGATGTCCGCTTGTGGCATGGTAAAATGCACTCTGCGCATGCTCAGGACACACTGCTCCTATGCAATTTTTTAAAAAGTCAAAGGAAATTGGGGAGGGGGCGCAGGTCGGCGGCATGTGGAAAGTCCCCATCTGAGTCTGTTGTGTCTCTGATTAAAAGCAGTGGTGACTAACTGTTTAGGCTTGAGGGCTGCAATCGCTGCTGTCCTGCTTTTCAGATGCCACAAAGATGTGGTGCGTGTAGCCCAGGCACACACTGTCAGAGAGTGAGCCGGCAAGCTCACATAACACCGGTCTTGAAAGACCTACATTGGCTTCCAGTACGTTTCCGAGCACAATTCAGATTGTTGGTGCTGACCTTTAAAGCACATGCATCGGTTGCCAAGACTGAAAAGTTCCTGCCTAAATCCCCTCTTCTCCAGGGTTTGCCCAAGCAATATGAGACTGTGCCTGAGTGCAGCCTCTCCTCTGCCCTTTTCATGCCTCTTCTGCTTCTGGGAGACAGCAGGGAGGGGAGCTGGTCACAGCCCATGTTAGAAACTTGGATGTATAAGCCAGGTGACAAAGGGCTCCTTTAAAACCAAGCTTACAGTCGCCAAAACAGATTGCCTAGCTGCCATTTTTGGGTAAGACGGCTCTAAAGTCTTATTTTTCAACTGATGGACTGACTGTGATTGGTTCTCAGTTAAAAAATCTGGCTACTTCAGATGGCAGCCTTGAGCTAGGTTAAGAACTTTGAGAGGTACCACTGTGGAAACCTTCCGTCAGCAGAAGGACACTGTTGAATTCAACCCAACACCTGCATCCAACTCATCATATGAAATGTATCTTCCTGGGCCGTGTTCAGAAAGTGGTGGTGGGGGATGAGTGCTCAGACCCCTGGGCTCTCACTTGTGGGGTGCCTCAGGGTTCTGTCCTCTTCCCTATGCATTTTAACATCTACATGCAGCCTCTGGGAGAGATCCTCAGGGGGTTTGGGCTGGGTGTTCATCAGTATGCGGATGATACCCATAGAATCATAGAATCGTAGAGTTGGAAGAGACCACAAGGGCCATCCAGTCCAACCCCCTGCCAAGCAGGAAACACCATCAAAGCATTCTTGACGTATGCCTGTCAAGCCTCTGCTTAAAGACCTCCAAAGGAGGAGACTCCACCACACTCCTTGGTAGCAAATTCCACTGCCCAACAGCTCTTACTGTCAGGAAGTTCTTCCTAATGTTTAGGTGGAATCTTCTTTCTTGTAGTTTGAATCCATTGCTCCGTGTCCGCTTCTCTGGAGCAGCAGAAAACAATCTTTCTCCCTCTTCCATATGACATCCTTTCATATATTTGAACATGGCTATCATATCACCCCTTAACCTTCTCTTCTCCAGGCTAAACATACCCAGCTCCCTAAGCCGTTCCTCATAAGGCATTGTTTCCAGGCCTTTGACCATTTTGGTTGCCCTCCTCTGGACACGTTCCACGTACCCAGCTCTACCTCTCTTTCAAGTCAGAACCAGTGAAAGCGGTAAGGTCCTGTGTGAGTGCCTGGAGGCGGTTGGAGGATGGATGGTGGCTAACAGATTGAGGTTGAATCCTGACAGGACAGAAGTACTGCTTGTGGGGGACAGGAGGCGGGCAGGTGTGGAGGACTCCCTGGTCCTGAATGGGGTAACTGTGTCCCTGAAGGACCAGGTGCGCAGCCTGGGAGTCATTTTGGACTCACAGCTGTCCATGGAGGCACAGGTCAATTCTGTGTCCAGGGCAGCTGTCTATCAGCTCCATCTGGTATGCAGGCTGAGACCCTACCTGGCTGCAGACTGTCTCTCCAGAGTGGTGCATGCTCTAGTTATCTCCCGCTTGGACTACTGCAATGCGCTCTACGTGGGGCTACCTTTGAAGGTGATCTGGAAACTACAACTAATCCAGAATGCAGCAGCTAGACTGGTGACTGGGAGTGGCCACCGAGACCACATAAAACCGGTCTTGAAAGACCTACATTGGCTCCCAGTACATTTCCGAGCACAATTCAAAGTGTTGGTGCTGCCCTTTAAAGCCCTAAACGGCCTCGGTCCAGTGTACCTGAAGGAGCGTCTCCACCCCCATTGTTCTCCCCGGACACTGAGGTCCAGCGCCGAGGGCCTTCTGGCGGTTCCCTCGCTGCGAGAAGCCAAGTTACAGGGAACCAGGCAGAGGGCCTTCTCGGTAGTGGCACCTACCCTGTGGAACACCCTCCCACCAGATGTCAAAGAGAAAAACAACTACAGTGGTACCTCTACTTATGAATTTAATGCATTCCAACCGCACATTTGTAAGTCGAAAAAAATTGTAAGTCGAATCCCATAGGAATGCATTGGGAGAAAAAAATTCGTAAGTAGAAGCAACCCTATCTAAAAATTCGTAAGTAGAAAAAATCCTATCTAAACTGCATCCAAGATGGCGGACAGAGCTACATTCGTAAGTAGAAACATTCGTAGAGTTATTCGTAAAGTCTGGTACTAAAAGTACCAGACTTTTAGAAGACATCTGAAGGCAGCCCTGTTTAGGGAAGTTTTTAATGTTTAATAGATTATTGCATTTTAATGTTCTGTTGGAAGCCGCCCAGAGTGGCTGGGGAAACTCAGCCAGATGGGCGGGGTATAAATAATAAATTATTATTATTATTATTGTTGTTGTTGTTGTTGTTGTTGTTGTTGTTGTTGTTGTTGTGCAGCAACTTTCCTGTAGGAAAATGAACCTCTCTCACTGAAGAGTATTGTGTGTGTCCTCATTTTCTACTTCTCTGCGCCAAGGTTATGTAATTCTGGCTAAAGAGAGGCAACGGTGGTTATTGTTGCTCAGCAGCATTTAGACAATGTTCAGGAAGTTCTGGAAGTTATCCTATAGTTAATCCTGTGTTCCTGGGGCTGATGTGAGTTGTCATCCGAAACGCCCAGAGGACCCCCAAGTTGGCAAAGGTTGGAGTAAATCTAAGATGGCGGAGTATCAACATCCTCCCTTCTGACCTCCGTACTTTACTGGTTTGTTTTTAAGTTTTTTACTGTTTTATACCGTGTTTATATTTTATTTTCGTTTTATTCTTATCTACTTAATTTAGCTCAGTTTTAAGTTTTAGTCATAGGTTTTAAGGAATTAAAGTACAGCAGGGAGTTGTTTAAAGTCTTCCTGACCTTCACTTGGGGGAGCGTCTGGGCCTCAGCGTTTTTTTTTTTAAAAGAAGAAACCTTTCAAGTTGTGACTGCTCTTATCGTTATCTCCCTGCATTTACTCCCTGCTCCACCATTCTACTAACCAAGCAAATGAACTGAAGCGAGACTTTTACCAACCTGATTTTTACCAAATAAATAATGGTGACGACCCGGAGTGGCTGTAAAACCTCGGGCCTTCCTCGGAGTGATATAAGACCTCTCTCTAAAAGAGCTACTCTAAAGGAAGCACAAACAAAAATCACTCGGCCCTATAAGAATAGGGGCAAAGTGGAGCTGATTGAGAATCAGCAGAAAATTGAAACTTCCCCCCTCTGCACCGAGTCCTCTGCCAGCCACAACGAAGGGCCGGCAGTGCAGAGAGAGGATTGTGCGGAGGAATGCCACAACAATGGGCCGATAAAGCTCAAAATAATTTCAAATATAACTGGTACAGACACCGAAGTACTCCCGAAACAGAGACTTAAACCCCTAGCTTCTCCTGAACCATCCCAAGACCGAGAAGTGGAGGAACTGATGTTAAAACAAATTGCAGAGCTGTCTTCGGGAAACTCTAAAACATCAAAAGATTCTTGCTTCCAATCCCCTGAGACAAATGGTGAGGATTTATCCGTTATCAAATGGCTGGTGCTTTTAACTGAGGATATTGAACATATAAAATCCTACCTGGGCACCTGTACAAAAATCCTCACTATAATGATGGACACTTGTAAAATCCTCTGCAGGGAACCTGGCGGAGTGACTGCAGAATTGGAAAGTAACAACAACTTGCCTCCTATCACCTGCAAAAATAGATCATCAAGGAATGTAAAGAGATCCAGCAGGGCTATCGCCTTGAAAAGGAGGCCCATAAGTGCAAAAAAGAGCAAAAATGTTAAAAATTTCAAGGCAGTGCATTACAAAAAAATGGATTTTAAAAAGCTCTTTAAACTCCTCAAGAGTTCCCCAATAACCGGGATCAGTGGGAACACCAAGAAACTTCCTGCCAGGAAGCCTTCTAAGCAAGAACTTTCTATAAACCCTTGCCCTGATGCTGCATTGGAATGCTTGGAACCCCTAACGCCTACCCCAACACCTAACTCCAAGCAAGACCTTTTGATTCAAGATCCATGGTCTCACGTTTTATCTGCAGATAAGACCAATCCCTCTAAGAAGAGGAACCTGACAAATAATAACTGGAATTTGGTGCTATACCGAAACAAGCTCGTTCTATCAAATTATCCTAAACCCCCAGGACTCCTGTCACAAGAAGAGCGTAAAGCCCATCTACTGAACTTTCTAAAGCTCTATATGCCAGGTATCCTTAATAACCCTACTGACTTGGCCCAAGTGGAATATCTATACTTCGACGGATTCCTTGCCAGAGCGGTGGTCTCATTTTATGACGGGAGACTGGCAAAACTGGTGTACAAATGTAGAGAACACCTGAAGACAAGTGGCGTAAGAATCTCAAGGTACTTTAAAAATGAAGCACCCCCAATTCCACTTATTCCCCATACTGTGATTTTGCCAAAAACTCTCCAACATAAGATTGACCAACATGTTCTAATTGATATAAACTCTGTGGATGACATCCTTAATCACCCTACTGGTCTGGTAGCCAAGGACCCTCAAAAGTTGGACTCCCTTGGGCCCACGTATGCGGTGAATCAGGGAATCGTCCTTGACAGCTTTGAAAATAATTTACTTCATTCTTATAGTGCTCTCCCACAAGAAGCTCAGAAAGAAATACTCCAAAAAATGGACACTCTCCGCCTTTGCCTGACAAAAGTGATGAAGGAACAGCTGAGACTACCTAAACAAAATATACCTGACTGTGCTTCAGATTCTGCCCCATTCTTATACCACCAAGAGCTGGACTTGTGGGTTGGGAAGGCACCCACCCCTTCCAGCCAACAGGTTGTTGCTGAGATGAACCCACTCTTCCATAATCTGGAGGCGAAAACCTCTCCACCAGACTCATGCACCACGCAACCCCCCTCTGAGGCAAATATGGCCACAACATCTGCCTGGGATAAAATGAGAGAACTTAATGAGGCCGAATTGGGCTCTCCATATAAAGTGCCCTATATGAGTGCGCTTACTTGCAACTTTATTAACCCACTCTCTTCCAACGTGAGCAAGCTGAATACATCCATAGATATCATCGAACTGGTAACAGAACCAGCTGAACCAGCTCAACAAATGAGAGACGACCCTATTTTATTCTCAGCCCCGAAGTGTGATCTGGTTGAAGACCCAACGGGTCGTATTAACAAAATTACTCAAACAATTAATGAAAATCCAACTAGTGGCACTACTTCTGTTGACTTAATTTCTCTCTCCCTAAGTAATACCCCTCTAATTCTACCATCTGGCTCTGAAGAGCCGACTATTTTAGGCCTAAAACCTGCCTCTAGTGAGACGAGTGGCTTGATTTTACAGTCAAACCATCCCAGTAAATCTAAACGATTGGGATGTATAACACGATTGCCACCTTCTCAAAGAAAAATAACTGAATTTTTTGAAGCTGAAACTCCCCCGAACTCAGAACCCCATTCCCACTCGATTTGACTACCTAATGACCAACCTAGTCACCCTCTGATGTCATTTCTATGCTGGAATATTGCGGGATGGAGGGGGAAGAAACTTGATCCAGACTTCTTAAAATTTGTTAACTTATTCCAAGTGATTCTTTTACAAGAAACTTGGGAAGAGGAGGTGATTGATATAAACGGATATGATATTATTTTACTTCCAGCTTGTCCCTCTCTTAAAGGTGGACGCCCCAGAGGAGGTTTGGCGATAGCCATTTCCCTCAAATTGCAAGCAAAACTTACACTTGTGAAATCACTCCCTCCTTACGCGATCACAGGCTTGATTTCAGGAGGGAAATTTGAATTACTGGTAACAAATGTTTATTTCCCCCCTGGGGGGCAAGCAGCGGACCTCCACTCCAAATGGGAAGCACTTGAAGAACATCTAGCTTTCTGCTATACCAAGTATCCGAATACCTCGTCAGTCTTGGGAGGTGATTTCAATGCTCGTACAGCTGCAAACTGGGAAGCGTTAGGCAAGGCCAAATGGTGGGTCCCCCCTGATCACCAGAACTTGGACCTATCCCCCCACGTACAAAGAAAATCGAAAGATAATAGGGTCAATGAAGCGGGCACCCTCCTTTATCAGCTGATTTTACGTATGAATTTAATAATTTTAAACGGGAACTGTCCCCCGGATATTCCGGGTGATTTTACTCATTTGAGCACACATACAAATAGTGTTCTTGATTATTTTATTGTCTCCAGAGATTTATTCCCAATTTTTTCTTATTTTAAAATAGAAAACGTTCAAATGAGCGACCATCTTCCCTTGAGTGCCAAGCTTTCCCTAGACTGGCAGCCAGTCAAGTCTAGGCACCCCATATATATGGGAATAAATGCTGCAGAACAAGTGAGAGGAACAAAATGGTCTGTAAGTCAAGCCCAGAAATATACGGAATTTTTCCAACAAGAGATAGTTCAAACCCATGCTCTTTTAGATTTAGATCTGTATGGGTATGAACAAATTATTAACTCATTCTCTCTGCTTACGGAAGACCTTATGTCCTTTTTTACAGTACCAGCTATTCAGGTAAATTGGGCCCATTTTAAGACTGGTGCCCCCTGGTTTAATTTACATTGCAGACAAGCTAGACAGCATCTTTGTGCCATTTACAAAGAATATAAATCTTCTGGTGCTTTAGTATTACCTAGAAATTACCAACAAGCAAAAATAGCATATAAGGAAGCTCAGAGAATGGCTAAACAAGAGTGGCAACAAAATCGCTGGCAGGCACTCATAGTCGCCTCTAGCTCACGTAGTTCACGGCAATTTTGGCAATTGGTTAATAGAAGATCAAAGAGGTACCCCCTAACAATTATTCCTGCCCCAGTCTGGGAATCCTTCCTAAGGAAATATTTTGCGTCAACAGAACCCAATACCAACACTCTTGATGATGTATTTGAGCATCTCCCCATCTGGTCCCCTATTGATCCTGACGAAATCTTGGATCTAATTTCTAAACTTAAAATTGGCAAAGCCCCCGGGCCAGATTTGGTTCCGGCGGAAGCCATAAAACTACATTCTGACTGGTGGGCAAAAATCTTGGCTGTCACCTTCGATGCCATTAATGCAACTGGAAGGGTACCAAAAATATGGAAGGATGCTATAATAATTCCGATATATAAAAAAGGCTCCCCGGATGATCCGGAGAATTACAGGAATATTAGCCTATTGTCAATAATTGGAAAGATATACGCACGTTTTCTATTGCGTAGACTTACTCAATGGGCTGAAGAAAAGAAACTGATAGGCCCTGAGCAAGCAGGATTCAGACCGAACCAGTCAACAACGGACCATGTTTTAGTTTTGCACCATCTAGCCCGAAAATATTCTTCTTCAAACCAAGGCCAACTCTGTGCGGCTTTTATCGACCTTAAGGCTGCATTTGACAGCATCCCCAGAAGGTTACTCTGGGAAAAGTTGGTTCGATGGGGAATTGACAGACGACTTTTGTGGCTAATAATTCAGCTGCATGAGGGGTCGGCTGCTAGGGTGAGAATAACCCCAGCCGGCGATCTCACAAACTCTGTGCCCATCAACAGAGGAGTCCGTCAAGGTTGTATCCTAGCTCCTTTTCTTTTCAATTTATTTATTAGTGACATGAGGACACCATTGGCTGAATCTCAGACAACCATTCATGCCCCCCGTCTTGCAAACTATCGATGCCCATTACTACTCTATGCTGATGATGCAGTAATTTTGTCATTTTCAAGAATTGGCCTCAGGAGAGCACTTAAAATATTTGTTTCATACTGCAAAACCAACTCCCTTACTATAAATCAATCTAAATCAAAAGTACTAATCTTCTCAAAAAGTCGAAAATCCTATAAGTGGCAATTAGATGGAAAACCTATTGAACAGGTATATAAATTTCAATATTTGGGAGTTTTTCTCCAATACAATCTGGGTTGGAAGGCGCATATTGCATATATTTCAAATAAGGCTAAAGCCCTTTCTTTTGCGCTTTTGCGCTTTTTCTTTTCCGATGGGGCTCTTCATGTGCCATCCGCCCTGAAGGTATTTAAAGCCAAAGTGATCGCGACACTGGCATATGCTGTCCCTTTATGGGGGACCGCAGTAAATTTGATGCCATTGGAGGTCATTCAAAACCAATTCCTGAGACGGCTGTTAAAACTCCCTCAGTGCGTTAGCAATGCGGCTATTCGCTTAGAATTAAAAACTACATCTTTAGAAAATACTCTTTGGAGGCGCAGCCTTTGCTATTGGTTGTCCTTATGGCATAGGCTCCCGAATCTGTACCTGATTCAATGTCTTTGGAGGGATGATTTTCCCAGCCCATGGGCAAGAGAGATCCATTCTAAAGTAGTGACCTATGGATTGTCCCCATCAGAACTATTAAAACTGGACCTAGCCACGGCTAAAAGAACCCTCATTCAAAAACTTGAGGAGATTGACCTCCAACAAAACACCATTCTGGGTAGTGGCACTTGCTCACCACTAAATCTTGGCATAGTGCCTTCCCAGCAGATACCATCTTATTTGACTTCCTTGTCTGTAGCGGTCCACAGATACGCCTTTATTAAGGCAAGATTTAATGCCTTTCCTTCTAATGTTATGAACAATAGATTTTCCAAAGGTCAGATTTCAGCTGTGTGTGTATGTGATAATAGATCTATTGAATCCTTACAACATATACTATTTTGCTGCCCACTGCATTCAGTTTCTCGGACCAGATTTTTGTTCCCTTTATTATCGGAAACCTCGGGTGACTCCTTGGAAACACAGTTAACACACTTACTGCAAGATTCTGATCCGAGTAGGTCCCTTTTTGTTGCCAGGTTTCTGATTACAGTCTTAGCTTATAAGAGGAAAAATGGATTACTTTATGATTATTGATCTCGCTTATATAATACTGATTTATAGTGATAATCTGATATTTTAAGTGCTGTATTGCTCTTATTTTAATGGAATTTAGGAATTTATGATTTTAGATATGTATTTGAATTTTATTAATTTTATTTTGTCATATTTGCTTTGTTGTACAATGTATATTGGTATTGCATATGGGCCTATGGCCGTAATAAACTATCTATCTATCTATCTTGGCAAAGGTTGTGCAACATCTCCAGCTTGTTCGTGTTGCAAAAGCCCTCTTCTTTCTCAATTATTTCTTATTATTATTATTTATTGTTTATACCCCGCCCATCTGGCCGGGTCTCCCCAGCCACTCTGGGCGGCTTCCAACAGAAGAATAAAACACAATAATCTATTAAACATTAAAAGCCTCCCTAAACAGGGCTGCCTTCAGATGTCTTCTAAAAGTCTAGTAGTTGTTTTCCTTTTTGACATCTGTTGGGAGGGCGTTCCACAGGGTAGGCGCCACCACCGAGAAGGCCCTCTGCCTAGTTCCCTGCAACTTGGCTTCTCGCAACGAGGGAACCGCCAGAAGGCCCTCGGCGCTGGACCTCAGTGTCCGGGCAGAATGATGGAGGTGGAGACGCTCCTTCAGGTATACTGGACCGAGGCCATTTAGGGCTTTAAAGGTCAGCACCAACACTTTGAATTTTGCTCGGAAATGTATATGTAACTGGAGCACTTTTAACCCAACCCGGCAGGATATCTTCAGGTAAAATGAAAATAGCTCTTCCGTTTCTACGTGGTGGTTTCTTTCCAAAGCTCTTTTTGTTTTGTTTTTTTGAAGCAACTTTTAATTCCCAGCTTTATGCCACAGTGTCACAAGACATTCACTCGGCTGAAGTCTCTCTTTCCCCTCCTAAAATCTTCAGCCCTAAAGCTGGTTCTTGATCCCTTCTCTGCTGCCTCTACCTTCGCAGCACCTGCAGTTCTTTAAAGAACAAATGCATTTTCTCTCCAGAGCATTTGGACGTAATACTGAACCTTAATCTAGCATTTTGTGCACGAGTCTTGAGATCGTGTGCTCCCCTGCTCCCTTGCAGTTGCATGCAAGAGACCAGAAATGTCTCCTTTAATTTGAAATCAACTGGTTGGTTGTCCTTTCACCCAACCGGGGCAAATGTGGTGGGTTTGCATGGTGGCAGCGACTTCCTATTGCTGGAGAACACAGTGCAATGCATGGGTCTGATAATGGTCTATGCACTGATGCTCCCTCCTATACAACGGGGAGGATAATCCAGTGCATCCCTAGAAAAAGAAACCAGGATTCCTTGAATGACACACAAGGAAAAAGGTGCAGGGAGGGAAGAGGAAAAAACCAAACTCGGGCACCAATTCTGAAATGGTTCTTATAATGACTAGCTAGCTCAGTTCAGGGGTAGGAGGTGCCTGATGGAGCTGAGTTTTTGGCAAAGATGACGGGGTGAGCCCTGCTTTTCCCATCTCTCCTGCTGAGGGAGTTTGCTGGAATGACTGCCCCCAGGTGGCAGCTGAGAGATAGGAGGCCTGAAGGTGCTGGTCTGTCTGTCACAGCAGAACTGATGGAGATAACCCCTGGCACTCTAACCATTGCACTATACCACCACTTTTTATAACTCATCCGTTTTTAATCATAGTGGACGGTGCCATTCCAGGAAGCGTTTCAGTACATTTGGCGAAGACAACGCAGCGAGGCCTTTTAGTGATGGGAGAGCTCGTTGCTGGGACTTCTGCTATTCCCTCTTTGCTGGAGGGCGGATGATGAACCGCGGTTGCTGTTTGAATCGTATCTCACGTAACGGCAGTAAATACATAATAGATAAATGCTGTCAGAGCAGTGGAAGAAAAGGAAGAGGGCTTTTCTTTTCTTGCGGGTTCCCTCATCTTCCATGAAATGCTATTAAATTAGGCAACAAGCTTTGTTGGGTGCAAATTAATCAACAAAATCTTAATCCAGATTTAAAAAGCTCCACTGCCTCAATGGACAACAATGGGTCTGTCGACAAGCAAAGAGCTTGGGTTGGGGGCTCTGTCGCTTTGTGGGTTTCAGAAAAGAGCTGGCTTTATAAAGAGAGTACACGGCCTCTTTCTATTTCCAAATTTATCTCTGAGACTAGGAGAGAGTTTGTCCTTTCCAAGGTGAAACTGCAGTTCTTTTTGGTCAAATGATAATAAGAACTGCAGGTTGCTGATGCTAACAAGGTTTCGCTGATATTGATGTATCTTTGCAAAACATGGGTCTTTACTTTCTTCTGTGTCCTTTTGAATTTATTTATATATCTTTTCAGCCTCGTTGACTGCTGCGATAGGGAATGTTTTCTAGATTGGAGAAAAAGAATTAGCCCAGTGATGAAATTCTAGGTGCACTAACTGAAGTTAGTCCTGTTGAGTTCAGCAGAGTTTACTTTTCAGTAAGTGCATACAGGATTGCAGCCACAAAGTAGTCCCCCCCCCCTTGTGGTGCAACCTCCAGGTGTTGTTGGAGTCCATAGCTGTCAACTTTTGGATTTGAAAATAAGGGATCAGCAGCCTCACCTGTCCTGGGGGCAGTCTACGGTATATCTAACAATCCAAGATAGCAGCGGGAAACGGCGCTGGAATAAGGGAATTTCCAGCAAAAAAAGGGAAAGTTGACAGCTGTGGCTTAGATTAAGGAAGTTTCCCGCAAAAAAAGGAGGGTTGGCAGCTATGTGTTGGACTCCAACTCCCATCAGCCCCAGCCAATTTGCCCAGTAGTCAGGAGTGATAGGAGCTGTAGTCTAGCATCAATTGGCATTTCAAGCCATGGGAAAAGGCACAGGCTTATCTCCGATCTTAGCGCTGTAGACTCACAGCGCTAAGATAAGCATCTGCTGCTGCCTTTTACCACTAAGCAGAAGCTTGTCTCCCACCACGGTGCTAAAGTCGGAGATTAGAGAAATGCTGGCTTCTCTTTGAGAGTTCACTGTGAAAGTGTAGGCAGAGATTTTAGCCCTGATATTAGCACTCAGCACCACAGCGCTACAATCAGAGATGTTATCTTTTATTTTAGTGCAATGCTGCTTAGTGCTACAATCAGAGATAAGAGACCCTTTATCTTCAGTCTTGGCTTTTGATGCATAACAGCTGACAGGTGGAGATCCCTTGCCAAAAATGCAGTGTTTGAAACTCAGATATATCAGGTAATCACCAAATTGTACCTTAAATCTAGGTTACGGTCACCATAGCAGAATGTCTAGGCACCTTTTTGCAGTGAATTTTTTAATTGTTGTATTGTGGTGGTGGTGGTGAATTTTTTAATTGCTGTGTTGTTCATTTCATTTCATTTCTATACTATATATTTAAAAGGAAAAACTCAAAGTGGTTTTGCAGCTGTATAGCTGAGTCCTAAGTGACATTTTCATAGAATCATAGAGTTGGAAGAGACCACAAGGGCCATCCAGTCCAACCCCCTGCCGAGCAGGAAACACCATCAAAGCATTCCTGACAGATGGCTGTCAAGCCTCCGCTTAAAGACCTCCAAAGAAGGAGACTCCACCACACTCCTTGGCAGCAAATTCCACTGTCGAACAGCTCTTACTGTCAGGAAGTTCTTCCTAATGTTAAGGTGGAATCTTCTTTCTTGTAGCTTGAATCCATTGCTCCGTGTCCGCTTCTCTGGAGCAGCAGAAAACAACCTTTCTCCCTCCTCTATATGACATCCTTTGATATATTTGAACATGGTTATCATATCACCCTTTAACCTTCTCTTCTCCAGGCTAAACATACCCAGCTCCCTAAGCCGTTCCTCATAAGGCATTGTTTCCAGGCCTTTGACCATTTTGGTTGCCCTCCTCTGGACACATTCCAGCTTGTCGGTATCCTTCTTGAACTGTGATGACCAGAACTGGACACAGTACTCCAGGTGAGGTCTGACCAAAGCAGAATACAGTGGTACTATTACTTCCCTTGATCTAGATGCTATACTCCTATTGATGCAGCCCAGAATTGCATTGGCTTTTTTAGCTGCTGCATCACACTGCTGACTCATGTCAAGTTTGTGGTCTACCAAGACTCCTAGATCCTTTTCACATGTACTGCTCTCAAGCCAGGTGTCACCCATCCTGTATTCGTGCCTTTCATATTTTTTTTGCCCAAGTGTAGTACCTTACATTTCTCCTTGTTAAAATTCATCTTGTTTGCTTTGGCCCAGTTGTCTAATCTGTTAAGGTCATTTTGAAGTGTGATCCTGTCCTCTGGGGTATTAGCCACCCCTCCCAATTTGGTGTCATCTGCAAACTTGCTCAGGATGCCCTCAAGCCCATCATCCAAGTCGTTGATAAAGATGTTGAATAAGACTGGGCCCAAGACAGAACATTTTGCTTTCCCCATATTTATTTACCTCTGTTATGAAAAAATGTACCCCAAAATGCGTTGCCTTTTAAGAAGGACAGACGCGGGTCGGAAGCTCCAAAATTTGCACTAAGTTCAGCTCCGCCGGGAAAATGACAGAGACCACACGATGCTGTCAGGAAAAACAAACTGATCCCTTTATTGCAGAATGCAAAGCTACAGCTGTAGGGTCCCTGCCTCTGGAAAGAAGGAAGGAACCCCGGGAAATGGTAAAGTCCCTTTATATACCCTCCTGTTCCTGCATGGAAATCTCTGGACTGGGAGGGAGGGGGAGACAAGGGCGACAGGTGGGGGATCAGATTAGCTGGGTGCGGAGATGGCTTTTCCTTTCAGATGGGGAGATGTCAATCGCTCTTCCCCTGTCGTTGATGGCATTTCCCTTTGTTTGGCAGGAGGGGCAATCAGTCGAGATGGGTGCAGAGGTGGGGCAGTTCCTGGCAATTTCCGTGGGGTGGAAGTCCACCCGGCAGGTGTTTTCCTCCAGGCCATGGAAGGGTGGGCTACGTTGAGGATGGCAATTTATTTGAATAAAGTTGTTCCAGCTAATCCCTCTATTGTCCATGTGTCCTTGAATGGGTATAGGGTGGTAGTAGGGCAAGGTTCAGGTGGGTTGGGATCATACAGGGTTCATACAGAAAATATACCTGGAAAACATACCTAATACAGGGATTTCTAATTAAAAGGTAGCAGTCCTGACATAATCAGTTCTAAGATATAAAACAGCAATTCTAATACAGAGGCAGCGGATAGAGATTTCATGGTAAGAGAACATATAATAGGCTGTATTATTAACTTGAGTAGAAAAGTTTAACTTTGGATTTGGGCGGTTTCCCCCCCCCTTCTTCTGGAAACATTGTTTTGTTCTGGGCGGAGGGGAGGTGGAGAGGGGAAATGTGTGAGTTTATGCTAACTGTTGTGCATATGCAGATCCTTAAGCCTTCCTTCAGGCAGGGTCGAGTCCTAGCTGGAGGGGTGGGGAGACAGGGAAGATGGCATTGAACAGGATTCTGGGTATTGCAGCTGTCAAATTCTGTCACCCCTCTCTGTTCATTAATAATGGTGTCCTGCAACCCCCCCCAATATGAATTTATAACACCTCCTTAATTTAAAGAGGTGTCTCATGGCAGAAGTACTCTAAGAAGCCAGTGTGGTATAGTGGTTAGAGTGTTGGACTAGGGCCTGCGAGATCAGGGTTCAAATCCCTACTCGGTCATGAAGCTCACTGGGTGACCTTGGAACAGCCACAGCTTCTTAACAGGATCGTCGTAGAGGGATTAACTGAGAACCATGTATTCCTTGGAGAAAAAATGTGAGCTATAAATGCAATAAATAAGCTATTCTGCTGGCCTGCTTAAGAAAGCTGGAGGGGCCAGCCGGGTAGAGATGTCCGTCGCCAACCTGGCATCCAGAGATCTCCACGTGGTCCCAATTGGACCCGCGCCAGTAGCAAAATGCGCCTGGCTAATTTCTAACACTGCCAGAACGGTCCCATTCAGACCTCTGTTCTCCACCACTATTTTAACAGGAGATAACAGGGACTGAACATGGCAAGAAACACATGTTTCTCCACTGACCTTTGGCTGCTTCCCATGGAGGAACCACCCGACATCAACTCACGGAGCCCAGGAGATTCCTGCTCTGTAATTAATACTTAATAACGCTACTTAGCATTCGTGTAGCACTTTCAGAGCACTTAACATGCATGCATTATCTAGCTGCAATCCTTACCTCAGCCCTGTAAAGGAACTGAGCGTTATTGCGGCTTGCCCGAAAGCCTTTAGCGAGCTCATGGTGGAGGTGAGATTTGAAGCAGGAGCTGACTCAATGTATTAGCCACAATGTTATATCAACTCTTATAGAAACATAATCTTCTACCCACCTGAGAATCAAAGCTTTCTGAAGCTGGTCTGTACCACCCAAGAGTTTCTCAAACCCCTTGGTACAGGGTGATCGCAGCCGAGAGGAAAGCTATCACCCCAACTTTTTCGTGTATAAGACGAGGGATATATATACAGTATGTGTGTGTGTGTGTATAGTGTTGCTTTTGTTGTTTTTGTTTAGTCATTTAGTCATGTCCGACTCTTTGTGACCCCATGGACCAGAGCACGCCAGGCACTCCTGTCTTTCACTGTCTCCCACATTTTGGTCAAACTCATGTTCGTAGCTTTGAGAACACTGTCCAACCATCTCATCCTCTGTCGTCCCCTTCTCCTAGTGCCCTCAATCTTTGCCAACATCAGGGTCTTTTCCAGGGAGTCTTCTCTTCTCATGAGGTGGCCAAAGTATTGGAGCCTCAGCTTCAGGATCTGTCCTTCCAGTGAGCACTCGGGGCTGATTTCCTTCAGAATGGATAGGTTTGATCTTCTTGCAGTCCATGGGACTCTCAAGAGTCTCCTCCAACACCATAATTCAAAAGTGATCAGCCTTCTTTATGGTCCAGCTCTCACTTCCATACATCACTACTGGGAAAACCATAGCTTTAACTATACGGACCAGAGAGCCAGTGTGGTGTAGTGGTTAAGAGCGGTAGACTCGTAATCTGGGGAACCGGGTTCGTGTCTCCGCTCCTCCACATGCAGCTGCTGGGTGACCTTGGGCTAGTCACACTTCTCTGAAGTCTCTCAGCCCCACCCACCTCACAGGGTGTCTGTTGTGGGGGAGGAGGGAAAAGGAGATTGTTAGCCGCTTTGAGACTCCTTCGGGTAGTGATAAAGCGGGATATCAAATCCAAACTCTTCTTCTTCTTCTATGGACCTTTGACGGCAAGGTGATGTCTCTGCTTTTAAAGATGCTGTCTAGGTTTGTCATTGCTTTTCTCCCAAGAAGCAGGCGTCTTTTAATTTCGTAACTGCTGTCACCATCTGCAGTGATAATGGAACCCAAGAAAGTAAAATCTTTCACTGCCTCCATTTCTTCCCCTTCTATTAAAATAAATAAATAAAGCATTAAACATTGAAAACCTCCCTAGACTGGGCTGCCTTCAGATGTCTTTTAAAAGTAGGATAGTTACTCATCTCCTTGACGTCTCCTGGGAGAGTGTTCCACAGGGTGGGCGCCACTACCGAGAAGGCCCTCTGCCTGGTTCCCTGTAGCTTTGCTTCTCGCAGTGAGGAAACCGCCAAAAGGCCCTCTGCGCTGGACCTCAGTGTCTGGGCTGAACGATGGGAGTGGAGATGCTCCTTCAGGTCTACTGGGCCGAGGCCATTTAGGGCTTTAAAGGTCAGCACCAACACTTGGAATTGTGCTCAGAAACGTACTGGGATCTCAGTGCACTTCACAACATAAAATTACAACATAAAGAAAACCTAAAATACATAATAAAAATAGGTATTTGTGGTCCAAAGGAAACCTCCGGATTTGTGTAGGGTTTACTCCCAAGCAATAATAATAATAATAATAATAATAATAATAATAATGTATTATTTATACCCCGCCCCTCTGGCTGGGTTTCCCCAGCCACTCTGGGCGGCTTCCAACAGAAGAATAAAATAATCGATTAAAGATTAAATGCCTCCCTAAACAGGGCTGCCTTCAGATGTCTTCTAAAAATCTGGTAGCTATTTTTCTCTTGGACATCTGATGGGAGGGCGTTCCACAGGGCAGGCGCCACCACCGAGAAGGCCCTCTGCCTGGTTCCCTGCAACTTGGCTTCTCGCAACGAGGGAACCACCAGAAGGCCCTCGGCGCTGGACCTCAGTGTCTGGGCAGAACGATGGGGGGTCGTTTAGGGCTTTAAAGGTCAGCACCAACACTTTGAACTGTGCTCGGAAACATACTTGTCCCGAAGATATCCACAAGGCAGTGGAGGTTTAGGACCAGTGTTTTCTTTCTCCTAGATGGGTTCCCTTCCTAGGTGGATGAGCCCTATCTGCCCCTGTCACGGTCCGGTCGGCAGGCGGTTGAAGCCCTGGCTGGGGACGTCAGGACCAGAGGCAAGATGGAGGTGTAGAAGCAAGAACAGGTGCAGGGCTGAGGGTCCAGTAGCAGGCAGTCGCAGGGTCAAGGAACAAGGCAGAGGCAAAGGTCTGGGAGTCAAGGAGCAAGGCATCGGCAAGGCAAAGGTCCAAGGGTCGAAGATCAAGGCGTCGGCAAGGCAAGGGTCCAAGGATCAAGGCGTCGGCAAGGCAAGGGTCCAAGGGTCGAGGATCAAGGCGTCGGCAAGGCAAGGGTCCAAGGAGCAAGAGGCCAGAGGCAACCAGGCAGGGGTAGCGTTGCTGTGGCAAAGAGCTGAAGGGAAATGCTGAGCTTTTATCCCTCCCAGCTCCTGCCACCAGGTGCATTGAGGTATCAAGTGGCCTCACCTGAGTGACCACTCCTTGCCTCTCCAGCACAAGCTGAGGTCTTCACCTGAGTGGCCACTCCATGCTTCTCCAGCACAAGCTGAGGCAGGCCCCAGTCCTGCAAAGCACTACAGGCCCCAGAGCCTGACTCCTGCCCATACTCCTGACAGCTCCTCACATTTACAGCTTGTGCAGAAACAGCCTTCTTGACCATTGGACCCGCTGGTGGTCTTGTCCGCTCAAGCTATGGAGAGAGAAAATGGTCTCCAACTCCTGCTTTTTCTCTTGCTACTGCAGACTGACACAGGGTTTCAGGTTCTCCTACCTGGTTTTTGCAGCGGAGACCTTGTGTTATGCCTTCTTCCTCTGAACGGAAGGCTTGCCGTGGCGAGGCTTCAAAAACATTTGCTGGAGAGAGAAGCCTAACTTGACAGGCGAGGCTAAGAAATGCTGGGCCCAGTGATAGCCTTTCAGTGAACGGTGGGGTACAGGGTTTTGCTGAGCGAGGTGCTTTATAATTAGAAACGCTCAACTCCGTCCAAGCAGCCCTCTTGGGAAGGGATGTCAGCTAAGAGAATAATGCTTCTGCACCTCTGCCGGTTGGCTGAAGCCTTGCTTGCAGAAATCTGATGAAACCAGATTAAATGGAGGCTCTGGAAGCTGGCAAGGCTGTGTTTGTGCTCAATGAGGTAGTTAGGAAGTTGGCAGTAGCAGAACGGGTTTTTTTTTGTGGGAGGTCGCTGTGGTTTTTCCTCTCTGTTGAGGGAGCTCTGGCTAAATCTGCCAAGTTTGTGCCAGATGTAATCTTGGCCATGGTTTCTGGGCACGAGCTGTGCCCCAATGCACCAGAAAATAAAACTTCCAGGTTTTATTAAATGATAGTTTACTGGTAGAGTAGCAACAGGAAACCATGGCTGCTTCCTAACTAAAAGGTAAAGGACCCCTGGACGGTTAAGTCCACTCGAAGGTGACTATGGGGTTGTGGCGCTCATCTCGCTTTTAGGCTGACTGAGCCGGCATTGGTCCGCAGCCGGCTTTCCGGGTCATGTGGCCAGCAGGACTAGAATAATAGAATCATAGAGTTGGAAGAGACCACAAGGGCCATCCAGTCCAACCCCCTGCCAAGCAGGAAACACCATCAAAGCATTCCTGACAGATGGCTGTCAAGCTTCTGCTTAAAGACCTCCAAAGAAGGAGACTCCACCACACTCCTTGGCAGCAAATTCCACTGTCGAACAGCTCTTACTGTCAGGAAGTTCTTCCTAATGTTTAGGTGGAATCTTCTTTCTTGTAGTTTGAATCCATTGCTCCGTGTCCGCTTCTCTGGAGCAGCAGAAAGCAACCTTTCTCCCTCCTCTATATGGCATCCTTTAATATATTTGAACATGGCTATCATATCACCCCTTAACCACTAAACCACTTCTGGCGCACAGAGGACCGTGACGAGTGCCAGAGCACACGGAAATGCTGTTTACCTTCCCACCACAAAGGCACCTATTTATCTACTTGCACTGGCATGCTTTCAAACTGCTAGGTTGGCAGGAGCTGGGACAGAGCAACGGGAGCTCACCCCGTTGCCAGGATTTGAACCGCCCACCTTCTGATCAGCAAGCCCAAGAGGTTTATTTGTTTAACTTTAGACCACAGCGCCACCCGTGTCCCGCTTCCTAACTAGCATGTTGGTTTCATATATATCCAAACACAAGTTGTTTCCTGAAGGAAGAAATAGTCTTAAGTTGTTTCATTGTATGTAGCCAAAACCCTACATATAAAGGATGCACGTAAAGGATGCATATCTCATCTCTGTTACTGTCTTGTTTGGTCACAGGGGGATGCCTTGTTTGTTGGATGAAAAACTGGTGATTCCTTGGCGAGGGGAGAACAGCTACAGCTGAGATCTTTTGCAGGATAGGACAGGAAGCATTTCTTAGTTAGCAGGTACAACCCACACTCAAATAAAAAAAGGAAGACAAAAACTCGCATATGAAAGAAATGAGATTAGCTCAGCAGTTCTGTTTGCATCTAGGCGTGCATGAATTATAAATGCTTTGCTTTTATGAGTCCTGGTGAGACTCCAACAATCAATATGCTTTAGATATCCTTATCTGTGTGCCCTTTAGATACCCTGTACCTGAACTAGATACCCTGTACCTGACGCAGGTGGCGCTGTGGGTTAAACCACAGAGCCTAGGGCTTGCCGATCAGAAGGTCGGCGGTTCGAATCCCCGCGATGGGGTGAGCTCCCGTTGCTCGGTCCCAGCTCCTGCCCACCTATCAGTTCGAAAGCACATCAAAGTGCAAGTAGATAAATAGGAACCGCTCCGGCGGGAAAGTAAACGGCGTTTCCATGCGCTGCTCTGTTTCGCCAGAAGCGGCTTAGTCATGCTGGCCACATGACCTGGCAGCTGTACGCTGGCTCCCTCGGCCAATAACGCGAGATGAGCGCCGCAACCCCAGAGTCGGTCACGACTGGACCTAATGGTCAGGGGTCCCTTTACCTTGACCTGAACTAGATGCTGCTTATGAAATGGTGTGGGCCACTAGCTTAAGTGCCTTTCAGACAGAATTAAACGAAGGATATCGGTCTATCGAAGCTGTTAGCTGCATTACCGAAACAGAGCCTTCATATTCAAAAGCGGTATATCCTATGTGCTGACAGCAAGCTGCTCTTCAGAGCACGGGTCTTTATGTACCCAAAGTGGCCCTGTCGACACGGAATAAGGAGTTGACGGCTGACTTGAGGGAGAACGGCACCATTTTCAGAAGTACTAAAAATGGCATGGAAAAGAAATCTCCAAGCGGGGTGTGGAGACGAAGGACCCCTGGGAGGAGTCTGTATGCTCAGTGGATGAGGGATGCTTGCTGGGAGGGAATTGGAAATCATGGGGTACGTATTGGAGTCTTCTGGAAGTGGGCATGGCTGGCTGGAGAGAATGCTGAGCAACAGGAGCCTGCAGTGAAATGCTTTATTGCAGACCACACGTATACTTCTGAAATTTTCAGGAGAAAGCCATTGTTTCCAATATGTTCTTTGTCCCAGATGCTCCTGGCTGACTATTTTTAAGAGGTAGATTCTTTGACTGGAGACGTAATGGCCATCTTCAGATATCTGAAGGGCTGCCACGTGGAGGGTGGAGCAAGCTTGTTTTGCTCCAAACCGACGGATTCAAGTTAGAAGAAAGCAGATTCCAGCTCAACATCAGGAAGAACTTTCTTACAGTAAGAGTTGTTGGACAGTGGAATGAATTCCTGCATTGTAGGGGGGTGGACTAGATGACCCTTGGGTCCCTTCCAACTCTACAATTCTATGATTCGATTCTATGATTCGGCAACTGTGGTTTGATCCAGCAGGACTGCTCTTCTGTGCTTGGATGCCTGCATCAAATCTTTTCCGCATGAGATCAGCTGCCAAGTAGGCTCTTGTCCACAGTTCAACCTTAATGGTTTTGGTTGTTGTTGGATTTTTTTTTTTACTTTCTCAGCCGAACATTTCCGATTGTGATCTGAATTAATACACACACTTGAAGGATCCAATTTATGTTTTCTTGGCTTCATGTTGATTACAGGACAGGTGGTGGCGACTTGGAAGCTGACGCAGAGGAGTCTAAATTTAGTAGCTTTGGGAGATGTGGCTAAACGTCGCTGTTGAGAATTAATAACGCTCTCCATTTAAATAATGCTCTAAGGGTAGCATCGCACACATTATTTGAGTGTGAATGGCAAAGATACTTCAAAAGCTGCAATTATCACTGGTGTTTTGTGCCTCGGATGGAAGACATCAATTTCTGAGCTTTAATTTCTCAGGCTTCTTTTGAAGAGCTGTGGTCTGCGCAGCTATTGTCTCCACATTGGTTCATTTTCGGAGGCTTGACCTGGAAGATGATATATGAAAGCAGTGTAATTGTGCCCGAGTATGAAAGAATCGTCCTCGTCCGAGTCGTCATGAGAAGTCGGCTGCCTAATTGGATCCTGCCTTTAATATTCGCAGATGATGAATTTGTAAGACGGCTCTTCCTCCACTGTGCAAAGCACTAAATCTCGCATAGCTCATCAGCCTCTCTGGAATTTTATTTTTTTGCTTTGTGCCCGGAAGGGATGTGGGTCTGCGATGGTGATGTGCTGGGGCAGCTTTGGCGCAACAATGGGCGTTGCTCAAAGTAAGGATTTGCAGACAGCGCTGGGATTTCAGCAAAGTGTGAAAGGGACAGCTAGCCTCTCCCTGCCACCCCCTGCAAGATGTGGGGCAAGATTAGTTGGGAGGGACCGGTGGGGTGGGGAAGGAGCTGCTGGTCTGAGTCTGCCCCCCCACCAAGCGATAAATGTAACTTTGTTTGCAGACAGCCTTCGAAATTCTCTAGGCACCAGGCGCATTTTGCACCTGGCTGTCGGCCACTTGCAACCAAGTGAAGATGCCCGGGCGCTAGGATGGCGCCTGATTTATTTATCCACCATCTGGAGGTGCATGCCTGGGGATCCTTGGATCGGGGCTGTTTTCACATACTAAAAACACACCCTGTAGCATTCTAGCCTTGATATTTTATCTGCACAGACAGAACGAATTTCAGGAACCAAATTCATATTGAAAATTGCAACTTTTGAGCCACCTGGCCCCAAAATAGCAACTAGACATTCTGTTTTGGCGACTGTAACCGTGGTTTAAGGAGCTATAGGGTATCTGAGTTACTAACTCTGCTTGCAGAAGGTCTCATGGCCAATCCTCAGTACCTGCACTTCAAGAAAGATCAGGTTAACAGGTGATGGCTTAGAACAGTGATGGGCAACCTTTTGAGCTTGGTATGTCAAAATTCGCCAAAAAACCGAGCATAACTCGGGTGGTGTGTCACTTAAAAAAAAAGTAAAAAAGGTGTTCCCCTTTTTAAAAAAAAAAAGGAAAAAGGGGAGGGGGAAATTATCAAAGTTTTTTTAAAAAATAAAAAATATATTTTAAAATTGGAAAAATAAGGCAAAACCCAGAGGTCTTTCCCAGTGGGACTCTGGGCTCAGGCCTTCCTCCAATGGGTCTGCCACTGGGGAGGTGGGCTCGGGTTGGGCCTGTGCCTCCTCGTGGCCTTCTTCAGCCCACCTGTCCCCTATGCTTGCGTGGCGGTGGGGCAACAGGAAGACAGTACTCAATGCTGGGGTGGATTCCCTCCTCCAGAGCTCCGGTGCGTCGCGGGGTTGGCCGCTCTAGGCCTCCAGGCCCTGGGACTTTGCCTCGTCACTGGCCGGATGCTCTCCTCCTTTGCCCGGTGGGGTCGCTGGGGGGGGGGGGGTCCGGCGGCTCTCCACTTGACGCACTGGGCGCCCCCGGCAATCCCCCCTCCAGAGCGACAGCAGCGGCGTTGATAGTGGTGGTATCGGCAGTGGTTCCAGCGGCGACGCCGGGGCCTTCCTTCTCCCTCTCCATGGTGCCGGCACACCTTGAGTTAGGTGGTCTCAGGCCTCGGGACCCCTTAGCTTTGGCCTGGTGGGGGGCGTTGAGGGGGGTTCGGCGGCTCCCTGGTTGCTGCTCTGGGCTCCCTGGGTGTTTGCACAGTGGCGGTGGCAATCCTGGCGGCTCGGAAGCCGGTCAGGGAGCACAGACACGCTGGCCGTTTCTAATAGCTCCGCGGCAGCATGTCGATGGCCATTTTGCCTCCCCGGAAAACCACAAGAGATGCGTCCTTCTTGGCATGCGGCCGCGTGTCACCGAAAATGGCTACGCATGTCAGTGCTGACACGCATGTCATAGGTTCGCCATCACTGGCTTAGAAAGAGATCCATTCACTTCAAAGGAGAGAAGTTTATTAATGGCCATTATTCATGTAAACATAGCCAACCTGTAAGTTCAAAGTCAATACTTGCTTTTCTTTTTCTTTTTTTTAATAATAATGTTTATTAAGTTTACATTATCACATTCCATTATATTCTTTTTTCTCTTTACCGTGGTACCTCGCAAGACGAATGCCCTGCAAGACGAATTTTTCGCAAGACGAATTTTTTGCAAGACGCATTCGATGGTGACTCGCAAGATGAATTCATTTTGCGAAAAATTTGTCTTGCTAATGCATTGAAATTTAATTAATGCGTTCCTATGGGCAAAAAAATAATAATTCAATGCATTCCTATGGGAAACTATATATTTTTTAAAAAAATTAAAATGCGGTGGAGGAGAAGTCTCCGGAAACTTTCCAAGCAGCTCTGCTTCTCTCTCTCCCCACTCCACCTGTGGCTCCAGCTGTCAGTTTTCGTTTTTCTCTGGTGTGAGATCACGCTGGGGGAATGTCTAAGGTGGCCGGCAGCCAGGGGCGTGAACAGCAGGAGAGGGAGAAAGTTGGTGTCTGAAACACCCACCTGGATTACTGAGATTGCTGGAGAATGTCTCCATTTGCCAGGGAGAGAACTTTGCCCCGGACCATGTGAACAAATCCCTTCCTGCGGGGATTTCCTAATAGAAAAACATTCCGGGTGCTGATAATCAATTGCAGTGCTGCTCGTTTAAAATGCCTCCTGCGCCGGAAAATCAGGAATTGACAACCCTGAGCTCGGAATCCTGTAGGATGCCAGCTTGGGTGACGTACACCGAGGCATGCATAGGTTTTTTGTACTGTGTTTTAGGATTTTGCAAGGGTGTGTGTGTATAAGATTTTGCATGGGTTGGAGAAAGAGACTAGGGAGAAAACTTCTGACATAACGCTAGAACTTTTGGACATCCAATGAAGCTGATTGTTTGGAAGGTTCAGCACAGGCAAAGGAAAGGACTTCTTCCTGCAGCACATAGTTAAACTGTGGAACTCACTGCCACAAGAAGTAACGGTTGGCTTTAAAAGAGGGGTAGACACGTTCATGGGGAATAGTCCTATCGATGGCTACTAGTCATGCTCTCCATGTCCTGCTTCCTGTATTAGAGGGACTATTCCTTTTTAGTACCTAGGAATCACAATGGGGAGAGTTTTGTTGTCATGCTTGCGGGGTCACACAGACATCTGGTTGGCCATTGTGAGAACAGAAAGTTAGGTGGGCAATAGCTTGATCCAGCAGGCTTCTTCTTCCCATCTTATAACCATCAAAAATACACTTCTGAAGAAGTGTGCATGCACACGAAAGCTCATACCAAAATAAAAACTTAGTTGGTCTTTAAGGTGCTACTGAAGGAATTTTTTTATTTTGCTTCGACTCAGACCAACACGGCTACCTACCTTTTATCAAATATACAGTTACAGTCGTACCTCGGAAGTCGAACAGAATCTGTTCCGAAAGTCCGTTCGACTTCTGAAATGTTCGACTTCCAAAACATGACTTCTGATTGGCTGCAGGAAGCTCCCGTTGGACGTCCGACTTCCAAAAGAACATTTGAAAACTGGAACACCCACTTCTGGTTTTTGATCATTCGGGAGCTGAAATGTTCGACTTTCAAGGTGTTTGGGAGCCGAGGTCCGATTGTATGTTATGTGACTAAATGCAATGCAGCTTACATAAGTAGCACACACCTGGATCTTTTATTTAGGAGTTTCCCTCTCCTAATTCTCTCTCTCCCCCCCCCCCCAATTAGCCTTAGATATGTGAAAACATGCAAACACACAAAATTAGTTTCAGGGCATCATATAATGCAGGCAAGGAATTTGGATCCCTGGTGTTAGAATGCAGCGTTCCAACAACCAAGGCATTCATTAAATTCAAGCAAGTTTCTAGACCTTATGGTAGTGGGGGCTTTTATGCCCTGATGCTTGGGGAAAACATCACCAAGGCTGATCCAAACTGTTACTGAGTGAGAGGTAAGCAAACGAAGACATTCTCCCTAGATGCTTTCCTCTCTCCTTCCTCTCCCCCCCCCCCCCCGGCCATGTTCTGCAGAGGCAAAGCAAATTATGTAAAATAAACTGGGCTGCTTTGCATATCTGATTTGAGATTGCTGTGTTTGCGTGACCTTGGGGCACACTCTGAATGCTTTCCTACACTGGTTCCTGTTTTGGTAGGAGCGACGTTTTTCAGACTTCTCCTTATTGTGCCGAGAATCCTTCCTACATGGCCAAGCTTGGTCCTCTGCTGGGCAATGAAAGCACTGAATGGCCGATGATCTATGGGCTAATATGCCCAAACGTGAGTCCCAGTTGCAAGTATGAATGCAGTAACTCCAGCTTCCTTGGGGTTCTTCCCCAGGTAATGCAGTACAGAAGGTGCCAGATAGTTAGCAAGTCTGTCTTACCATAAGGTAAAAGTTGGCGCTGTGGTCTAAACCACTGAGCCTCTTGGGCTTGCCGATCAGAAGGTCGGCGGTTCGAATCCCCGTGACGGGGCAAGCTCCCATTGCTCGGTCCCAGCTCCTGCCAACCTAGCAGTTCGAAAGCACATCAGTGCAAGTAGATAAACAGGTACCACTGCGGCAGGAAGGTAAACGGCATTTCCATGTGCTCTGGTTTCTGTCACGGTGTTCCGTTGCGCCAGAAGTGGTTTAGTCATACTGGCCACATGACCCGGAAAGCTGTCTGTGGACAAGCGCTGGCTCCCTCGGCCTGAAAATGAGATGAGCGCTGCAACCCCTTAGAGTCTGTCCAGGGGTCCTTTACTTTTTACCTCACAATGCCCATCAACGTTCGAGTGATCCAAATTGGGATGCTCAGATTTTTTTGGTCCCACAAGAGCCAGCAGACCCACCAGAGCGCTAGAACAAAAAAAATGGAGCATTCTGGGATCCAGTCAGAAGCCAGAAATGACTTCTGTAATTCCAGGATATTCCACTTAAATCGGGACGGTTGAGCAGTATGTCTTAGCACCTTCTTCCTCGCCTTTCTCTAGATTTGAGGTCCTCTCCAGCCATATTAGAAACTCAGATATATAAGTTTCTCCATTAGTTCATTTAATCCTTTTTTAAAGCCATCCAAGTTGGCGGCCATCGCTGCCTCCTGTGGCAGTGAGTTCCATAGTTTAACTAAGTGCTTTGTGAAGAAGTAAAGGGGGTAAAGGGGTCCCTGACCATCAGGTCCAGTCGTGTCCGACTCTGGGGTTGTGGCGCTCATCTCGCTCTGTAGGCCAAGGGAGCCAGCGTTTGTCCGCAGACAGCTTCCGGGTCATGTGGCCAGCATGACAAAGCTGCTTCTGGCGAACCAGAGCAGCACACGGAAACGCCGTTTACCTTCCCGCCGGAGCGGTCCCTATTAATCTACTTGCACTTTGATGTGCTTTTGAACTGCTAGGTGGGCAGGAGCTGGGACCGAGCAACAGGAGCTCACCCCATTGCAGGGATTCGAACCGCCAACCTTCTGATCAGCAAGCCCTAGGCTCTGTGGTTTAACCCACAGCGCCACCTGGTGAAGAAGTACTTAATTTTATTTATATACATTTCAGGTCAAGCACAGCTGAGCCTTGTCAGGTCTTCGAACTGGGGTGAAAACTGCTTACTCCTGCCATCTTTGCCAGCTGCTGGCTGCACAAGACCAGGCATTGCCAGTTTTTCTCCTGGCCCTTTGGCATCCCTAACCCCTCCGTCATTGCCAACTTTTCTCTTTTTGCGTGTGGCTAAAAATAGTCTGAGCCACTTGCTTTCTAACTGCTGCCTGACCTGTGGCAATTTAGCAGGGGAAGCTTTTCCTACTAAATCTATACCTGGAAAAGCTTTGGCTTCTGGTTGGAAAGCTGGGATCATGGGATTGAATCCATCAGTTGGGTTGAATTTTAACTAAACAGTTCTAATTGGATTTTGAATAAATGTGCCATTATTCGTGACTGCTTCAAATGTCATTGTGTTATCTTCCTTAGCGGTCATGCACACCGCTTTCTGAATAATGCTTTTTATAGGGGAGGGGGCATTGGGGATGAGTTTTGGAAAAAGTTTGGGAACTACTGATCCACCCCAGAATGAACTTAATTCATGTTCAGTTCACCCAGTGATTACAAGAATTAATTTCAGGTGTAATTAATTGTTTGAATGTTTGATTGTTTGAATGAATGATTGTTTGAATGAATACAGTGAACTTTGTCCTGCTGAACTGGTTCTCATTCCAAGCATGGCCCAAATTTTATTTTAACCCCAAATCCAGTGCTCGCAAGGCAGTGGAATACAGTGGTACTTCAGTTCTCGAATGTCTCCATTGACAAACGTTTCAGAACCTGAACGCCGAAAACTTGCAAGTAAATGCTTCTGGTTTTTTTTTATGTGCCTTGGAAGTCGAACAGCTTCCCCTGTGTGTATCTCAATTTTCTCAATTGAGTTGAGGCTTTCATATTGAGTTTCTGGTTTCCAAACATTTCGGAACTCCAACAGTTTTCCACAGGCATACCCAAACTCAGCCCTCTAGCTAGTTTGGGACTACAACTCCCATCATCCCTAGCTAACCACTGTAGCAGAATGCCGTACTTTTCCGTGTATAAGATAAGGTTTTTTAATTTAAACATTTTGTTTAAAATTGGGTGATGTCTTATACACGGATGGTGCATAGGGGGGACGTGTGACTGGTTGCTGCTGTGAGCCGGAGATTGCCAGCGGCTATCGGGCGTGTTATTATTGGCTGTGTCAAGGGCTGGTGTTGATTGGCAGTTTCAATTGAGCAAGCGATTGGCGGCTTCTGCCAGTGAGGGGACAGATAATAGGTGGGTTTTGCAGTGTATGTCAGAGTGATTTTTGGCAAAACCCCCCCCCTGAAAAAAGCTCAATAACTCTTGGGCCACCCCCCCCAAAAGCTCAACAACTATAGACAATCGAAAACCCTAAAATGTATTATATATAAATGACTTTTTATTTCTATTCTTTGTATATTGTATTGTTGTTTTATTGCTATGGCTGATGGCTGATGCAAATAAAGATTCATTCATTCATTCATATGGGTGATCTGCCCCCCCAAAAGCTCAACAACTCTGGGCAATCTCCCCCCATTTTCTTAATTTGGAGCCCCCCAAAATAGGGAGCATCTTATACACTGGGGCGTGTTATAGATGGAAAAACACGGTATACTCGCCTCTGCCTGTTTCCCGTGCGCCTCAATCGACCGTGTCCAAACCCCGTGTTTCTTTTGATCCTAGTTGTAGCTGTCGTCGCTGAAGATGTCCAATAATGGCCTAGAAGCAGAAGACAAGCCTCCAGCTCCTCCGATGAGGAACACCAGCACTATGATAGGCAGCGGGAGCAAAGAGGCCGGACCCTTGAACCACGGCTCCAAACCTTTGCCTCCTAATCCGGAAGAGAAGAAGAAGAGGGACCGCTTTTACCGCTCCATCTTACCGGGAGACAAAAGTACGCTGGCCTTGATTTTGCCTTTTGCTTGCTCGCTTGCTCACTGATTTCATTTGAGAATTGCTCTACGCCAGGCATCCCCAAAATGCGGCCCTCCAGATGTTTTGGCCTACAACTCCCATGATCCCTAGCTAACAGGACCAGTGGTTGGGGAAGATGGGAACTGTAGTCCAAAACATCTGGAGGGCCGAAGTTTGGGGATGCCTGCTCTACGTGAAACCGCTGCTCTTCCAACAGGAGGCTTTCAAGCAGAGGTTGGGTGACTGTGATTCCCTGCATTGCTGGGTGTTGGACTAGAGGACCTTTGGGTTCCCCTCCAACCTTACATTTCTATGATTCTATGTTTCTAGAGTCTAGGAATTGTGTCACAGAATTGCAGAACTGGAAGGGACCCCAAGGATCATCTAGTCCAGGCATGTCCAACAGGTAGATAGTGATCTACTGGTAGATCGTGGGGTGTTCCTGGTAGATCCTGGTTAATCTCTGGCCCCTTAGCAATCTTTTTACCAAAAAAAAAAAAGCAAAAAAGACCCAACTTTGGCTTACTATAAAAAGCTCAACATCTTTGGCTTACTGAAAAAAGCTCCACAACTTTCGGTAGATCACTGCCAGTCTTTTTACGACAATGGGTAGATCACTGCCAGTTTTTTTAAAATACTGTGAGTAGATCCCAGTCTATTGGGAGTTGGTCATCCCTGATCTAGTCCAATGCTGGGCTAGTGCAAGCAATGCTATTGCTTGGTTTCACTGACACGAGCCCTTTGGATTGTTTGATGGAGCCATGTCTCAAGTGCCCCTTGCAATCCTGGTTTGACACCTTCTTTTTCTGGCATGGCTCTTTCTGTGACAGGCCAAAACTCAACAGGTGAAGCTTCGACACCGCTGCATCTCTGTGCTGGGAAATGCCTAACCTGTTGAATGTCTGCCAGCCACATTGCCGTTTAAAAAGCAAACCCTTCCAACGGCACAAGGTGTGACTTCTGCAAGTCAGATCAGGAAAACATCTCATTGCTGTTTCTTCAGTCGTGAAGAAATCAAACAAACCCTTTGCATATTTTTAGCAGCAAGTCAAGATTGTTTACTCTTGGGTTTAAGTTGCTATCTTCAGCTAGAATTCTAATTGAGGCTAGAATCCTCAGGACACGTCCTTGGGTACATTTTTTTTTTTAAGTGAGAGAACTTGCAGCTCAAATAAATAGGTTTTGGATACGACATATTTACTCAGATGTAAGCAGCGACTTTGAGAGAGGCCAGAGGCCAGAAAGGGAGACCTGGACATTAATAAAGTCTTTCCAAAGGAATTGCTTCCCACGAGGCACCCCCAAAGTGATTTTCGATAAATGTATAAAACAGTTACATATATAACATCTTGCTTATTGGAAAACAATTTTTTAAAAAACAAACAAAACAAAAACCATAGATACAAAAAACAATTTAAAGCAACTGCACGGACACAAAATCAGTATACAGTCGTACCTTGGAAGTCAAACAGATTAGTTCCTGAACGTTTTGGCTCCCAAACTTCGCAAACCCGGAAGTGACTGTTCTGGTTTGCCAACTATTTTTGGAAGCCGAACATCCGACAGGGCTTCCGTGGTTCCGACTGGCTGCAAGAGCTTCCTGCAGCCAATCAGAAGCTGCACTTTGGTTTCCGAACGTTTTGGAAATCAAACGGACTTCTGAAACGGATTCCATTCGACTTCCAAGATGCGACTGTAGTTCCAAGTTAGATACCAACGGGGTTAGGGTTTTAGAAGGCTTGTTGAAAGAGGAATGCCTTTAACAGGGGCTGAAAAGCTGATAGAAAAGGCACCCCCTCTGATACTAATAAGAGAGAGATCCTATTAGTAGAGGAACCATCATATCAGAAGGCCCAATTCTGACATCATGAGGACCAGACCTCCCTGATAGAATGGTAGCTGTGGGATGCACTTCTGCAAAACACAGCAATCGGTCGCATATGTGGGAATATTTTGGCTCCCCAAGCTATGTAGGGCTTCTTACATTGAATCCATATCTTGTACAGTATTTCCTTACTCTTTCTTTATTAAATTAATATGCTGCCCTTTATCCGAGGATCACAGTATAAAAATGCAGAAATGCATAACAAGCAAAACAATACCCCCCCTCCCCACACATTTAAAAGGCAATAGATTATTTAACTAGCCCAAGCCCCGGAGAAGAGAAATGTTTATGCCTGGCACCCAAAGTTATATAATGATGGCGCCCGTACTTGTGTTGCCACTCTCCAGACCTTTCCTGGAGGAGGCACAAAAAGAAGGGCCACAGATGATGGTCGTAGGGGCCGGGTCAGTTCAGAGAGGCAGTCCTTGAGGTATTTCGGTCCTAATCTGTTTAAGATTTTATAGGTCAAAACCAACACTTTGAATCGGGTCCGGAAACCAATTGGCTGCCAGTGTAGTCGAGGCGGGATTGGTGCTCAAACCGCCTTGTCCCAGTGAGCAGCCTGGCCGCCGAATTCTGCACCAGACTGTCTTCAGGGGCCGCCCCAAGTATAATGCATTGCAGTAGTCTAACCAAGAGGTTGCCAGAGCATAGACAACAGTAGTTAGACTATCCCTGTCCAGGTAGGGGCACAGCTGGGCCACCGGCCCAAGCTGATGAACGGCACTCTATGCCACTGAGGCCTCCTGAGCCCCAAGCGACAGCCGAGGGTCCAGAAGTAGCCCTAAACTACGTACCCCCTCCTCCAGAGGGAGTGTAATTTAGCCCAGCTCGGCCCCCTACCCACAAATATTGAGGGGACCGAAGTACACCTTCTGCTCCCTATATAGTTGGCGTCCCCGAATGCCATTAAGATCTTCTGCACAGCACCCTGGGGGAAGTCACTGGTTTTTGGCTAACCTTCTACCAGTTTGGGGAAGGATTAACCCACTAGAGAAGGGAGAGGCCCGCTTTTAAGAATCCTGGTTGTAAAAGTTTTAAAGTTCTGGTCTCGCTTGCGCCGCTCGAAAGGCCCCGTTGAAAATGCCCACGAACGCTATCAAAAGGGGATTAGATTGCAAATCCGGGTTCAGCGGGCCTTAAAATTGCTAATCCCCGTAAACTCCTGCCTCGCGCTGCTCTGTATGGTGTTTCAGCATCGCAAAAAAGAAAGAGAGGGGGGAAAAGGAAAAAAAAAAGATTACAGCAGTTAATATTTTAATGCGTTCAGACTCAGACCGCCAAAGCTCTTCGGATTTTGGTCGGCGAAAACCATCTGTTGGTCGTATGCTCTTGTAATCCCCTCCCCTCCCCTCCCATAACAACGTACGGGCCAGTGGTATTTAACAGGGTTTGAAGGTAATTAATATAGTTCTCGATAGCTGCAGTCTTGGTTAATGGCATTAACAGAACCTTCCATGCTGGGCCAATTTAGGGGGACTCTCTAAAGTGGGCCGCCGAGCACCTCTCGTTAGTGTGGGTACCTGCATTTTAACCCTTTAGGAAAGCGTTAAAATACCACGTAAAAATTAAGAGCTAACTACAAAAGATTCTTTTTTTTATTGTGTTCTGATATTAATATTTTTTTTATTGAAAGAACCACCATTTAAAAGAAATAAAGTGGTACAAAGAAAAAAAGGGGAGAGGAAGTGAGGGGGGGGGTGGAAGATCAAAGATGTGTAAAAGAAAGGGGGGATCTTCAAAAATGCAATGTAATATATTCCCATAATACATTCTCACATAAATTGATATAGTGTTATTATCCTAATGCATATATAAATGTTAATAGCCTACGACATTCCAAATGTTATCATATTTACCCAAACAAATTTTACATCTGTAAGCAGACCGTTCTTAAGTTGCAGGTGTTGTCTGGGGAAACCCAGCCAGATGGGCGGGGTAGAAAAATTATTATTATTATTATTATATTGTCAATCCATTGATTCAAGGGTATCATATATTTATTCTTCCAATTCATCACTATCAGTCTCTTTCTTGGCCTCTATTAGGGCACACAGAATCAATTTTTGGTGTCCGGCTGTTATTTTCCATACTGCAGGTATATAGTTGGAAAGAATATTCTCTGCTGAGAGATTTAACTTTTTCTGCACAGTCAGAGTTAGACAGTTCAGCACTTCCTCCTAAAACTTGTTAAGTATATAACTCTAAAAGATTACAGTGGAACCTCGGTTTATGAACACCTCGGTTTATGAATTTTCGGTTTACGAACACCACGGACCCATCTGGAACGGATTAATTCACTTTCCATTACTTACAATGGGAAAGTTCGCTTCAGTTTATGAACAGACTTCCGGAACCAATTGTGTTCATAAACCGAGGTACCACTGTATTGTGAGTTTCCTTCCTCTCCCCTAGCTGCCTCCATGTTTAACAGCTGTGTGTCAGAACAGCCCACAAGAGCATCCTTTCCATGTTCTTGTGTTTCTAGGAGAGGAAGAGCCACACCTGTTGAATTTCTGCCTGCCCACAAAACTTGGGGGATTTTAAAAAAAATCAGTCTCAGCCTTACCCTCTTGTTTAGGAGACCGGGGATTAGCTATTAGCTCACTAAGGCCCTGTCTGCACTATGCATTCAAAGGACTTCATTTGCACTTTCTACAGTCACGGTTTCCCCCGAAGCATCCTGGGAACCGTAGTTTGCTAGGTGCAGGTGCTGTTGAGGTTTAGCAGGTCTGTGTGGCTACAGTCAAATAACCTGCTCCCAAACTGCTTAGGGCAGGAATGAGGAACCTAGTGCCCTGCAGGTGTTGCAGGACTCCCAACTTCCATCAGCCCCAGCCAGGCTGGCAAATCCCCAGGGATCATGGGAGTTGTAGTTCAGCAACCTGCAGACGATCGTCAACATGAGCTCTTTGGTCTGTGCTGAGAAAGACCTGGGGAGGAGGGGGGCTTATCCCACCTTGTGCAACAGTCCTCTTATCAATATGACAGCTTCTTTCCCCATAGCTCAGAGCTTTCCAAACTTTTCATGTCGGTGACGCGCTTTTTAGACGTGCCATCATTTTGCGATGATGTAATTCAGTCACGACACGCGGTATGGAAAGCTCTGCCGTAGTTGTTTGTTACTTCCCTTGCGTCAGATTTCAGATGGGAAGCGTCTTGGGGCAGAGACCTGTCGTCTTGCGCCTTTGAAGCATGTACAGTGGTACCTCTACTTACGAATAACTCTACTTATGAATGTTTCTACTTATGAATGGAGCTCCGCCCGCCATCTTGGTTGCGGTTTAGATAGGATTTTTTCTACTTACGAATTTTTAGATAGGGTTGCTTCGACCTACAAATTTTTTCTCCCAATGCATTCCTATGGGATTCGACTTACATTTTTTTTCGACTTACGAATGTGCGTTCGGAACGCATTAAATTCGTAAGTAGAGGTACCACTGTATAAACTATCTTGTCCATCTATATAAATCAATAGTAACAATGCTGGCTAACGTAGTCCCCTCCTTTTCGGAATGGTTTTTTATTCCCCTTCAAACAGCCAACAAGAAGAAAGAGAAAGAGCGCCCCGAGATCTCCCTCCCTTCCGACTTTGAGCACACGATTCACGTTGGGTTTGATGCCGTCACAGGCGAATTCACAGTAAGGAGAACGGGGGACAGCTGGGGGGGGGGGAACGAGAGATATGAATGGAAATGGTGGATGGTTCTTACCTGCAGTGCTGATGGATATAAACTGCAGACCGCCGGTGATCTGTTTAGTAACTGATGGTTGGGGTATTTATGGCCTCAGCGTGGTGTCTGACAGTAAGAGCTCTTCGGCAGTGGAATTTGCTACCAAGGAGTGTGGTGGAGTCTCCTTCTTTGGAGGTCTTTAAGCAGAGGCTTGACAGGCATATGTCAAGAATGCTTTGATGGTGTTTCCTGCTTGGCAGGGGGTTGGACTGGATGGCCCTTGTGGTCTCTTCCAACTCTATGATTCTATGATTCTTATCCTCGCTCTTTTATCCTCACAACAACACTGCCTTGTAGGGCTGGGCGATACCTGGTTTTTCAACATTGCAATATTATCACCAGCAATATACTGATACATCATGATGTCTGAAATAAGCTTTGTAGAGGCATTGGCTGAATTTTGCATAGCGCACGCGCACACACAGAGCGTGATTCACGATATATTGCCAGGTCAAAAATTATGGACCCAACATCACAATATGGACTTCAGACCAGTTTGGGAGGATATATTGATACAGTGGTACCTTGGTTCTCAAACTTAATCTACAAAAGTGTTCCACTACCAAGGCGTGCTTTCCCATAGAAAGTAATGCAAAATGGATTAATCCGTTCCAGACTTTTAAAAACAACCCCTAAAACAGCAATTTAACATGAATTTTCCTATCTAGCGAGACCAATGATCCATAAAATGAAAGCAATAAACAATGTATTGCAGTCACACAATTAATCAGTAGCTGAACTGGGTTCCATGCAGTCAACACACACAAAAAGAGCTGCAAAAACAAAAAACGCAAAATAAATAGCAAAAACAGACAGACCTCAGCGTAACACTCAAATCGGAAGCGTAACACTCAAAATGGGGCATGTTCGGCTTCCGAATGAAGTTCACAAACTGGAACACTTACTTCCGGGTTTACAGTGTTTGGGTTCCAAGTTGTTTGAGTACCAAGGCATTTGAGAACCAAGGTACCACTGTATATCGCCCAGCCCTACTATGTGGTAGGATGGGCTGTGAGAGAAGGTAGCTGGGCTACGCTCACTCATTGAGCTTCACGGCTGAGTGGGGATCACCCTAACCGTTGAAATATGGCATCTCTCTTAGCAATGTATGCTGAACTGAGTGGCCCCTTGATTTTGACCCCCACACCCTCCATAAAAAAGCACACCTTGTGCTCTTTTAAGCAGCCTTTGCCAGCTGTACTGGCAGGAGCTGGTGGAAGCCGTAGTCCAAAATATCCAGAGGGCACCAGCTTGGGGAAGGCTGTTCTTTATGTGTGTGTTGCATGCATGGGATTGCTTAAGGTAATAAAACTACAGCCATTGCTGTGCCGCAAGTCTCTCAATACATTCTGCTTTCCATGCACAAGGTCGCAAGCTCAATTCCTGGCATTTGCAGCCAGGGCCGGGATTTCTCCCCTTTTGAAATCCTAGAGAGCTGCTGCCGGTCAGTGCAGACAGTACTGAGCTGGATGGTCTTGACTCTGTGTAAGGCATCTTCCCGTGTTCCTACTAAACTGTCTTCATGGCTGTGCTGCTTCCCATCTTCCCAGGGGATGCCTGAGCAATGGGCCCGCTTGCTGCAAACCTCCAACATCACCAAATCGGAGCAGAAGAAGAACCCTCAGGCCGTGCTCGACGTGCTAGAGTTCTACAATTCCAAAAAGACCTCCAATAGCCAGAAGTATATGAGCTTCACAGGTAGGTCATGATGAATGGATGGATGAGATACCCTTCCTTGGTCAGGTAGTCAGGCGTGCTTGGTTAGCTTTTACTTGGCTTGCCTGTGGGGCACATATCCTGGCTACAAACCAACCTGCTGGATGTTCTGGTGGTCACACACACACACACACACGTGTTAGCAGGATTAAGGTAAATTCAACAGTACAGTCATACCTTGATTTTTGAACAGCCTAGTTCTCGGACGTTTTGGCTCCCGAATGATCGAAACACTAGTTCTTGGTTACAAAGTTCCTATGGAGGAAAGGTTGTTCTGAAACGAATGGCTCTGCAGATTTAGTCTCTTTCCCTTTTCTGTTGGTGATTTTAGAGAACTGGTCGTCGGTGGTCTGATCTGGATTGCCTTTGGTTTTAATTTGATTTTATGTGTAGGGGATCTGAAAGGTTTTTCTGTTTTTCTTTCCCCTTCCAGATAAATCTGCAGAAGACTATACCTCCTCCAACACACTGGTAAGTCCAAGTTCAGTCTCCTGGCTATATCGAAGGCTGCAGTCGCAGGCAGAGTCGGCGCTGAAACCAGCAGGCTGATATGTCCCTAACTCAGGGGTGGGAATCTTTGGCCTGCCAGGCCTTCCCACTGGGGGCAACCCATGTACCTTCTTGCCCTACATGAAGTCAGGCGCACCCAAGATAAAGTCAGTGGGCAGCGGTCTGCAAAGCCTTCTTGCTCAGCGGTTCATAAGCACCTGACAATCTGCTGATGACCTATGGTCATCGCACGGAATGCAGAACCTGTGAAGCTTTCGATATCGAGAGACTCCAGTTTGCATTTGCCCCAGATAGCATGGCAACATCTAGGGAGCCACAGATTCCCCATTACCCCATCACTACACCAAATTTTCTTCTTCTTCTTTGGCGATCCCTCAGAGCCGAGTAAGATGGTCTCCCATGAACACAGTCTATACCAGGCACCCCCAAACTGCGGCCCTCCAGATGTTTTGGCCTACAACTCCCATGACTCCTAGCTAACAGGACCAGTGCTCGGGAATGGTGGGAATTGTAGTCCAAAACATCTGGAGGGCCGCAGTTTGGGGATGCCTGGTCTATACAGTGAGTCCGTAAGTGACTGTGGAGGCCAATTCTGGATCCACACATCCTTCCACAGTGGGGGCATTGGTTTTGGGCGGGAGTTGATCATGGTGAGGGTTTGCCGAACATGCCTTTCTCTTAGTATGTTTCTCCCTTTCGCCCTGAGTTCGAGTGTCTTCAAAGCCCATGACACCTTTGGAAAAGGCTGTTCTCCAATTGGAGCGCTCACAGGCCAGTGTTTCCCAGTTGTCAGAGTTTATACTCCATTTTTAAAGATTTGCCTTGAGAGAGTCTTTAAACCTCTTTTGTTTGACCACTAGCATTACACTTTCCATTTTTAAGTTCGGAATAGAGTACAGTGGTACCTCTACTTACGAATTTAATGCGTTCTGAATGCACATTCGTAAGTCGAATGCACATTCGTAAGTCGAATCCCATAGGAATGCATTGGGAGAAAAAAAATTGTAAGTCGAAGCAACCCTATCTAAAAATTCATAAAAATTCTAAACCGCATCCAAGATGGCGGACAGAGCTCCATTCGTAAGTAGAAACATTCGTAAGTAGAGTTATTCGTAAGTAGAGGTACCACTGTAGTTGCTTTGGAAGACGATAATCAGGCATCCGCACAACATGACCAGTCCAACAAAGTTGATGTTGAAGCATCATCATTGCTTCGACACTGGTGATCTTTGCTTCTTCTAGTACACTGGCATTAGTTCGCCTGTCTTCCCAAGTGATATGTAGAATTTTTTGGAGACACCATTGATGGAAGCTTTCAGTTTTCTCCCAGTTAAAGTACAGAGTGTTTGAGGACCGCGACATTCGCAGGGAAACCAAAATGCTTGTTTACAAAGCTATTGTACTACCAACCTTACTGTATGCTTGTGAAACATGGGCCACTTACAAACGCCATCTCCAAATACTTGATGGCTTTCAGTGGAATGTGTGAGAAGACTTTATGTCCTGTTCTGAAGGGAAGGGGGTGGTAGATATGTGGAGTTTTGGATTATCTGATGCCCTGCTTCCCAGTTTGTGTGTGATTAGGTCCCTCCGATGTCACTGACATAAAGAGAGCATTGTGATAGGGGGTGTTGCATCAGGGATGGGGGCCTGTGGCACTCGAGTTGTGGCTCCCATCATGTCTCGGGCTGGTGGGCTTTGGGGCCCGAGAACAGTTGGAGAGAAGTAGACTCCCCATCCCTGCATCACATCTTCGTTATCCAGCCTCCACCTCTCCCATCCCACTGTGGCAGATGTACAAGTAAATTGGTAATCTCCTTTAAGATACCTTTTCTGTGCTACCCCAATGGTGCTCATAGTATGTTGTTGTTGTTTAGTTGCTTAGTCGTGTCCGACTCTTCGTGACCCCATGGACCAGAGCACGTCAGGCACTCCTGTCTTGCACTGCCTCCCGTAGTTTGGTCAGACTCATGTTTGTAGCTTCGAGAACACTGTCTAACCATCTCGTCCTCTGTCGTCCCTGTCTCCTTGTGCCCTCAATCTTTCCCAACATCAGGGTCTTTTCCAGGGAGGCTTCTCTTCTCATGAGGTGGCCAAAGTATTGGAGCCTCAGCTTCAGGATCTGGCCTTCCAGTGAGCACTCAGGGCTGATTTCCTTCAGAATGGATCGGTTTGATCTTCTTGCAGTTCCAGTCAAGAGTCTCCTCCAGCACCAGAATTCAAAAGCATCAATTCTTCGGCGATCAGCCTTCTTTGTGGTCCAGCTCTCACTTCCATACATCACTACTGGGAAAACCATAGCTTTAACTATACAGACCTTTGTCGGCAAGGTGATGTCTCTGCTTTTTAAGATGCTGTCTAGGTTTGTCATTGCTTTTCTCCCAAGAAGCAGGCGTCTTTTAATTTCGTGACTGCTGTCACCATCTGCAGTGATCAAGGAGCCCAAGAAAGTAAAATCTCTCACTGCCTCCATTTCTTCCCCTTCTCATAGTATCATAGTATACCCACCTTCAATTTTGGCCAGTTTGCTCACTTAGGCTAAGAGACAGGCTAAGGGACTTAGGTGAACGAGACAGGCTTAAAGCAGGACCATGTGCTCTTGAATGCAAAAGGCCTGAAGTTGAATCTCCCATCATTTCCGCACACAGCAGTTACCGGGAAAGGTGTCTGCCTGAGACTTTGGACAACTGAAGTAGATGATTGTCACCATCCCATCTGCTCTGCACATTTAAAGCAGTCTCATACCAGCTGTGGCTCCCCTGCAAAAGTATCCTGGGAACTGTAGTTTGTTACGGGTGCAGAGTATTGCTAGGGCGTTCCCTTTCCCCCTCGCAGAGATACAATTCCCACAGTTCTTGGGGAGGAAGGATTTGATGGTCAAATGACTGTTTGGGACTCCCTTCCATCAGATGTTAAGGAAACAAACAACTATCTGACTTGTAGAAGGCATCTGAAGGCAGCCCTGTATTGGGGAAATTTTTTATGTCTGATGTTTTACAATTTTTTATGTGCTGTAAGCTGCCCTAGAGTGGCTGGGGAAACCGAGCCAGATGGACGGGGTATAAATAATAATAATAATAATAATAATAATAATAATAATAATAATAATAATAATGTGGTACCTCTACTTACGAATTTAATGTGTTCTGAATGCACATTCGTAAGTCGAAAAAAATTGTAAGTTGAATCCCATAGGAATGCATTGGGAGAAAAAATTCGTAAGTCGAAGCAACCCTATCTAAAAATTCGTAAGTAGAAAAAAATCCTATCTAAACCGCATCCAAGATGGCGGACAGAGCTCCATTCGTAAGTAGAAACATTCGTAAGTAGAGTTATTCGTAAGTAGAGGTACCACTGTAATAATATTGGAAATCATAGAATTGTAGAGTGGGAAGGGATCCTGAAGACCATCTAGTCCAACCCCAAGCAATGCAGGAATATGCAACTGAATTGTAGCACTGGGAGAGGAGTAGGGGGTCCCCGTAGAACTCTCAGCACCCTTAACAAAGTTCAGTTCTCAGGATGCTTTGGGGGGAGCCATGAATGTTTAGAGTTTTGAGATACTGCTTTAAACATTTAGTGCTGGTGAATCCTTAGACTGAGCTGCTATAAAGACCGTTTCTTTTATTCCGTGGGGATTTGAAACCTGAATCTCACCTACACAACAAATGGGGGAGAGTGCTGTTGTCTCCAGGTCCTACTTGTGGGCTTTCTGGTTGGCCATCATGAGAGAAGGATGCTGGTCTAACAGGACCTTTGGACTGATCCAAGAAGGCTTTCCTTATTTATTGATAAGGGTTAGTGCCTCCAGTAGCTGGATGGCAGGCAGAAACTCTGCAGGTAAATAAATATTCCCTGGCACTGAGCTTCCAGGCAGGGGCATGCTTCACCTGTGGAATTTTGGCCTGTTTTCAGCCGCTGTTAATGACAGCAGCTCAAGAGGTTCCCTTTTTAAAAATTCAAGTGAGGCCTAAGGGCAGAGGGGAAGTAAAATGAATCTGAAGACAGGGAGAACCGGCAGGGCTGGAAAAACTGTTTTGCAAATTGGGAAGTTGGTCTAGTTTTGCTACTGTGGTTGTTGTTCTTTTTCTTGCCAGAAGAAAGAAAGAAAACACACACACACACACACACACACACACACACACACACTCACTCACTCGAGTTGAAATCGAAAACAAGCACAGAAAAAATAGTAGGCATGATGTAATCACATTAAAACTAATCTCTTCCAAAGAACGAATAAAATTAGACACCTGTATTTAACACCCACACATTCATCTGGCTTTCTCACTTTGGAGAGATCGTGCTCATTTTTCCTTCTTCTGAAAATATTGTTGTGGACTCTCCTTCCTTGGAGCTTTTTAAGCAGAGGTTGGATGGCCATCTGCCACGGATGATTTAGTTGCGATTCCCGCACTGCAGGAGGTTGGACTAGATGACCCTTGGGGTCCCTTCCGACTCTACAATTCCATGATTCTACGATATCCTGCAAGGCAGCGGAGATATAGGATCAAAAGCCCTCCTTAAAAATGTGGATTTCTCAGGGACTGGGGGAAGTTTAACTTCTCCCTGTCTTCCCCAAGTGTTCCAGAAATGCCCACCAGTTTTCTGCAGGAGCCAGGAGGAGCAAGAAGTTGCCCGTACACTTTCTGCCACCTTCCAAACCCTTTCCAAGGCTGCAGTAAAGGCGCCCTCTTTCCACCTGGCCCATCGACAAGGATAAGCACTTTATTAGTCAGGTACAAAAGGCATGTGGCGTTCTTATTACCCAGCAGGTGAGACAGCAGCTCTTCCTGAACAAAAGAAGGGGAGAGCGAGTGAGAAGGTGCCCAGCAAGCGTTTTGATAATCAGAGCAATGAAAGCAGTTGGCGTGGGCCATCGGCCAAAGTGTCCTTCGTTAGCACGGCAAAAGTACGTTGCTGTGCCAACGAACTGTCTTTGATGTCGTCTGGTGGTTTTTTTTTTCTAAAGAGCGAGTCTGGGGGGAAATCGCTTCGCTCTCAAGTGCGGCAGTGGCAAACGACCTCTTCCCTCCCCTCGCCCCTGGCGCTTCTGTTTTAAAAATAAATGGCTGTTTATAAATTATAATAACCACCTGAAGTCATGGAAAGGTCCAGCCTTTCGGAAGCACGGGTCTGATTACAAAACATCACAAATGGTTGCCTTTTACAGTGGAACCTCGGTTTATGAACACCTCAGTTTATGAATTTTCGGTTTACGAACGCCGCGGACCCATCTGGAACGGATTCACTTTCCATTACTTTCAATGGGAAAGTTTGCTTCAGTTTATGAACGCTTCAGTTTATGAACAGACTTCCGGAACCAATTACACCCAGGCTTCGGGTTAAGTACGCTTCAGGTTGAGTACTCCGCGGACCCGTCTGGAACGGATTAATCCACTTTCCATTACTTTCAATGGGAAAGTTTGCTTCAGTTTATGAACACTTCAGTTTAAGTACTCCGCGGACTGTCTGGAACAGATTAATCCACTTTCCATTACTTTCAATGGGAAAGTTCGCTTCAGTTTATGAACGCTTCAGTTTATGAACAGACTTCCGGAACCAATTGTGTTCATAAACCGAGGTACCACTGTATTTGAATAATTTAATCAGCCGACGTGTCTCTTTCTTTAATATGCCCAATTTATATCCTTATCCATACCCGCAGTTTCACGGGCATTCCTTGTGGAACGGACTCCCTCGGGAACTGGTGGACTCTCCTTCCTTGGAGGATTTTAAGCAGAGGTTGGGTGGTCATCTGTCGTGGCTGCTTTAGTCGAAATTCCTACATTGCAGGGGGGTTGGACTAGATGACCCTCGGGGACCTTTCCCAATCCACAGTTCTGTGATTCTTTATAGAAGAGACAGATACTGCCCCTTTTCCCCCAAGACCACCTTTGCTGCCACCAAAATATTAAGCGTGAGTATCTTCTTTGCTCAGTCCAGTCTAGGTGGCGGCCTGTTTTAAGATAATTCTTGAAGCATCCCTGCTTAGATTCATATGACATTACCGGAAAGATTTCTGTGTTGCATTCCACCAAGGGACCTTGAGCTTTGACCACCTTATAGGATAGGATAGGATAGGACAGGGATGTGGGTGGTGCTGTGGTCTAAACCACTGAGCCTCTTGGGCTTGCCGATCGGAAGGTCAGCGGTTCAAATCCCTGTGACGGAGTGAGCTCCCATTGCTCTAGCCCGGCTCCTGCTAACCTAGTAGTTCAAAAGCACACCAGCACAAGTAGATAAGTAGGTACCACATGGCATTTCCGTGCACTCTGGCTTCCGTCACAGTGTCCCATTGCGCCAGAAGCGGTTCAGTCCTGCTGGCCACATGACCTGGAAAGTGTGTGGGGACAAACACTGGCTCCCTCGGCCTGAAAACGAGATGAGCACCTCACCCCATAGTCGTGTTTGGCTGGACTTCACTATCCAGGGGTCCTTTATCTTTACCTTTTTACCTTATAGGATGCAAATCTGCAACATTAGCACTGTACTTTCCTACCATCTACGTGGGGGTGGGCAAACTGCAGCTGTGCGGCACAATGCGTCCTCTCTCGAACCCAGACCCCTTTCAATGGACCATCCTGTGCTCTCATCAGCTACCCTGATAATGCCTCCGGCTTGCTGGCTTGCCTCCGTGGATCTCTGACTTCTGCCTGTCTGGAATGCACCAGCTGCGCAAAATGACATCTGTGGTCCCGCCCGTGTTTTGCCTCTGGCCCCACCCACCATTAGCATGCGGCCCCCGAAAGGCTTCCCAATAGGGAATGTGGCCCTCCGCCTCAGGAACGTTCCCCACACATGCTCTAGTCAATTGATCTGAAATACATTAGCTTTTGTGACATCGTCGGTAGAGGCCGGTTCTCTTAATCTCAGGGTTGTGGGTTCGAGTTCCACGTTGGGGGGGGGGAAAGATTCCTGCATTGCAGGGGGTTGGACTAGATGACCCTTGTGTTCCCTTCCAATTCTATGGTTCTAAATATTACTTGTCTGCAGTCTCCCCCACCTCCTTTTTTCTTTTGTGACATCGTCGGTAGAGGCTGGTTCTCTTAAACTCAGGGTTGTGGGTTCGAGTTCCACGTTGGGGGGGGGGAAGATTCCTGCATTGCAGGGGGTTGGACTAGATGACCCTCGTGTTCCCTTCCAATTCTAAGATTCTAAATATTACTTGTCTGCAGTCTCTCCCCACCTCCCCCCCTTTTTTAAATAAAAAAGTGCCTTCATTTTATGAGGAAGAAAGAAAGCAGGCTGGCTGAAGTTTGCCAGCAGGAGAAAAATTGATTAGGAAGAAAGCTTGGCTTTCCTTGGCAAAACCATGTGGAGTTTCCCTTGAGTGACTTTCTCCTGATAAGCAACAGCGTCCCCTTTCCCGGCCAACACACACACACACACACACACACACACACACACACACACACACACCCCTACCTTTTTATCCCACCGTCAGACTGGGGAATAAAAAGAAAGCCCTCTTGCGGTTGCTTAGCAACTGCATCACACTCACCGAATTTGGCAGATTTTCCTGGTCTCCCCGCCACAGGCTGGGGGGAAACCTCAGGCCCCTCCACAGATGAATCTCATGAAGGGCATCCTAAGTGGAATTGGAAGCACACTAGAGATTGCAGGTGCTGATATTCCAAATGAGCAGAAAAGACTTATTATGTGTGCGACAAGAGCCACACGGATCCTGCTAGCCCAGAGATGGAAAGAAGAAAGAGCCCCTATCAGAGAGGAAGGGCAAACCAAGCTGATGGATTTACGCCGAAATGGCAAAACTGACCGCAAAGCTCAGGAAACAAGAGGACAAAAACTTCAGGAAAGAATGGGGAAGGGGGGATACATAGTTTATTTAGGAGGCCACTGGAGGCAAGATGAAAACATTAGCAGGATTTTAATATCGTTTGTAATGTAACAAACACTTTGGACAATATGAATAGATACAAAATAATATGCAGCAGAAAATGCTAACAATAAGACCAGGGGTCAGCAAACTTTTTCAGCAGACCTTGTGGGGGGCCGGACTATATTTTGAAAAATAATAATGAACGAATTCCTGTGCCCCACAAATAACCCAGAGATGCCTTTTAATTAAAAGCACATATTCTACTCATGTAAAAACACCAACAAATAACCCAGAGATGCATTTTAAATAAAAGGACACATTCTACTCATGTAAAAACACGCTGATTCCCGGACCGTCCGTGGGCCAGATTTAGAAGGCGATTGGGCCGGATCTGGCCCTCGGACCTTAGTTTGCCTACCCATGAAAAAGACGCATGGATGGGATGGTGGGAAGTCTCGAGATTCAGAGAAATCTCTACATGCGGATGTGTATTTGATATTGTTATAAACTTGCATTTGTAAAACCAAATAAAATTATTTCACCAAAAAAGAAAAAAAAAAGGAATTGGAAGCACAGGGTCACACAACGGCCATTCTATGGGGTTGCATGTCCCCACCCGCCAATGGCCACAGGTTAGGCGTGGGTGCCTGCACATAGACTTTCCACGGGAAGGGCCATAGCCCAGTGGCTGAGCACCCGCGTTTGCAAGTAGAAGGCCCCCGGTTCAATCCCTGCTTGCACCTCCAGGCTAAGCAGTGGAGCAGAGGGCCCCAGGTTCATAGAATCGTAGAAACGTAGAATTGTAGAATTGGATGAGACCCCCCATGGGTCATGTAGTCCAACCCCCTGCAATGCAGGAATCTTTTGCCTAATAAGGGCAATTTTATTTATTAAATTTGTACACATCGTGTGCATCGTGCGCGACCAAAAAGGGGGGGGGCGGTAGAACGGGCTTAGGCATGCTCTGCCGCCGTGCGTTGCTGATGGGAGTTGTAGTCCTAAAAAACAACAACACCAGGTGGGTGAATACTGGCCTGTTATACATTTCCATCCAGATACAGTAAGGCCACAACTTACACGTAGGTTCTGGGAAGCGAAAATTGCGTCTAATCAACAGCGGGTGGGATTGCCAAAGTCTCCCCACCCCCCAGATACCCGTCCCTTTTATAATATTCTTAAATTTGTTTTGCCAAGCGTGTGAAACTCGAGGCGCGGAAGTTAAATGCGTGTAAATTGAGAGCTTGCTGTGATTTCGTTTCCCTGCCTCCTAAGCGCCTCTCCTTTCCGTGCAGAATGTGAAGGCGGTGTCCGAGACCCCCGCCGTCCCCCCTGTGTCGGAGGACGAAGATGATGAGGACGATGCCGCCCCTCCCCCAGTCATCGCTCCCCGGCCCGAGCACACGAAGTCCGTAAGTAGAAGTCTCAAAGCGGCTGGGCTCCCTCTGGAGTAAGCATTGGGCCTTCGGAGAATTGATTCGGGTGTCTTCTGCCCCACAAGTATGATGTCGTCTGGATGAAGGGCCGGCCCCGGCTTTTGCTATGGTAGCGTGAGAAGGGAGGCTCAGTTTGGGCCTAGGGAGAGGCTCCATTGCAGGAAGCCAGGCATTCACATTCTCAGCAAGCTGAATTGCAACAGCACCTTGTAAATTCATTGTTGTTTTCAGTGTAAATCTCCCTTTGCAGATTAAAAGTCGTCATCACCTAGATGTCACTCCTAACCACGCCTCCTTACTAATCAAGCCATTTTCAATAGCCTAGACTCGGCTCTTCCCAGCAGATCCCCAAATCTATGTTAATCTCCTTTCCCACACATAACTAGATATACTTCTAAAAGCCACTTTTCAGACCCATTAGGCCAGGCGTGGCCAAACTTGGCCCTCCAGCTGTTTTGGGACTACAACTCCCATCATCCCTAGCTAACAGGACCAGTGGTGGTCAGGGATGATGGGAATTGTAGTCCCAAAACAGCTAGAGGGCCAAATTTGGCCATGCCTGTTTAGGCCAACTCTTTTCAACAGTCTTGTCCACCAGTTTTGGAGTAGCTTTCCACAGGGCTGCAGTTAGGGTTGCCAGACTCAATAGAGGACAGGACCCTGGTCTGCTGGTTTCTCTTCAAGGTTTCCAGACTCAAAAGAGAGCAGGGCAATTATATAATAATAATAATATAATAATAATAATAATAATTTATTATTTATACCCCGCCCATCCACTCTGGGCGGCTGCCAACAGAAATATTAGAATACACTAATTTCTTAAAGATTAAAAGCTTCCCTAAACAGGGCTGCCTTCAGATGCCCTCTAAAAGTCTGGTAGTTGTTTTTTCTTTTTGACATCTGGTGGGAGGGCGTTCCACAGGGCAGGTGCCACCACCGAGAAGGCCCTCTGCAGAGAAGTCCTGTCCTCTATTGAGTCTGGCAACCCTAGCTGCAGTGTGAATCTCAGGAAGTTTGGAACTAAGCAAGGACCTCCTTTTTAGCCGTTTGTAGTGTCCGATTTACCTCAGAACTATTTACATATATATTCTACCTCCCCTCCGCAAAGATATACACCCGGTCGGTGATCGAACCCCTTCCTCCAGCCCCGACCCGGGACGTGGCCACCTCTCCAATCCCCTCGCCTTCCGAAAACAGCACGACCCCTCCAGACACGTTGGCGAGGAGTACGGAGAAGCAGAAAAAGAAACCCAAAATGACAGACGAGGAAATCTTGGAGAAATTAAGTAAGTCTTCTCGCTGCTGGGTTTTTCAAATGTAACCTCAGGGAAATGGATATCTTTCAGGTCACCTCACACTGTGAGGTTGTCGCCACTTCACAACTGCGGTCTCTCTCTCACTCACTCTCTCACACACACACATTCTCCCCAGGCTCCACCTTGTGCTCCAGCCGAAGTGCAAAATTTAGCACTTTCACGACACCGAAGCGATGTTTTCGTTTTTTTTTAAAAAACCCAGCTTTCACAGTGGTGTCAGCTGATGGGTTCAGCTTCTTCAAAGGAGGAGAGATGCTCTCTCTCTCTGTGTGTGTGTTTGTGTGTTAGGTGTGAATGTCAGAGCCACCCTAGAAACTCTTTCAGTTTCAAAACCCTGGGATGTGTGAGGCTGTATTCTAGCCGTGCTGGGGAATGCAAAAAGATTTTGAATGCAAGAGCGGCCCTGTTGGATGGGAACAAAGCCATCCTGTTTTCCAAAAGTGGCAAACTTTTTTTCACTTTGAGAAAACATTCTGGTCGTGTGCGAATGCAACAGCCCTTTCATTGCTGCCTGTCCTCTGACCCGCACCCCACTCCTTGAAGCTATATATTTTGGAAAGCATACAGTGCATAGCTGCCAAGTTCCGGCCTGAGAAATAAGGGAGTGGACTGGAAGTAGCAGACCGGAAGTAGCGCTGCCGCCATTTTGGAACTGGGCGGAGCATGCTCAGAAGCTACTTTTGATGCTGCTCTGCCCTGTTCCAAAATGGCCGCCGCACCAGAAGTCGCGCTGCGGCCATTCTGGAACTGGGCAAAGCAGCATCAAAAGTCGCTTCTGAGCATGCTCCACCCAGTTCCAAAATGGCCGTCGCGCCAGAATAAACTGGGAAAATACAAAAAAATCCGTTTTTTCGGCTGGGGACAGCTGGAAAAACGGGGGTTTCCCGGGGAATACGGGAGACCTGGCAGCTATGATACAGTGGCCCAACCTGGCCATTCTGTTTAGCGTAAGATTACCAGATTTTTTCCAATGAATCCAGGGACACCTTAAACAAACAAACAAATAAAGAAATACTACACATTCGGGCCGTTGATGCTGCAGCGATGGCGGTGGCAGAGGGGCCGCCGCCGCCTTGACCTCAACCCACACGTTTCCCCTTCCTCCGAGGCTTCTATCTCCTTTCTTCATGAGCCTGGGCAGCCCCTGAGTTGTTGGTTCTTCAGGGGTGGGGGAAGCGGTGTGCGGTGGGTCAGGAATGGAAGGCGGGGAAGGAGGGCCGAGAGCGGCAGCGGTGGCAATGCTCGGGCATGCCTCCCTTCCCATCGAAGCAGCCCCAATCCCACTCCAACTCGAGTGCAAGCAGGAGGGGGCGGGGATCCCTCTGCTGGGAAGGGATGCTGCGCGCTGCCTATCAGAGCAGCCCCGATCCCAACTCCTACTCCCTTCCCATCGGAGCAGACCCTGATTCCACTCCTACTTTGTCACAGTCCGGTCAGCGGGCAGTTGAAGCCCTGGCTGAGGACGTCAGGACCAGAGGCAAGATGGTGGTTGTAGAAGCAGGAACAGGTGCAGGGCTGAGGGTCCAGCAGCAGGCAGTCGCAGGGTCAAGGAGCAAGGCGGAGGCGAAGGGCTGGGAGTCAAGGAGCAAGGCGTCAGCAAGGCGAAGGTCCAAGGGTCGAGGATCAAGGCGTCAGCAAGGCGAGGGTTCACGGAGCGAGGCGTCGGCAAGGCAAGGGTCCAAGGAGCAAGGGGTCGGCAAGGCAAGGGTCCAAGGAGCAAGGGGTCGGCAAGGCAAGGGTCCAAGGAGCAAGGCATCGGCAAGGCAAGGGTCCAAGGAGCAAGGCGTCGGCAAGGCAAGGGTCCAGGGATCAAGGAGCAAGAGGCCAGATACAACCAGGCAAGGATAGCATTGCTGTGGCAAAGAGCTGAAGGGAAATGCTGAGCTTTTATCCCTCCCAGCTCCTGCCACCAGGTGCAGTGAGATATCAAGTGGTCTCACCTGAGTAGCCACTCCTTGCTTCTCCAGCACAAGCTGAGGCAGGCCCCAGTCCTGCAAAGCACTACAGGCCCCAGAGCCTGACTCCTGCCCATACTCCTGACATACTTGCGTGGGAGACGGGGGACAGGGATCCCATCAAAGCAGCCCCGATCCCACTGCTACTTGCGTGCAAGCAGGAGGGGGCGGGGATCCCTCAGCTGGGAAGGGAGGCTTCCCGTTGCCTAACTGAGAGATCCCTGCCCCCTCTTGCTTGCACGCGAGCTCCGATAGGGAGCATGAAGCCTCGCTTCACAGCTGAGAGATCCCTGGCCCGCTCCTGCTTGCACGCAAGTAGGAGTTGGGATCAGGGCTGCTCCGATAGGCAGCATGAAGCCTCCCTTCACAGCTTAGTTGCTGGGGTCAGGGAAAGTGGAGGCAGCCCAGAAGCTGCATCTTAGAGCCCCTGCATCACCATCATATGGGGACTTCCGGTGAGGCAAAATGGCGGGCGCCACGGCAGCGAGCAGCTCCTGAAGCCAACCAGAGCCAACTGCGCTACCAGGCTACTGCTGAGACTTCCGCTGCCGCTGCCATGTTTCCCGTGGACATTAGGTAAAATCCGGGGACATTCCGGGGATGGAATTTGTCCGGGGACAGATTCGCAAATCCGGGGACTGTCCCTGGGAAACGGGGACGTCTGGTAACCCTAGTTTAGCCCGCTGGTAGACCTGTCCTCCATGTAGCATTTGCTCTTTATTTCAAATGTCCGGACAGTGAGCGCTGTTCCTTATGGCGCCAAAATGCCATAAGAGTGAAGTACGGTGGCACCTTGGTTCTCAAACTTAATCCGTTCCAGAAGTCCGTTCCAAAACCAAAGCGTTCCCAAGGTGTGCTTTCTCATAGAAAGTAAAGCAAAATGGATTAATCCGTTCCAGACTTTGAAAAACGACCCTTAAAACAGCAATTTAACATGACTTTCACTATTTAACGAGACCGCTGATCCATCAGATGAAAGCAATAAACAATGTACTGCAGTCACACAATCAATCCATCCGTAGCTGAACTGGGTTCCACACAGTCACAAAAGCAGAAACAAAAAAGATCCGCAAAAACAAAAATGCAAAATAAATAGCAAAAACAGACAGACCTCAGCGTAACACTCAAAACGGAAGTGTGGCACTCAAATCAGAAGCGTAACACTCAGAACGGAGCACGTTCGGCTTCTGAAAAAAAGTTTGCAAATCGGAACACTTAGAGTTTGCAGTGTTTGGGTTCCAAGTTGTTTGAATACCAAGGCATTTGAGAACCAAGGTACCACTGTATTTGCAGACTTTGGGGGAGCCTAGGGTTTCCAGTGGGTTGGTAAGGAAATCAACAACCTTGAGAGCGTTCCCCCTCCAAAAACAGCCCACAGAAGACTTGCTCGGTATTGCAGAATTGTAGAGTCGCAAGGGCCCTCTGTCCCACCTATGAGACACAACTTATAATTTCTCTTCATATGTCTTAGTTGTAGTGGATTGGGATCAGCACAGGACTCATATAGAACTTATATGACATGTATATAATGTATATTTGATGCAGGCACCCTCAAGGCAGCTCATATAAAGGACAAAAGCGGCAACGCCATATTGATTAATGTATCAGCTGACAGCTAAAATAGTATTTCTGAATACCAGAGATCTTTAAATCACATGACAACAGGAACGGTTTTGCCCGGTGCCTAAGAGGCAACAGAGATGGCACCAGGTGAATGTGTCCTTAGCGTACCTGCCAAGTTCCTCTCTGAAAAATAAGGGACCGGGCCAAAATTAGCATACCGGAAGTAGTGCGGCAGCCATTTTGGAACTGGGCGGAGCATGCTCAGAAGTGACTTTTGATGCTGCTGTGCCCAGTTCCAAAATGGCTGCCGCACCAGAAGTCGCGCTGCAGCCATTTTGGAACTGGGCAGAGCAACATCAAAAGTCGCTTCTGAGCATGTTCCACCCAGTTCCACAATGGCTGCCGCGCCAGAATAAACCGGGGGAAAAACAAAGAAATCCCGGGGAAAACGGGAGACTTGGCAGCTATGGTCCTTAGTTTATCTGCTTAGCAAAGCTAATTGCATTCCCAGGGGTCTGAGGTCTTGCAAGGAGCCCTGATCAGTTCAGATTCTGTCATGCTTGCTTTTAAATTTGTTTGTTCAGGAGAGCTGAGCTGCCTTCCATAGCTCTTTCATTTTATCCTAATTTTTGTTTTCCTTTTCTTGTTCTTGTTTTTGAAGGAGGTATTGTGAGTGTGGGTGACCCCAAGAAGAAATATACAAGTTTTGAGAAGATCGGGCAAGGGTTAGTATATGGTCTCCAGCTTCCTTCACCTCTTCTGCCTTCAGCATGAAATGAGCTTGGATCTGGAATTGGTCAAAATGCCTTTTATCCTTTTCTAGAGCATAGCAATCAGTTGTGATGCCATATTACTGAATCCCAATTGTTTGTGTTCTCAGGTGTGTGACTGATTGCCTGAACACAATTGTGACTTATTCAAATTAAAAATTTAAAAATGCCTGGGCTCTTTCCCAGTTTGATTAGCTGTGATGAGATGACTCTACAGTTTTTTTTCTTATACACGGAAAAGTACGGTACCTTCTTTGTTTTTGGAAATGATGAATGCATCTACTGCTGCTGTGTGATTTAATGGGACACCCTTTTTCCTGATCGAAATGCTTCTTAGTTAATCTGACTGATAGATGGATGGAATGTTACAGCCCTGGATAATACGTGTCATTACATGGTGGTGTACAAATATAGCTTCAAGCGGGAGGTGTATGGCAATTTGAAAGCAGAAGCCACGGTCGGCCTGTGTGGCACCCACCAGAGCTTTTGCAATGCAGCCCCCATCGTTGCTAGAGGGACCCAGGTGGCGCTGTGGGTTAAACCACAGAGTCTAGGGCTTGCTGATCAGAAGGTCGGCGGTTCGAATCCCTGCAGCGGGGTGAGTTCCCGTTGCTCGGTCCCAGCTCCTGCCCACCTAGCAGTTTGAAAGCACATCAAAGTGCAAGTAGATAAATAGGGACTGCTCCGGTGGGAAGGTAAACGGCGTTTCCGTGCGCTGCTCTGGTTCGCCAGAAGCAGCTTTGTCACGCTGGCCACATGACCCGGAAGCTGTCTGCGGACAAACGGCGGCTCCCTCGGCCTATAGAGCGAGATGAGCGCCGCAACCCCAGAGTCGAACACGACTGGACCTGATGGTCAGGGGCCCCTTTACCTTTACCCCATCGTTGCTAGCCATTGATCCAGCCAGTCCTGGACAGAATTGATGGGAGTTTATTTATCCTGCCCCCTTTCCTTTCTCGGGTGCCCAGAGCAGCTAGCAATGTAAAATCTGAAGACCAAAACATAGCAATTAAAATAATACCCCTAAAAACGTCCAGGGCCTAAATATGTACCTACCCCGTTTCCAAAGATCTGCAAAGTGTGTGCTGTGCTTCTTCAGCTAATGTTTACATAGAATTGTAGAGTTGGAAGGGACTCCGAGGGTATTGTATTACCAATCTTACTGTATGCTTCTAGATTCAGGTAGGTAGCCGTGTTGGTCTGATGCAGTCTATATATATATAGAGAGAGAGAGAGACCAACTAAGTTTGTTCTTGGTATAAGCTTTCGTGTGCATGCACATGAAAGCTTATACCAAGAACAAACTTAGTTGGTCTCTAAGGTACTACTGGACAATTTTTTTATTTCTTTATATTTTACTTTATGCCTGTGAAACATGGGCCACTTACAAACGCCATCTCCAACTCCTCAAAAGATTCCATCAACGGTGTCTCCAAAAAATGTCATGCATCACTTGGGAAGACAAGCGAACTAATGCCAGTGTACTGGAAGAAGCAAAGATCACCCATGTCAAAGCAATGATTCTTCAACATCAACTTTCTTGGACTGGTCATGTTGTGCGGATGCCTGATTATCATCTTCCAAAGCAACTACTCTGTTCCGAACTTTAAAAAGGAAAGCGTAATACTGGTGGTCAGCAAAAGAGGTTTAAAGACTCTTCCAAGGCAAATCTTTAAAAATGGAGTATAAACACCAACCACTGGGAAACACTGGCCTGCGAGCACTCCGGTTTGAGAACAGCCTTACCAAAGGTGTCATGGGCTTTGAAGACGCTCAAACTCAGGACGCAAGGGAGAAATGTGCTAAGAGGAAGGCACATTTGGCAAATCCACACCATGATCAACTCCTGCCCGGAAACCTATGTCCCCACTGTGGAAGGACGTGTGGATCCAGAATTGGCCTCCACAGTCACTTATGGACTCACTGTTAAGACCGTGTGCATGAAAGACAATCTCACTCGGCTACAAGTGATCACCAAAGAAGAGAAGAAGAAATGTTTTCATACTACTGTAGAGTTGAAAGGGACCCCAAGGGTCATCTAGTCCAACCCCCTGCAATGCAGGAATTTTGCTTTATGGAAACAACTCATGTAGCAAAAGCTGAGCAAGGCTTATAAGGGAATGTTCACTTTTCAAAATCCTTTTGATGTCTGTTTTGTTCATGTTAGCATTTTTGTGTGGAAATATTTTTTGGTGGTGGTGGTGTCCAGGCACTATTTTGCCTTACAAGCCTATGGTACGTTTTCAGTTTGTCAAAGAGTTATTTGCATGTTCTAAAGGCATAAAGACAGAGCAGGAATCCTACTTCTATTTTTTGCCAGGCAGCCAGCAGTTCCAGGAAATGGCTCCCCACCCACAAACGAAACCGATGGGGGCTCAGTGAAGAGGTTGACTCACAGTCTGAGCTGTGAAAATCTTCAGCCGAGGCGAGAGTTTGCCTTGGTGTCACATGAAATGAGCTGGCAAGCGTTTGCAGAGAGCAGTTCAGAGAAAGTCAAGCTTTTGTTGTTGTTGTTGTTGTTTAGTTGTGTCCGACTCTTCGTGACCCCATGGACCAGAGCATGCCAGGCACTCCTGTCTTCCGTATAGTTAAAGCTATGGTTTTCCCAGTAGTGATATATGGAAGTGAGAGCTGGACCATAAAGAAGGCTGATCGCCGAAAAATTGATGCTTTTGAATTCTGGTGCTGGAGGAGACTCTTGAGAGTCCCATGGACTGCAAGAAGATCAAACCTATCCATTCTGAAGGAAATCAGCCCTGAGTGCTCACTGGAAGGACAGATTGTGAAGCTGAGGCTCCAATACTTTGGCCACCTCATGAGAAGAGAAGACTCCCTGGAGAAGACCCTGATGTTGGGAAAGATGGAGGGCACTAGGAGAAGGGGACGACAGAGGATGAGATGGTTGGACAGTGTTCTCGAACCTACAAACATGAGTTTGACCAAACTGCGGGAGGCAGTGGAAGACAGGAGTGCCTGGCGTACTCTGGTCCATGGGGTCACAAAGAGTCAGACACTCTTCAGAGAATAATGGATGGAGGCAGGATCTAGTGGAAGAAAGGCAGATTTTTATTTTTAGGTTGCTGCACACACACACACACACACACACACACACACACACCCCTTGCAAGGAGGTGAGGACAAAGAAAAAAAGCGCACAGGAACCTTTAATTATTTTAGGCTCAAGACCACCCAAAAAGCACCATTCAAACATCACAGAAAGAGGCTCTCTCCTGTCTGTCAAGATGACCTGATAATGTTTTAATGATTGCATTACCTGGGTTGCCTGGCCATTCTTTTGAGATGGTAAGTAGGTCACAGGCTTTACCCTTTAAGGCAGGATTTTTATTATTTGTAAGTGAAAAGAACTAATGGGAAAGGTTTCTCCAAGATATTTCCTTCTGCAGAGGAAATATTTGGGGTCAAGAAGAATCCGGATGGCTTCAGGATTGCTCTCCTGTACTGTTTCAGATGTGGGGTTTATATACTTGAGTACGTGTGTTTTACCTTGTGCTTTTATGAACATTTATTTATTGAACATTTATTGAACATTTACAATAATGGCATGCCTAAACTGGTTGTCTTTTCTTTCAGAGCTTCAGGGACAGTTTACACGGCGATCGATGTAGCTACAGGACAGGAGGTAAGAGTTTAGGAGATACTGGAGCCCATTTCACTAAATGAGAGATGCTCTAGCTTTGATTTTGAGCCTCTCTTCTCGATCTCCGCTCCCCGATTCCCTCCAATTCAGGATTGTGACAAAGGAGACAAGAGTTGGAAACTCGAATTAGATCCAGCTTCAGACAACTAGAGACTTAATTGTAATTATTCCTCTTCCCCGCCCTCATTTCAGGTTGCAATTAAGCAGATGAACTTGCAGCAACAGCCGAAGAAGGAGCTGATAATTAATGAAATTCTCGTCATGAGGGAAAACAAGAACCCCAACATTGTCAACTATCTGGACAGGTATTTGCGCTTTTCCACCAAGAGGGAATGTCATGTGCACAAGATTCAGGGCAGATGAAAGAAAGCCCTTATTTGCGAAGCGCGTAGTTAAACCGTGGAACTCTCTGCCACAGGAAGGAGACATTAAAAAGAGGATTGGACAAATTCAAGGAGGAGAGGGCTATCGATGGCCACTAGCTGTGATTGCTATGTTCTACACACAAGGTTGGAGGCAGTAATGCTTTTGAATGCCATTTCTGCAGGAGGGAAGAAGGGCTCTTGTGCTCAGGCTTGGTCAGAGACAAAACCTGATCGGAATACTAGATGTGCCTCTTTGTAGTATTGACCAGAGGTGGGCAGAAGGTAGATTGAGATCTGCTGGCAGATCTTGAGGAAGTTTGAAATAGATCAGTGCTGATTTCTGACCCATCATTGCTTAATAATGGCAACTACAAAATGGGGGGGGGGAAATGGGAGGTGGGTCTTGAGGGAACTTGAGGGAGTGAGCTCTGTTCAGTTGTGGCATTTGAAATGAATTTCTCAGTTAGGAATTCATTAATTCCAAGTGCCTGTCTTGGACCTGACTTCCCTTTGGTGACTCTAGAGTGTCTAGCAAAAAAATAAAATACAGCAAATTCCACAAGCCTCAAATCTGCCTGCCTCTGCAACACGGAATCCCAACCACAAAAAGGCCCGAAGTTCATAACTGTATGCTTTGCAAATATCCAAGGTTTCCCCCCCTAATTTTTGTTTTTGTATATCATATCTGTTGATGCCTCCTTCTAGTGTGTGGATGATGCGGTTTTGGCTACATAAAGAGCCTCACAGAATATCTGCTGTTACTATGCAAGTTACATGCACTTAAAGGGGGGGTGGGGGGTTTACTTGGAGAACAAGGATGTCCCCGATTAGCATTCTACACATCTCACGTTGGCTCAAACTGTCTTTTAAAATTAAACCACAGTTCAAAAGTCGAGAGCAGCATTTTCTAGCAGCTTCTGAAGACTTTGGTTTCCCCAGAAAACGTGTGTCTTATTTTCCCCACCAGTAGTTTCACCAGCTCCTAAGTAGGATAGTAGCTTTGTGCAATAACAAAGGATAATCTCATCAGGAGACGGGAAGATCTTCTTAACTTGATGCAGCCTCCAACTTTAGTGGACTTTGATTAAGAACACAAGAGCCTGTTGGATCAAGCCTTTAGCTGAACTAGCCCAGTATCCTGTTCTCATCAAAACAGATGATGAGCGTCTGGGGAGCTCCCAAGCAGTGCATGAGTGGCAAAATGCTCTGCTCACCTGCAGTTTCCAAGGAATACGGAGAAGCAAATCAGAAACTAAATAACTCTGCATGTGGTTTACACAAATTCATTAACAGTACAGTGGAACCTCGTGTTATGTACCGTCCTCCTTGCAAACGCTGCAGGTTACGAGCTCCGCTAACCTGGAAGTAGATGCCCCTTGTTGCGAACTTTGCCCCAGGATGCGAGCGGAAGTTGCGCGCTGGCAGTGCAGCAGCAGCGGGGAGGCGCCATTAGCGAAAGCGCGCTTCATGTTACAAGCGGTTTTGGCTTAAGAACGGACCTCCGGAATGAATTAATTTTGTAACCGGAGGTTCCACTGTAACGTGCAAAAATTCAGCACCTTCTAGTACTGTACTTAAATGATATTCCACTGCGGGAGGCAGTGCTCTGGTCCATGGGGTCACAAAGAGTCGGACACGACTAAACGACTAAACAACAACAACAACAAATGATATTTACAATGCCAAATTAATAATGACATACACAACTCAATATCTCAAAGCCAAATAGCCTAAATACGCCTTTGGAAAAAAAGAGCAAAGTGATAAGATAAGATAAGATATCTTTATTGTCATTGTCCCCTTCTGGAACAACGAAATTACTCGGTTGCTACATCCACTCAGATAAAGCATTCCACATAATCCAAAATTACAAAACCTAATTAAAAACAGTAAATATGATACAAATAACAAGTAAAATAAGATGACTTCAGAGTCCAGGCTTTCCATTTAAGGCCAAAATCGCTCTAGAGAAGAAACTGTTCTTGAGATGGCTCGTTCTTGCCTGCATAGTTCTATATCTCCGTCCCGATGGCAGGAGCTCAAAGAAATGGTGACCAGGGTGCGTTGGATCTCTTGATATGTCTAGTGCTTTTCTATGGCACCTGGTGGTGTAGATTTGTTCTAAGGTGGAGGGTGAGCAGCCAAAAATGCTCTCTGCTGTTTTAATAATTCTACACAGCCCTGCTCTATCCTGAGAAGTACAGCTTCCGTACCACACACATAAACCGTACGTGAGCACGCTCTGTATGGCACAGTGATAGAAGGCAAGCAGCAGCTTTTGTGGAAGATTGTTTTTCCTTAAAATTCTCAAAAAGTACAGTCTCTGCTGCGCCTTCTTCACAAGCCCCCTTGTATTAACATTCCAGGACAAAGTGCCTTTTCAAGGTTGGAGCTAACCTATTTGGTTGAGCATTGAGTTGCCATTGTATAGTTCCTTTTTGGACCAACCAGAAAAGGATTCAAGAAATGGAGATTGAAATCCGGCTATTTCATTTTCAGAGTTCCGTTGGCATTGCACCAGCAACAAGTACACGCACAGAGATTTATTCTCTTGGACTTATTGCAGGAATATTTGGACTGTTTGAAAGTGTTGCATTTTTGTACATTGCTGCTAATGAATTTGTGTAAACCACATACAGCGGTACCTTGGTTCTCAAACTTAATCCATTCCAGAAGTCTGTTCCAAAACCAAAAGGTGCGCTTTCCCATAGAAAGTAGTGCAAAATGGATTAAACCGTTCCACACTTTTAAAAACAACCCCTAAAACAGCAATTTAACATGAATGTTACTATCTAACAAGACCACTGATCCATAAAACGAAAGCAATAAACAATGTACTGCAGTCAATCAATCCGTAGCTGAACTGGGTTCCACACAGTCACAAAAACGAAACAAAAAGAGCCTCAAAAACAAAAATGCAAAATCAATAGTAAACATGGACAGACCTCAGCGTAACACTCAAAACGGAAGTGTGGCACTCAAAACGGAAGCGTCACACTCAAATTAGAAGCATAACACTCAAGTCAGAAGTGTAACACTCAAAACAGAAGCGTAACACTCAAAACAGAAGTGTGGCACTCAAAATGGAGCATGTTTGGCTTCCAAAAAAAGTTTGCAATCCGGAACACTTACTTCCAGGTTTGCAGTGTTTGGGTTCCAAGTTGTTTTCAGTACAAAGGCTCTAGTTACAGGTAGGTAGCCGTGTTGGTCTGAGTCGAAGCAAAATAAAAAAATTCCTTCAGTAGCACCTTAAAGACCAACTAAGTTTATATTTTGGTATGAGCTTTCGTGTGCATGCACACTTCTTCAGATACACTAGTGTACATTAGTGTATCTGAAGAAGTGTGCATGCACACGAAAGCTCATACCAAAATATAAACTTAGTTGGTCTTTAAGGTGCTACTGAAGGAATTTTTTTATTCAGTACAAAGGCGTTTGAGAACCAAGGTACCACTGTACAGAGTTATTTAGTTTTTCGCCGGCAGTTTCCAGCAAATGGTATTCAGTGACGTATTGCCTCTTCCAGTGCCGATAGAACGCAGCCGTTGTGGCTAGTGGCCGTGGATCGCCTTGCCCTCCGTAAATTCGTCTAATCCTCTTTTCAAGCCTTCCAAGTGGGATTGAATTCCATATGAAGAAATCCTTTCTTTCATCTGTCCTGGCTCTTCCAAAATTCCGCTTCATTGGATGTCCATGAACCTAGCATTATTTGGGGGGGGGGAGGAGAAAGTTTTCTCGATCCGCTTTCTCAATCCCATGCTTAATTTCAATAAATTTCTATAAGGTGACTTTTTTGCTCACCTTTTCTCTAAACTAAAAAGTCCCGAATGGTGCAACCTTTCCTCGTAGGGGATCTGCTCCACCCCCTTGATAACTTTGTCGACTTTTTTCTGAAAGCCAGCATGTTGGAAGCCTTTGGTGAGCAGAACTAGAAATTCCTGGCTTTAGGTCCAACTTGGGAGTGCCAGGCCAGGGGATCACAGACACCCCCCCCCACTGAACATTCCCTTAATTTCCAATTCAGTATTCAGGTGTGAGCGACATTGCTTCTGTGGCCAAAATGGCATTGGCCACACCTACAAGGCAGAGGTATCTGCAGGCTCAGGTGAAGGCCAAGGTTTTCAGAAGTACAAAAGTAAAAATAAGAAAACCTTTAGGAGAAAAATCTTAGGTGGGCAGAGCCCCCTCCAAACAACCCAGTGAGGGCTGAACATGCTCAGTGATCACAGAATGCTGACCATTAATGGGGAGGGAACAGAAAACCGTGGGAGGTGAAATGGAGTATGGCAGAAGGGGGCATGCCTCTATGTGGGGCTACCTTTGAAGGTGACCTGGAAACTACAACTAATCCAGAATGCGGCAGCTAGACTGGTGACTGGGAGAGGCCACCGAGACCAAATACCACCGGTCCTGAAAGACGTACATTGGCTCCCATTGTGGTTTCCGATCACAATTCAAAGTGTTGGTGCTGTCCTTTAAATCCCTAAATGGCCTCGGTCCAGTAGACCTGAAGGACCGTCTCCACCCCCATCATTCAGCCCAGACACTGAGGTCCAGCTCCGAGGGCCTTCTGGCGGTTCCTTCCCTGCCAGAAGCGCGGCTACAGGGAACCACGCAGAGGGCCTTCTCGGTGGTGGCGCCTGCCCTGTGGAATGCCCTCCCATCAGATTTCAAGGAAATAAACAACTATCTGATGTTTAGAAGACATCTGAAGGCAGCTCTCTTTAGGGAAGCTTTTAATGTTTAATAGATTATTGCATTTTAATGTTATGTTGAAAGCCGCCCGGAGTGCCTGGGGAAACCCAGCCAGATGGGCGGGGTATAAATTATTATTATTATTATTATTATTATTATTATTATTATTATTATTATTATGGGCTGGTTGGCTGGAACAGGAGTGCCCACATCTAGACATTTTTTGAATAGGGTAATATTGAATGATAGAATGAAGTATGTGACTGGTGATTGTTCAGCGAACATGGCAATGTGAACAATCCAATAAATAATATTAGAATCGTAGAATTGTAGAGTTGGAAGGGACCACAACGGTCATCTCGCTCAACCCCCTGCAATGCAGGGATCTTTTGCGCAAAGTGTGCCTTGAACTCACAACCCTGAGATTTAAGAGTTGCATGCTCTACCAACTGAGCTATCCCAGCAATCTATTTAATCCCGTCCAAGCACTATGTACTTTAACACCGCAGAGGATCACGTTTGCAAAAACGTGGAAGAGTAGCCGAGGAAGAAAAGAATTAGTTGGAAGCCGTAACAGTAAGAAAGAAGCCCATGGGAACAGATGGCACTTGTCAGGTTGACAATAATCTGTTTTCTTTAGAAAGGGGAACTGACGACCTCTAAAAAAAAATATTGAGAAGCTGGTGACCATAAGGTCCTAAGACATTGGATGCTGTGAGTTCAGTTCACCTTCCAGACCTGCTGCTTTTGGCTCTTTTTCTTTCCTCCGGGGAGAAGTCGCTGATGCTCTGAGCGCTTCGCTTCCTCCTTTCCCAGCGGGGCAGAAGCTGCAATGGGGCTGGCTCAGCTGCCTTTGCCAGAAACATGTTTGTGCTGAGATTCTCCGGACTGAAAAAGTCCCCCGCTGCGGCTGTCCCCGAAGCGGCCGTCACAGAGGCCCTTAGCTCTCGCTGTTCTCCAGCAGCCCGGTCCCTGTTCATTCATTTATAGCAGTTTTAGCCTATTCTGAAAAAACAGCAATAAGTTGTTGAGATGGAGAGGAGGACAGAAACACCGGGATATCTTCGTTTACAGATGGGGGGGGGGACCTGTGAAAATTCATGGGTGGGAACGAAGGGTGGGGAAATTAACCTCGAAACCTAGGAAAGGGGCTCATACTGAGTCGGATCACTGGTCCATCTAGCGCAGCGTTGCATACACTGACTGGCAGCATCATGATTTCAGACAGGGAAGACCCCTGGCCATAGCTGGAGATGCTGGGGAGATTGAACCAGGCACCTTCTGCATGCAAGCCCAGTGCCCCAACCGCTGAACTTATGCCAAAATCTAGCACACACTTCCAAAGCAACCCCCCCCCACTTTCGCCGCAATACCTTTCAGCGAAGGGTCCACACTGCTGCTAGAAGGGTCATTTAGGTTGCGGAGGGGCTATAGCTCAGTGGTAGAGCATCTGTTTTCCCCATAGAAGGTAGCAGGTTCAATTCCTGCCATCGCCAGGTAGGGATGGAACCATCCCGTCTAAAATCCCAGAGGACCAGGCAGTGTAGACAAATTTGATGAAGACAGAACAATGGCCTTAAAAGGTAGCTGCTTATTTCCAAACCCCCCCCCCCAAAAAATATGTTTATTGATTTTATAAAACTGAGCACAAACACAAAAATACAAAAAAATCACATAAAACAAAAATACAAAATACAAAAAGAAAAAACAGCAACCATATTTATCACTCATGTATCCTAACATTGTTGACTTCCTCAAGTCCCTCTTTTCTGCTTTTCATTGTATATCATCCTTAGTAATTTCTATATCATACTTCAATCTTCTTATTACCTTAACTATAACCAATTTCTATATCATATTCCAATCATCTTATTTTTACCTTAACTAACAAAAATTCACCTCATATTAATTCTTTAACAACATTCAGTTCTTATTTTACCCTTATATCTAAATCTTAATATACTACAATACCTCTACAAACCCTTCTCTACAACCTCCCTGTACTTCCAAATCTTATCTTAAACATTTCTAATATTGCAATTATTTCTTAAGAAGCTGAAACACGGAGCAGGAATTTGAATCCGACCCGCAAGCCTGTTACTTTCCACTGTCCATTTTGTGCTACCATCTTGCTCTGCTGTCAAAATAGCTCTGCTCTCTTGGTTTGGCAATGCGGTCGTGTGTTGTGTGTGTTTGGTGAAGTGGACACAATGACCGTCTGTTATTTCTCTGGCTTCCCGCAGTTATCTCGTGGGGGATGAATTGTGGGTAGTCATGGAATATTTGGCAGGCGGCTCCTTGACAGACGTGGTGACAGAGACCTGCATGGATGAAGGGCAGATTGCCGCCGTGTGCCGGGAGGTAAGGACTTAAACTCCATATATATTTCATTCCAAATGGAAGTCCAGGGCTTTGCTGGCAAATGGGATGCGCTGCTTGGAGTTCCCATGTGTGTGTGTGTGAGAGAGATGGAATTATTTGAATTTCCTGGAGTGCCTCCAGACTGTCAGTATATTTCGGGAGGGGTGCAAGCGCATTCTAGGAACTCTAGGCGTGCGCAACTGGAGTAGGTCAAAGTGCTTTGTCGCCCAAGCACAACAAATCCACTTTTTTAAAAAGAAGAAGAACAAAGAAACAAGCTTTTCTAAGTCATGGGGAAATGCAGCACAAAGCGTTAGGATAAATGAAAGATTAACAGGAAGACATTTATGCACCCTGCAAGCAGATCAGGATGAATGCTGGATAAAAGTTGCAGTTTAAACAGGTGCCTAAAAATAAAGTGGTGATCTTAAGGGGGTCGTGTTCAAATCCTGGCACTGCTAGTTAAGAAGGATCAAGTAGCAGCTAGTGGAAAAGACCTTTCTCATAGGACAGCTGCTGCCAGTCCGGGATGGGGAAAACTTTGTCCTCCTCGATGCCTCAGGCAGCATGGCCAAAGACCAGCTGCGACGAGAGTTGCAGTTTACTTGTTTGTTATTTTATTTATTAAAAGTTATATACCACCCTTTGTTCGAAGATCTTGGGGCGTTTCACAAGATAAAAATACAGGATAGAAGCACAAAATAAATAGTTGAAATGAAACAACACACACACACACACACACACACACACACACACACACACACACCCCAAAAGCCCGAATTTAAAAGGCTGTAGAATATTAATCAGGCCAAGGCCTGTTTGAAGAGGAACGCTTTTCCCTGGCGCCTAAAGGTGTATAATGAAGGCTCCAGGCGAACTTCCTTGGGGAAAGCATTCCACAACCGGGGAGCCACTGCAGAGAAGGACCCGTTCTCGTGTTGGCACTCTCTGGACCTCTCACAGAGGAGGCACAGAAAGTAGGGCCTCAGGTGATGATCTCAGGGTCGGGGGTGGTTTATATGGGGAGAGGCAGTCCTTAATGCCTGGCTGGAGCAGCCACTTCCTGTCATTATATGTGCCAGAATGAATTTTCTGCAAAAGCATTCTGTGAGAAGTGACGCACATATACTTATCTAATTGCATTTATGCACTGCCTTTCCTCAAGGAGCTCGAGCTGGCGTACGTTGATCTCAACCCCCCCCCCCTGCACAACAACCATGTGAGGTAGGCTAGGCAGAGAGTGAGTGACTGGTCCGAGGTCACCCAGTGAACTTTGTGGCTGAGTGGGGATTCGAACCCTGGTCTCCCAGGTCCTAGTCCAATGCTCTAACCACTACACCACACTGGCCTGCACAAAACCTCATTTGTTGTTTGCAGTACTGATTGTTGCTGCTTGTTTTTTTTCCTTCTTCCACAGTGTCTCCAGGCATTGGAATTCCTCCATGCCAACCAAGTCATCCACCGGGACATCAAGAGCGACAATATCTTGCTGGGGATGGATGGCTCTGTCAAACTAAGTATGTGGACAGGATGGTTGGGGAGGCGGGTGGGTGCAGGGGACTTCCTGGTCCTGAATGGGGTAACTGTGCCCCTGAAGGACCAGGTGTGCAGCCTGGGAGTCATTCTGGACTCACAGCTGTCCATGGAGGCACAGGTCAATTCTGTGTCCAGGACGGCTGCCTATCAGCTCCATCTGGTACGCAGGATGAGACCCTACCTGCCTGCAGACTGTCTCGCTAGAGTGGTGCATGCTCTGGTTATCTCCCGCTTGGACTACTGCAATGCGCTCTACGTGGGGCTACCTTTGAAGGTGACCCAGAAACTACAACTAATCCCGAATGCGGCAGCTAGACTGGTGACTGGGAGAGGCCGGTGAGACCACATAACACTGGTCCTGAAAGATCTACATTGGCTCCCAGTACGTTTCCAGGCACAATTCAAGGTGTTGGTGCTGATCTTTAAAGCCCTAAATGGCCTTGGTCCTGTATACCTGAAGGAGCGTCTCCACCCATTGTTCAGCCCGGACACTGAGGTCCAGCTCCGAAGGCCTTCTGGTGGTTCCCTCACTGCGACAAGTGAGGTTACAGGGAACCAGGCAGAGGGCCTTCTCGGTGGTGGCACCCGCCCTGTGCAAAGCCCTCCCATCAGATGTCAAGGAAATAAATAACTATTCTGACTTTTAGAAGACTTCTGAAGGCAGCCCTGTTTAGGGAAGTTTTTAATGTTTGATGTTTTATTCTGTTGGGAGCCGCCCAGAGTGGCTGAGGAAACCCAGTCAGTTGGGCGGGGTATCAATAAATGATGGTGATGATGATGATGATGATGATGAAGGTGCCCCAGAAGGGAAGCAGCTGTAGCCCTGCTTTGTTTTCCTGCCTCCCCTGGGGTGGCTCAGCTGGTAGAGCGTAAATATTAAAGAGGATAAGACCTTGCAGTCTAAAACTT